>NC_139354.1:6887098-6907098 GCF_055883805.1 Amblyomma maculatum
CATAGAAGCCCAGGTCGGGGGCTCGAATCCCGACCGCATGGTGTTGCAATTCCACAGAGCCGGAATGCGAAAATACTACCCCGTTTCCTTTCCGCAGCAGCACCGCAGGGAAAGTCAGGATAGTCCGGAAGAGAGTTTGTTTTAAAGGTCTTTCCTATATGCGCTCGATTCCAACTTAAGGATAGCGTGCCGCGCTGGAAAAAGTAAGATGTGAAGATAAGAAGTGAAGTTATAGGCCACCGCTGTTCTATGGCAAAACGATTTAGAGACGAGCCGTGTCATTTTGGGAGCGCAACCAGCTGATTGTGATGGCGTCATGGATGATTACAGTAATCGCAATAGCGCATGTTTAAATCTATTGTGCAGTTACTTATCAAACGCTATTACATTCTGGTAAGAATCACTGCATCTTCTGTTGTTTTTTTCTCATAATCTCTATGAGAGAGGCCGGCATTTATTTATTTTTGTTTTCCACAACGTCTTTCTCACAGTCCGAAATTCAGCCATATCGTGTTACAGACAATCCTTGCGGGCGCATGCGCGATAGCAACGGGCTCTAAACCAATGTTGCTAGATTGCCTGAAACTGCATGCGTGTCAGGAGCTCGGCGTGTCCTGTCGACAAAGACAAGCCTGTCTGGTACATGAACCTGTTCAGCGCGTGGCATTCGCGTGAACAAGCCGTATACGCGTTCAGCCTCACATTCCCGCCTTTTGTTTTTACCTTATACTTTTTGGCTGCGACGGCTTGGCACCCGCACGACAGGGAGCTGATGGAAGATGCGCTTCCGTGGCCGCCCAACAACTGAGTGGCTCTGCAGCTTCTCCACCGCCCCTTTTCCCTCTCCCAAAGACGGCTCAACTGCGCGGCACGTGGAGGGTGTCAGGTGACTGCACCACGTGACGCTATTAGCTAAACTTTTCGGTACAGTTCGTTTCTTTTTGCACTTACGTGAGCTAGAGCAAGCTGCCAGCATGTTACCCGACCCTCCGCTCAGAAGTGTTTTAACTTTGGCCTTTAGATGGATATTCATACAAATTGCCAGTCTTTTAACATGCAGTCATCAGCAGTAAGTTCAATCTATGCTGTGAATAAGTATAGGGGCACTTAAGCATGCTTTTAAGGGTATGATGCAGCGGTCAGCAGCATCAGCTCTGACAGCATGCGTTACCCGCATCATCGCTTACCTAGGCGGTCTGCATGTCTCAAAGGACCTCACACGTAATTTAACACGGAATCGGGCGAGTTCTCCTTATTATTTGACTAACACTGAACATTCGCCTATGTCATACAGACACACAGAAAAAATTTTACACTGGCATCATGAAAGGGAAGCGTACCTTTATCAATGTTACTTCACACTGCATGTATCAAAAGAACAGAAAATTACCCGTAATTCCAGTTTGAGCACTTTTTTGGTAGACAGGGATCCAAAATAGAAGCATAGCGATTTAATCTCTCTATTACCTGATATACTTCTGCCATAGTATAACGCGACAACCAGAAGGGACGCTCGGGCCTTTTCACGGCCGAGATCGGCGTTCTACGATTGCGCTAGATGGCGTTGCATTTACATGGACTCCGAGATTTGTCTCAAAGCGCGAAATTCCGAGGCCGCTGTAGGCTGGTGTGTTCCGTCGCCTGAGTAAAAGGTGGCGCCCATAGGGGTATCCCATCTTGTCAGTTTTGTTGGTTCTGCCATCGAAGATCCAATCTGCGCTGAAAAAGCAGCATCTGCTGAAGTAGAAAAATTCGCCCACTCGCGCGCCGTCGCCAAAAACAAGGAGCGGCAGACAACCAATGAAAGCCGTGCAATGACGTCACGTGATTCTGTGAGCAGACCAACCGGTCGAGTCACGTTGGTCTTGTGACCCTAGTGACTGTAGTTTTCGTGGTTTTTAGAGCGCAGCTCTTTGGCGTCCGTTCCTGGGTTTCGCGTCGGCGTCGGCCTCGTAACCAGCTCCGCCCCCTTTCATCCCCCCAGCGCTAGCAGCGACCGACTGATACCGCTGGATGCCGCTGACGCCGCTAGAGAGTCAAGATAACGTGACTGCATAGAACACCGTCGCCGCCATGCAGAAAGAGGATGGGAGGGTCCCCCCCCCCCCCCCTCCTCCCTGTTCCTGTGTGGCGGATAGGGTGCTCTTCAGCTGCCGACGCGCCGGTTATTTCACGTAGGCCCCGGCACGTCGACGAATACGTGACCACCTTCCCACGGCTAGACCTGGTTCTTGGCGCTGCGGAAGCGAGGGTATCATATTGTTTGCGTCGGCATCGGCGGCGTTGTCCCTGAAACCAACTCCGCAGCTGGGGTTGACTCACTATCGGCGTCAGCAGCATCAGTCAGTCGCTGCTATCTCTTCCCTTCTCCCTTTATCGCGTTGTCCGCTTGCTGCGCGTGCTTCTGCCCCCATCGTTTGCCGCTGGGTGTACACGCCGCCCCCTTCCCACCTCTTCCTGCGAATCTCCGGTTGTCAAAGCGCCGGCTCGAACTTAATTCCTTTCTTCGCGCGCTCTAAAAAATTCTGTGATAGCGCATACATGTGTTGCTCGATTTCTTTGCCTCAATCTATCGAAAAGGTGAAACAGCTTATTTGCTGCGCTCAAATTTCGCATTAGGAAGTAACGTAATCGTCGGTAATTTTTTTTTGTTTAGAGGTCTGAGCATCAGTGATGAGTGAGAAAGGGGGGGGGGGTAACAGAAAGCCAATTGCCAAAACAAGAATACAAATGTTTACAAAACTGAACTACACGACAGAAAAAAAAAAAAAATGCGAGGGCAGATCCATGCACAAACAACCGTTCGCCTGATTGTGACTACGGGGGTTGGGGTTACTTGAAGCAAATGTAGCTTAAGAACTCCTGCTCTATAGAAAAAAAAAAAAAAAAAAACCCGTGCAGACTATCAGCGTTGGGGGTGTGGATGGAAATCATGAAGCAAATTTTGGAAGGAAGAAGCAAAATATGATGCTGGGTCGTGTTGTGATGCTTGAAGCTTGTCAGCGGTCAACCATTCTGGGTCTAGCGAGCTGCGCAGGAAAGCATACTTGCGGAATTTCGAACAATGTCTATTCAATATAACTATTTTAGTGTCAAGACGAATCTTGTCTCAATATATTTATTGCTATTTCACATGGGCTCCGAATGCATGCACACAGTGATATGCAGGAACATGTCTGTGCTGGACCGCATATATTATATTATATATCAGTATATCTCAGCATCATTTCTCAGTATAACCGGAAGCCGGAATCCTGTTTATTTATGAATCGCAGTCAGTGGGCCACATTCACGCAATAACCCTATTCCTGGCAAAAAGAAAACAGATGCTTGTTTAAGGCTCCCCGGACGTCCTTATCGAATCCAACGCTAGCAGTTCCTGCGTCGCAGCCCGCAGGCGCAAGTGCATACTGACCATGCATCAAGCCAGCAGGCGCCTTTTAACGGGTTTGTGAGCATTCTATTAGCGAACAACGCTAATGGATTCCGACCCTGTTATTAGTGGAGCATTCCCTAAAAAGATAAACAAGTGTGGGTGGGTCGAAACGGATCGAGCACCGCTGGAAAAATACTCCCGCTCAAAAGCGCAGTCCCCCCTCCCCCATTCCCCCAATAAATGTCCCCACAGGCACTCCCGTGGGAGGCCAGGAGTCCGCTAAATGTAAGGGAGGGAGGGAGGGGCGGCCTAAGGGAGTAGGAGAGGAATAGGGTTTCTATATTTCGTGGGTCGCGACACTAACCACTCCGTTTCGGCGGTGGGACCTGTTCATCTCGGGCGAACCCCCACTCACGCATGTACCCTGCTACATAAATTGCATGCCCCCTGCTGAGAGGCTTTTAAAGAGAGTTTGGCTCCGATTTCTTCACGGTCATGCTCTGTGCGGGTGCGAACGAGCTTCGGATAGCGTGCGCGCATGCGTGGAGATACTCCGTATACCGTGAGAACCGAGCGCAGGGGAAACAAAAAAACAAAAAACAAAACGCGTTTTTTTTTTCTTCTTCACAAAACGATTAATTAAAAGAAAGTTGAACTGCGCTTGGGAGTAAAGTATACGCCATGGAATGATGTTCTGTCGAAGCAGTGTACAGCAATTAGTGCGCAGCTTTTATATAGAAACTGAGAAATTGTACAGCCTTCAGTATGAGGAAAACAAGAAAATGGCAATCAATTATTAGCTATAACCGCCACTTCGTTGCAGGCACAGATATACACTAATGTATGCCGCTTAACGGCATCGTTTATTTAAAGATTTACGTAATCATGCGAGATTCTCCAGTGTTACGGCGATAAAGTTACTGGAACGAAATTTATATTTCGCTTTACGGAATACCTCACCATACGCACACGCCACAAATTGTTGTCCGGAAAGAAATGTCATTATGGTACAGCTTACAAAGCAGAACTATTTTGCGTGTCAGCATAATCTGATTGAACATAGCAAAATGGTGTCTTAATAACCACCTGGTTATTAACCCCACTAAAACAAAGTTTTTAATCTTCAAATGTAGCCAGAAAATCCTTCCTTGCACTCCTACGTTAACCCTCTGTTCTTACACTATTCCAGCTTCCGATAACACTAGCTTTCTGGGCGTTATTCTTGATTCTGTACTTAAATTCTCAGCCCACATCACTCGTCTGAAAAAAAAAAATCTGTTTGGCATCCGAGCTCTCATTAAAGCACGTCCATATTTTCCTTGCTACATTCTCTTATCTCTGTATTATGCTTTCATTCACAGTCGCCTCACTTACGAGATTGTCGTTTGCGGAAAAACTTACAACGGCCATTTATCGTTTGCACAGCATATACATAATCAGGCCATCCGCATTATCACCTGCAGCACTTTTTCCACTAGCGCTCGTCCCTTATTATATGAACATCATATCTTATCAGTCCACCAGCTCTTTTAGTATCACCTTGTAATCGCGTTCTTTAAGTTATTGAATGGCAGCTTGCATTTCCTGTTCGTTAATCCGTTACTACTTTTGAACTATAACGCTACGAGATTTGCAGCGAATAACAATTAATTACTACTCCCGAATGTATGTACTAATTATGGAAAAATGACATCTTTTGCAGCCATTTCATTCTGGAACTCATTGCCTTTAACACTGAAAACTTATATGTCCTTGCCCACATTTAAGAATCACTTGAAGGAATATTTGTTGAATTGCTTATGTTTTATATTTTTTATGTCTAATACCTGTGTTAGGGCCTTTGTTTTTGTGTAAAAATACAGATTTGCCTAATTCCTTTGTTAGTACCTTTGTTTTTGTGTAAAAATACTGATTTGCCATGTTTTGTATATTATAACCTTTCGCTAACTGCTGTTTTTAGTTTTTTTGTTATAGTGACCTATCGAGGGTCCCGGTGCAGTCTTATGACTATGGGACCCTCGTCTGTATCTTTATGCACTTTGTAAATATGTTCAATCTAATAAACTTTCACTTTCACTTAAAAAAAAAAGAATACATTTTTAGAGGGATAACAGGTAGCGTTTCGGTATCGGCGAATAGAGACGATGAAAAACGCGAACAAAGTATTACGTACGCGGTTTTGACGTTTGTAAACATACGTAGGTGATCACGATGATAGTGAGCGCTAAACCACTTCTTGCATCAATGGTTTCGTGATTGAAAGGGTGCAATATCCTACATATTATATATACCATGTGGAATAACGTATGGCACTGTGTGACGATTTTGTGATACCTGTATGACATTGTATGATTAATCATGCATGAGGTTTCGATTATGCAACTTTGTTTTTATACGGTAGAGCAGCTGCACAAACTAGAATGAACGGATGTTAGGTCTTTGGATGGTACCGCGTATCTGGATGGCATTCAAAAAAAGAGGCGGCACTGTGCTGCATCGGCTTGCGATGTTTTCACTTGTTTTCAGTAAACCCGCCGTGCAAAATTCTTCAAACCCGAAGGGACTTGAAGCTCACACGGATGTGCATGCTGAGAACAAATGCATTTGTCACAATCGTGTGCACGCGCATACCTCCGGAAATGCACAAGGCCACTCTGCATGCCCTCGGCTGTCTGCATTGTGGCGTAGTTTTGAGGGCCGGGTCAATTTTAAATAGTATTCGACTGCAGGCCTCGTCCGGCTGCCAAAAAGCAGTGAAAGCGATATCCAAGATATAGTGATGACCTGAGTAGCCAACGCCTTCTGATAGTTTATAGCTTTATCTCTATCAAACCTAATCAAAACGCAGACTTCCACATCCGATGAAATCTACTGAATACAAATAAGGCCTTTTTCCGTGCGCAGTCCGAGGCGTGTAAAGGTAGCGAGCGCTACACCGGATCATCTAACTTCCGCTCTTGTCGTGTATATGCTCTGCGCTCTTTTCATTCAACAACCCGGAAAGCTCCCGAGCAGGAAGGAGCTTCCCACGCGACGATCATATTTCGGTCGCCGGGCGGCAGGGTGCGTGCCGTTCGCCGCCACGTGGCAACACCCCAGCACGTGACGACGTTCCCCTTTCTAGCCTCTGTGTGGTGTCAACTGTCGCTAGCGAGCTGCTCGTCTTCAATGGGGCGTTAGGCGTGTCGAAATATGTGTACTATTACAGTATACATAAGTACAAAGTTAAAGCAGCTATCCAGCACATTTAAAATCGATTCCGCTCTCACCATGGCGTTTCTTTATTTCCGCTTTCAAAAGTGTTTGTTCGGCAGTTTATTTAATTTATTTTCTTTTTCAGGGTTCAATTTCAGGTATTTTCAGCGTCAGCGCAGCGGCAACGCTCCGAGTGTCACGAAACTGATCACATAAATACTCCAATGGCAAGCAGCTAAAATTCTCCAAAACGATTAGACTCTTAATTGATAGGGCTGCAAAAAGAGACCTGACATCTAAGCGTGGTTTTATTTTACACCTGCGGCTGATGGGGGTAAGGGCGCTTCAAAATAAGGCAGTGCAGGTCTCATGATTCAGTTCCTTATACTATATACCAGCATGTTTAGGCTGGGTAACTTTAGCTTTTTTTTTTTTTCGATCTCGCGTCTTCCGAAAAAATTTTGGAGCCATCCGTATGTGTAATGGTGTCATATAATACCACGTATGGCGGCTTTGATCAGCACTATAAGTGGAACTACAGCCTACAGAAAAACACACACAAGGAAGACAATAGAGCCCTGTTGTCTCCCTTGTGTGTGAAAGTTTCTGCTAGGAGGCTGTAGTTCCACTTTTGATACGAACCAACTGCTCATGTCAAGATCGTCTTGATCAGCATAGTGACCCATTAAAATATCACTGGCCAGCCTAAATATGTTAAATGCATGTTGTGACACTTCAACGGGAACAGTTCATTTCAAGAGCAAAGAGAGCTCGCCGTCTTCTGATTGCTTGCGCTGTTAGCAAAAAGAAAAAAAAAATCTGCATAGCAAGAAACAAAACCTAACCTCATGACAAAGTCGCCCCCCTAAACACTCTACTTGTATGCCTCGAAGACCGGGCGAAATCGCAGCCCGTAAGCGGCCAGGGCATTGTGGCCTAAGCAGACGAAAGAGCGAGCCTAATCGTCTTAGCCGACGGCTTGATCGCCTTAACCACCGCGTAGTACAGACGCCGTTCATATAATGCCAGCCGCGACGGAAAGGACGGAAAAAAAGCGTGAATGGCAAGAGACGATCCGCTCTTTTTCGCGCCCTTTTACAACCCACAAGCAGCGCCACGCGAGCGGGCAGAGAAAAAGAGAAGGTCGCTTTATAATCGCGGGATTGCGTGGCCGAAGTAGTGTTGGGATCAGGACACTAAAACGTGTACGGGGCGTGGCGCGCTCTTTCAAAGCGATTACAAGGTGACAAAGAACTTAGCCTCACACGATGACCGTTTACACGAAACGCGTTCCCGTACACGAGGCGCGTTGCGTTGCTTTATGTACGCGTTGTAATGGGTCTTTGGAGTTGCAGTTTTTATTTTCTTGTCAACAGCATGCCTTTAGAACCCCGCTGTTAACCCAGCGATGTACTCGGCTAAAAACCTTCTTTTTTTTTTCTTCTTTTTTCCTAAGTCGCTGCTTCAACTGGACCCTTCGTAAATCCCAGTAACGCTGACGGAAACTTTCAGTCAGCATTACTCAGGTTACTTGGATCTGAGCAACTAATTGATTGCTCAGATTATCTTTTCACGTTATGGCTGAAACTTTTCACACTGTTCGAAAAGGATAGAAGGACTATTTCACAAATAAATGACATGTAGTGGTCCAAATTCCCACTTTCTTTTTTAGCTTCACAGCAATAACTGGGAAGTATATACACCAAAAACTAAGGGCCATACAAATGACGCGTGAACTTCCGCTGCCGAAGATGCGCACTTGCGAGTTGCGACTTCGTGTAGCCCTGCACTGCTCCGCGGGAGCTATCCTACATTTCCTGTAGTGCACCGTGCAGGGGGTTTTAATGTCCAAAACCAATGAACGAATGACGGTGCAGTGGAGGGCACCAGTGGGCACGGGTCTTGCACCGAAACGCGGCCGCGATCGAACCCGCAGTCAGCCGCTCCTCCGAGAGACCGCGCGCGGCCGAGCACGCCACCTGACGGCCTCGTAAAAGTCGCGCATCGTCAGTGTTGGACTTTTAGACCACAATGTATGTCCAAAAACAACGACTCACATTGGTATGACTTGCATATGCGGGGCTTTATATATGTCAGATGGTACTTGACATTTATGGCCTGCGAGTGCATGCTAAAGAGTATTTGTTATAAATACTCATATGTTATAAATAATTGAATAAAATGAAGAGGTGCCATTTCCAGTGTTGGGGATCAAACTCAGGCCCTCTGCGTTCCGTATGAGCACGCTACAAATAGGCCACAAAGGCTCGTTGTCCACGGCTGTTAGAGGAATGCCTACAGAAAATGTGTTGTGGCCTGTGTGACGTGCACAAGAATGCCGAATTGGGCGAGTTGGTGCGTTTGCATTTTAGGAAGCGTAGCGCAAAGAAGACAAGGAAGCGCTCGTGTGTGACGTATAGTATACTGCAGTGATCGACGCACCAGAAAAGAGAAAAAACTCCAAGACAAAATTATTGGATTACTGCCCGGAGCGTGAGAATGTGCTGTCTGACGACCTTGATATTTTTGTTCTTTTCCTTTTGTGTTTATATTTTCATCCTGATTTTTGTGCGCGGCTCTAGGTGCTAAAAAGGTAGAAAATTGGCTAATTGCCACGGAATGAATCTGGCGAGAATGCGAAAGAGCCGGAACACGTGAGGTAGATCGGAAGGTTGACTTGGTCACCGAAGGTCACCGAAGGTTGACCTTCAGGTATATATAAAATGATCGCATGGCCGCCGGCGGTCTGAGGCCATTAATTATTCGAGAATAGTTGAAATTTGATTTTTCCGCAGATAGTTGTCGAACTATTTCTAGGAGACAAGTTGAAGACAAGTCAGGAATTTCTTGTAATGACTGGAATTGATGCACTATATATCAACCAGTTTTATTGCGAAAACTATACTCCGATACTCGCCAGCTAAAGCGAGACCTCGGGTTGCCACAGCTACGCAGTGAAGAGGCGAAGCTACGGTCTCCTCATAAAAAAAAAAAAAAAAAAAAAAAAAATCAGCCTGTCATAACATTTCAATTCACGTTACTGCTAGCTAAGGGCAGGAGCTGTAAACTCGGGTCACTCCTTTTATGTGGCAGGCAGGGTGATATCAGAATCAGCCTGCCAGAACAGTTTGCATTCTCGTTACCCCTACGACACGCAGGCACATCCATACAGCTTGGTTGAAGCGTGACTTTATTTGTGGGCTGGTAGCTTACGCTCTCGTGTCAGGTACTCTTAAAGGATGAGCTGAAGTTTCCCCAATAATGTAGCACCTCACACTGATAGGGCGTGATATGAGAATAACGTAGCAGGCAAAAGAAGCTTCCGCCGTTTTTTTCGCAATTCAAATAGGGATAACTCGAGCTAAACCACAACAATTCTTTTTATTTATCATAATAAACAACTCCTCTATAGAAAGGTTTCTGAAGTGTCTCAATTGCGGAAAAACTGTGCGGCGCGCTCTTCACCAAAACGCGCGCCCCACAGTTCGTCACGAGAACCACACACTCTGTAATCCGCTATACACGTGAACGAGTAAACTGGCAAGGGGGAGGAATGTATCACCCATCATTAAGATCAAATTACTATGGGGACTTATCCCATTCCTAATCGCGCTACTTTTCTCATTTTGTATTTATTTATGCAAATATACCTGCAGCGGCACGAGCGTATTATTGCAGGGGCATGTAAATAAATAAAATATCGCAAGTGCCATATATTCGGATGAAATATTCGAATCAAATGTGAAACAGCCAAATGCACAAGAGAAAAAAAAAAGAAGCATGAAGACAGTGCAGTACACGTAATAAGAAAAATATTCATCATAATCATCATCATCAGCAGCAGCCTGACTATACCCACTGCAGGGCGAAGGCCTCTCCCATATTTCTCCACTTAGCCCGGATCTGTGCTAGCTGCATCCACTAGACCCCTGCGAACTTCTTAACCTCATCCACCCACCTAACTTTCTGCCGCCCCCTGCTATATACGCTTTCCTTCTCTTGGAATCCAGTTTGTTACCCTAAGCGACCATCGGTTATCCTCTCTTCGCCCTACATGTCCTGCCCATGCCCATTTCTTCTTCTTAATTTCCACTAGAATGTCGGTAACTTGAGTTATTTCTCTGACCCACTCTGCACGCTTTCTATGACTATCTCTTAATGTTACCCCTACCATTTTTCGTTCCATAGCCCTCTGGGTTGTCCTCAACTTAAGTAGAACTCTCTTGGTTAGCCTCCAGAAAAATATTAGTAAGATAAAATGAATGAAGCCTTTCCACGGATGTGCAGTATACCACGTTAAGTGGTAATTTGTTAAACCACAACGACACGCGGAAGCGAACAGTTTTGATACGCGTTAGTTCGACACCTGATTTCACGCAACTCATATAAGAACATGATCACAATGTGGTGATACAAAATGTGGCAGCTGAAGGTACAGATATTTATAAATCCCGACAGAGCTTTATGAATCTTGACGTCACAGTTGCAACCCACATATAACTAACATTTTTGCAATCACCCCGCCCTGGTGGTGCGCAGGTTAGGGCACTCGACTACTGTGCCCAAGGATGCTGGATCGAATCCCGGCAGCGGCGGTTGCTTTTCATTGGAGGCGAAAAGCAAGGCGCCCGTGTGCTGTGCGATGTCAGTGCACGTTAAATAACCCTAGGTGGTTCAAATTTCCGGATCCCTCCACTACGGCGTCTCTCATAGCCTGAGTCGCTTTGGGACGTTAAACCCCATAAACCAAATCAAACCAAACCATTTTTTGTAGTCGAAGAAGTGCGGTAATATATTATGTACCAACACAAGCGCTCTGAAATTCTCTGCCTGCTTTGGAGACGTGCGCACGACAAATCGACCGCGGCCCACCTCTCCCTGCATTTCCTTGTGCGGGTTCCACATACAGGGGATGCCAGTGCTACCTATTTCTAGCCTATTTCTTTTTTACATGAAAAAGTTCTAGATATGCAAAACACTCCCTCAATAGAGCATAAATGCGTTCCTGCGTACTGCTGTGATTATTTAGAACGTATAAAACAAACAAAAACAACCATGTCGAATGAGAAATAAAACAAACAAAAAAGAAACGAGGTTCTATGAGCTTCTCTTTGCTCCCTTCTTTTGAATTCTTTTTTCGGACGTTTCATAAAGAGCAGCGGACGGTTTTCCCTAGCATAGCTCCATATATGTCTACTTATATGTCTACTTAGGACAGGCAGTAACCGCAGATCCGGACCATGAAAAGGAAATAACAAGAAGAATAAGATTGGAATGGAGCGCATTTGGCAAGCACTCGCAGATTATGACTAGCAGCTTACCGGTACCGCTCAAGAGGAAAGTATACAACAGTTGCATCTTACCTGTACTCACCTATGGGGCTGAAACGTAGAGGCTAACCAAGAGGGACAACGCAGAGTGCTATGGAACGAAAAATGGTAGGGGTAACATTAAGAGACAGGAAACGTGCAGAGTGGGTCAGAGACTCAAGTTACTGACATTCTAGTGGAAATCAAGAAGAAATGGGCATGGGCAAGACATGTAGTGCGAAAAGAGGATAACCGATGGTCGCTTAGGGTAACAAAGTGGATTCCAAGGGAAGGAAAGCGTAGCAGGGGGCGGCAGAAAGTTAGGTGGGTGGATGAGGTTAAGATGTTCGCAGGGGTCAAGTGGATGCAGCTAGCAGAGAACCGGGTTAATTGGAGATATATGGGAGAGGCGTTCGCCCTGCAGTGGGCTGAGGCCTTCGCCCTGCAGTGGGCTGCAGTCCGGCTGATGATGATGATGACTAATACAGGTTGTGTGGTGTGCTTGAAATAAACCTTATGTATAATGATTTATTACTTTAGTAATAGCTAATGTACCTTACTGGCATATTACAAGTGGGTGATAAATTCTTCTATGAACAAATTGGATTACCAGTTTCCAAGAAGACCGCAGTCAAACCTTGTATGAGTCCTCGTATGATTTACTGGATAATGCTTTATGTTCTGATTGCGGGATAAGGAATATATGACTGGAGGGGAGACTTCGAATTTTTACTTGCACTAATATCGCACGCCACGCTTGCGTGATCGCCAATAGTTCCTCCATGTATATGTGGCTGACGTAGCTGGAAATGAACCCGCTACCATATCTCATCAGTTAGGGCCACGGGTAATTCTAACTTTTTTTTTTTCTTTCTTTTTTTTTTTTTTAACACAAGGACGAGGTGGAAACAAACACTTTCTACCGACCGACTGATCGACTGTATACCTATGCTATAATATAGGCACGCGGCAATATGTTAGCTAAATTTCCGAGGTTGGGTGTCGCATCGACTTACTTCAAGCACTTTTGCTTCCATAGATAAGAGCAACACTTTGTTATTATCAGCGGGCTCGGTGCGCATCGCATAAAGTAACAAAAGCACAAGCAGTATCCACTGAGCCAGAACATTTCATAAATACAAGTGCATAGGTGGTGGTCGTGTGGTGGTGGTGATGATGATGATGATAATGATGATGCTGATGGTGATGTATTGACTTTACCATTCGTATCAGGCGGGCACCGTTTTGGCGCTGCAGACGCAAATAAAAAAAAAAAAAAAACCCGCAGTAAACAATGCAAAGTACAATAGAACATCACCAACAAACTTCGCACACAAAACTGGAAAATTTATACGGCTTGCGATCTGCCGCCCACCATTCTAGTGCCCTCTGCGCCTAGTGGTGCCCTCTATAGGCCGTGAAACACACATTCCGGCAAGTGGCAAAGTCACTCTATTAAACGCGCTATTTTACCATTTTACTTCAGCAACCTCTTCCATCCTTCACTGCACCGGCCTCCGAGTCCTCATAGGCAGGTATCCGCGGCGAGGCAGTGGCTGGCATTCCTTCCTTGTCACTTTTTTTCCCCCCTTTAACGAAGCCACATTATCCCCACCACTTCCTCTCTTCCAATGAAAGTTTCGTGCTCGGGTAGCAAATACTTCGTCGAAGAAGAAGACAAAAAGTTTTACAGGTGTCAGGTGCGCTCGTCAGTGCTTTCGGGACCGTCCACGTCTCTCGCTGAGGACACGTGACAAAGGAGGCCAATGCCCTGACGAAGCTTCATCCTCTTGTTCACCGAACTACAACTCTTCCAAGGAAAATGTGAGGTATCTACAGTACCAACCATGAGCATTCGTTTTTTTTTTCTTTTTTTTTTTTTTTTTTTTTTTTTGCAATGAAAGCTGGTGCAGATGCGGGTGACATAAAAAGGAACACGGGTTTTATCCGACTGTATATTGATCGCATTGCATACTAATAAGGGGGGAGGAGGGGGGCATTTGGTCTTTTTCTTGATGTTAAAAGGCATTTAATTCTGTATACCACGACATTATCTGTGAAAAGTTATATTGCTATGGGTTTCGTGGCCCTTTTCAAATGTTACTAAGAAATTATGTGTCTCAGCGATCTCAAATGGTGGAACTTGGACCATGCAAAGCAGTATTATATACTTACATAGTAGTTTTCCTCTGGGATCCATCTTATCACCTCTCTTATTTAATTTCTATGTTAATGGCCTTCCCAGTGTTATAACTTCATCACAGATTTATCAATATGCAGATGACACCCTCCTCATCTTAGCTGCAGATTTTTCGTGCGCACTCCGACAACTTCAAGAGGAAGCCACCAAGCTATATGATTGGTTTCAATGTAACTTGATTAAAATACCCCCCCCCCCCCAAAAAAAAAAAAAAAAAAAAAAAAACCTCAACTAGTGTGCTTTGGCAATGTACCCAGACCAATCCTGAAAAACGGAGAGGTGGTTTTGCACAGCTCCAGTAGCACTGCATGTTCTTGCTGCCCCATTGCGTTTGTTCCGTCCGTGAAATATTTTGACATTTACATGGACAGCGATTTATCTTGGAACACACACATGGCGCACCTCAGTAGGAAGCTTAGAAGCGTCGCATGCTTGCTCTATGCTCTCCTGCCATTTGCCATAAGACGTTTATTTGCACAGTCTTCGGGATATTCTTTGCTGAGATATGGCATGTGCTGTTTCTTTAACTGTTTTGCAACATGGAAAAATAGGATAAACCGTATTCTCAAGAATATGGGTAAGAGTGTCATCTATTCAACACCCCATAAACCGCAAAGTGTATTCCTTTCTTCAGGTCTGCCACCCTTTGACACTGTGTTCAAAGAAATCACTGTATTTAGATATTTCTGGAACTCCGAATTTAGGTTGCCTAATGTTAAACTTGTTCCACTACGGAAAATTCCTCGATATTTTGTCCCTACAGTGCGAACTCAGTTTAGTATGTCTGTGAGCTCATATTATATCCCATGTATATTCAATGAGCTGCCTGATGACGTTTTCAGCTTGAACACTCGCAGGCAGTTGCGGGGTGCTATTGAGCTTGCGCAGCTCTATAGTTCATGCTGTTCTCGTCCACAAAAAAATAATAATAATAATAATAATTCTGTGATTTGGTAGCAGAGGTTGTTGCTGCTGCAGGACGACGCCCTACAAGCCCAATTGCGGCTTTGTCGCGTCCGCGTCCTGTATTGTTTCATTGAAGTGAATAAAGCATTATTGTTATTATTGTTATAATAATAATAATAATAATAATAATAATAATAATAATAATAATAATAATAATAATAATAATAATAATAATAATAATAATAATAATAATAATAATAATAATAATAATAATAATAATAATGATAATAATAATAATAATAATAATAATAATAATAATAATAATAATAATAATAATAATAATAATAATAATAATCCTGCCCGTCGGCACTCCTCAAAAGGAAAAGTTGAGACGTCCCTCTACTCAGCACATTCCCTCAGTCCACAGAGCCTGGCTTTTTTACACGGCCCCTGTCTGAAGAGTTAAGGCATCGTTGTAGTGCTCCTATACTATAACCGGGCCCATTCTTTTATACCTTTTATGCCTTCGGCACCGTATCTCGCAGTCAGTTCTGGCATGTTGTGCCTTTGACCGCTGAGCCTTCTTCCCTGAAATATTTTTTAAGCTGCCAGTCAGAGACCTCCATGCGCTGTCTCTTTCTTGTCCTCTTCCAACGCGTTGCTTTCTGCCATGTTTGCAGGAAAGATGCAAAAAGCGCGCGGAAGCAGCATGCAGCGATTGTCGTGGAGGCAGTGGATGCTTTGGGACGACAATAGAGAGTTTTAGAATAGGGGGCCCCAAGCTCTGGGGCCCCCAAGGAGCTTGGGGCGTCGAAATGCGCATGCGCAGAACGTAAGGCGCGCTTGGGGTCTTGGGTTAACGCTAGGAGCGGCCCCTATTTTTCGGAAATAGCGTTCGCCCCAAGCCGCCGTTGGGTCGCTTGGGTTACGGCAACATGGCGGCGACCGGCCAAGCGGCGGCCGCTCGCCTCGGCACACATTCGTCGTCACCGCTCCATGGTGTCACGCGTTCATGGCAAACGAAAGGCCAACGAAGCTTATGCTATGTCTCATGATGCCCGCACCACCAAATTTTAGCAATAAAACGCCCTATATTTTCCGATTGCTTCCGGATTTACCGAGCTGCTAGGCCTAGCGAGTTCGCCTCGTTTGGTTGCCATGGGGACCAGACGGCGAAAAGAGCGGAAGGTTCAAATGAGTTTTCCCGGCCTCGGCCTGGATTGACAATTGGCCGATTTCGTCTTGTATGACAAAAACAGTTTATATAACTGGTAGTTTTAATACAGTTTTGTGCAATAGTAGCACTTTTTGATGAACAAAATAGCGTTTTTGGCTCTTATATATTTAAATGCTTTTTCTTGGTTTACCGTCGTGGCGCTGCAGTCGACGAACGCAAGCCCGGCTCCGCTGCGTCGGGAAAACCCCTATTCTAAAACTCGCCGCTCGGCTAGCACGTTGCGCCGCCGCACGCTATTTCCTTGGGGGCCCCAAGCCTTGGGTCCCCCTATTCTAAAACTCCCTAATGCGGAATGCTGCGGTTGGCAACATCAGGCCAGCGAGGAAAGTGCACGCGGCGTCTATGGAATGTCAACGCGAAGGACTCAACAATGGCGTGCCGCGGACACGAAGCCAGCGCGGCGAAGGTGGCGCTTTTTTGCTTCTGTCCATGGGTAGAGCCGTACGTTCTCTTCTTCGAAAGCTAAACATTCCGAGAGCCTCGTCTTGTTGGGTTAAAAGAAAGAAAAAAAGACTCCAGCGAGCGCAGCCCCGCACGTGCCGACACCGCAGCTCAACATAGGCTTGAAGCCCCCACCCGTCAGGTCAGAGCAGCCGAGCAGGCGACGTCAGAGGCCGCCTCCCAGTCCTCCCGGAACGTGTAGGGTAGTGGGGTAGATTGTTTTTTTTTTTTTTTTTTTTTTTTTTTTTTTTTTTTTTTTTTTTTTTTACATGACCACACTGTGTGAAAATGTCCGAGGATTTTTCCTCACGCGCCGCCGCGGTGGTGCAGTGGTGCAGTGCTAAGACGCCCAACTACTGTGCCCGAGTGCCCGGGTTCGATTCTGACCGCGGCGGCTGCGTTTCGATGGAGGCGAAGCGAAGTGGCGTCCGTGTGCTGTGCGATGTCAGCGCACGTTAAAGACCCCCAGGGGGTCAAAATTACTCAAGTAGCCCTCCACTACGGCTCCTCTTTCTCACTTTACACTTTCATTCCCACCGTCCTCCCTTCCCTTACGGCGCGGTTCAGGTGCCCACAGAAACAAGTGAGACAGATACTGCTCCATTCCCTTCATTTGAACTAATTATTATCATTATTATTATTTTCCTCACAGTGTGGGCATTTCCCCGTGCAGACGGGGTCAAAGTATTTTAATACTGCCGGGCACAGCAAAGTTTTGGTGCAAAGGCGAAGGAGAATGCGCTCCGGCGACAGGTGTAACGGCCCAAAGTTTTTCTTTTGCTGTAGCCAGTTGTGACCTTTCGTCCGCAATCCTCTGAAGTTTAGAGCCTTTTGCATTTTTCCATGCTTACAACTGTGTGCATGAGCACATCCTTGAAGTATCTTCAGCATAAATAATAAAAAAGTAAAAACGCATTAGCATTATCTTCCGTTAAGCCGCGAGCGGGCCCATTGCCTGAGCAGTCGGTATACGGTCTGCTACAAGTTGACCGATCAATAGCGATCTGCGTTGTGGCGATTAAGCACGCAATATTATTGCTGCAAAAAATCGACGAATCGTTAAAAACGTGGTTTTCACCTGCATTATCGTAAACTTTTAAAGAAAGCAACGTTATAATAGTTAATCAAACGTTTTAGTTCAACATTTACGTCGCTAGGTGACGCCAGGCTCAGACAGGTAAACGGGTTCCATTACGCATAGAGTTCCTTAGAGTAAGAAACTCTATGCCATTACGCGAACGTGCTGACGTCGATGACGGTACGAAGCTGTCTTGTTGGTTGTCTATGAATTGGGACGCACCCTATATTACGCTGAGCAGCCTGGTATGACCGTTTCGCAAGCCGTTCCTCTCTCTGTTCGAGCGTCTCCGCTGCTCTCTTCGCCTTCTTACGCTCATTCTCTTTTTGCTGCTGCTATCCGTCGCTTTTCACGCTCTGGCGGCGGCTGCGTTTCGATGGAGGCGAAGCGGAGAAACGTCCGTGTGCTGTGCGATGTCAGTTGTTGCTGCTGTGGCTGTAGGAAGAAAGAAGAAAATGACGGGCCTGCTACTGGCTCTGTAGCTGGGCCACCTCCGCTGCCTCGTGCGGACAGAAGAGAAAAAAGACAAGAAAAAAAACAAAAGGGAGAGGAAGACGCGCGCCGCAACAACAGCCGTCGTCCACCACCACCGAAGCGGTGGCGGGTGCAATGACGGCCTACAACAGACAAAAATCAGTGGCAGGCAAGCCCCCGCAGCAAGCGGCGGTGACCTATACCTGTCCCAGACCCATCAGGGCAAGGATCAGCCACCCTTTACCACTTGATGTCAATTCCTGGCTGTTCAATAAAGATTTATTATTATTATTATTATTATTATTATTATTATTATTATTATTATTATTATTATTATTATTATTATTATTATTATTATTATTATTATTATTATTATTATTATTATTATTATTATTATTATTATTGTTGTTGTCATTACGCTCTGCATCCTGGCGTCTCCACTTGGCAAATCATTCTTCTCTTTTTTCGGGCGTCTCTTCTGCGTCAGCAGGGGAGTCGGCATGCAGCTGCGGCGGCTGCGAGCTCTGATGGCATGACCAGCGCACCTGTTTCTCCTCTCCGGTTTCCGCGCATATGCGCTCTAGTGGCCTGTCTTACGGCGTTTGATGCTCGCTGATCTTGATAAACACGCATAGAGAAACGAGTGTCGGATCAAGACCTGTTTCCTAGAAGGTGTGCCGAACACGATGTAGTATTAGCACCGACGTAAAATGGAACTCTTTATGATCACGCAGTTAGGAACTTGCTAAGTTTTTTTATGCTTTGCGTGTGAAGTGTACTGGCCGGATTAATTGAGAAAGCGTCGGAATGTGCTTCCGGCCCCTGTTGTCTCCGCTGCAGTTTTAATGTATACATATGTATCCCACTTCCGCCAGCATCTACTAGACATTTAGAATATAAAACATATTCTTTCGGCTCTTATTCCAGGTTACACTCACACTGTGTGGTCTCTGCAATCAGACACTAACGTAGCAAAACTAGAAAAAAAGAGACAAATAATTCATGTTCTTTGCTCTCAATGAGAGCAAAGAACGCGATACTGCAATGTTCGTATCAGTGTATCAATAACTTCAGTGTGTAAGAATATTGTCATAGGTGGACAACGTGGTGAAAACGATGTAGCGCACCCATGCGTCGCGAATAGAGTGAAGTGCTTCTGTTTTCATCGTGCTGTTTTCCGACTATTCCCCTGTAAATATATTCACCTTATGTGCGCATCTTACGTTATGTTATTGGTACCGACACATCACGAACACGCATTTACGCTAGATAGATTTAGCTTACCGCGATCCGCCACCGTGACTCTCTACCACGCGTGGAGGCGCTCAAGCTGATTGGTCCCGACGCGGTAGGTCTGTGTGCCGACATCTAAAGTCCCTTGATCCGACATCCAGCATGTGGCGCCATCTATTGGCGTCAAGGGGGGTCTGGGCATGCGCAGTGGAATGCATGGTGGCGGATCACGGTAGCGGATCGCGGATCCCGGTAAGCTAAAACTCTCTAATAACTGAACCGAGGAATGCAAGCATTCATTTTTCCCCTGCCGCTGTCCGAGATTATAATGAATTAGAACCCTTCATTGCTCACAAGTTGACATCAGCAACTTTCGCTAAAGGAATCGAGGCCGCTATCTTAGAGCAGAATAACGGTCTCTGCCATTCACAAAGGGCTATAATTATTTATAATGCATACTTGGCCTGTATACGTTTCAGCTTTCCGACCCTTACGTTGAACAATTCATTAGTATTTGCGTCATTTTCGCTTGACTTCTTAGTTTCCGCGGT
>NC_139354.1:7512098-7862098 GCF_055883805.1 Amblyomma maculatum
CAAGAGACCTCATAAGCTGGCTTTATATTTGTTTATTTTACTGCCCAAGGTATACAATTACTACACACGGTAACCCCACCGAGGGATCCCTATTTATTCGCAGCATGCACATCACGATATGGCAGACCTTTATTTAGCCTCAAGGAAGTGCAACGATAGTACCTCATCAAAGAGCACAGTCTTATCAGATGGAAGCGGCAAGAGCGGACTCAGCTGAGGAGACTTCGCGAGCAGTTTCATTGTTTCAAATGGTGCCCTCAGTTCAGGCGCTCTCGGCCTATTCATATGTGCATGTGCTGTTTGCTCACCGACGCTTGTGCGATACTCAGATAAGCGTCTATCGTACACAACGCGGGACAGTGAACGCATGGTTTTCTGTAAGTGACCGTCTGCGAAGCAGTGCAACTGTTAATATCTTATATTGTGCAAATGGTGTTCCTCATAGCAACGAAAATTCGATTTGTTGAATAAAAGGTTTCAACACCTTGACGCAGTTAGTCGAATCTTCGTACGACATTTCTTGTGCCCTCGATATCGACACCCGGGTCGACGTTAAATTTATAGATTTTTCAAAGGATTTTGATATGTATGGAGTGTTAATCTTAACATGATCTTGAAAAATGCTCACTAGGTTAGCTGGATCGCCAGTTTCCTTTCGCACCACTTGCAGTTCTTATGTTATAATTCAACTATCTCTTCTTCTGTTGACGTGCCATCTGGTGTATCTCAAGAGTCGGTTCTTGGTCCTTTATTGTTCTTACTACACAATAATGCCTTGCCTCAAAATGCCAGCTCAAACATACGCCTTTATGCGGACGACTCTGTATTATATCGTGTGATTAACATACCAGATAATCATCTAAATTGCTTATTTGCCTGCTTCTGTACCTGGTGTAACACATGGCAGCTGAAAATAAATTTTAATAATGCAGTGATAATGTCATTTTGTAATAGTGCGTTTCCCACATTGTTAAATTACATCTTATCCTTGCACAGGGTTTCAGAGTATAAGCAATTTGGCGTCGTATTTACCCCTAACATATCCTGATCGCAACACATTAATTTCATTTTTACTAAAGGAATAAGTAAGCTTGGGTATTTGAGGCACAACTTCACCAATGCGTTAAAAGAGTAAGTTATTAAAGTATAAATCTTTAATTATTGCACTATTAGATTATGCTTCTGCCTGGAACACCCAACAGCACTGTGACGTTAACCTAACTGAGATCATGCAATGAAAATCAATGCGGTTTATGTATCGTCGATATGATCAGCATTTTTCACCCTCCAGTGCCTTGCCTTCTATTAACCTAACCCCTTTATCCGTATGGCGTCATATCGAGTCACCAATGTTTCTGCATTGCATCGTCAATGTTTCACACATCCCTTCTATATTCTTTCAGATGTTCATCGGTCAAGTCAGAATCACCATAACTTTAACATTAAGCCTTGCATTGTTCGCAATAATAATTTTAGATACCGTTTCTTTCCACGCACTATTCAATGCTAGAACTTCATCCCTATAACTATTAAATGACTGCTATTAAATGATTTCCTGTCAGGAATCAATTACATCTGATTTCGCACTTTTTCGGTGTTAGCGTACTGCTGCATTCAATTTTAGGTACAGTATACCTGTGCTGCTGCTATGATATTCTAAGTTACTTTTTTGTCCTCTTCTTTATTGACGTCAATTTAATTTTTATTCCTTACTTGTGTTGGTATAGAATTTACAATAGATCTGCCTAACCCATTGATGCAATAGCCCCATAAAGAGGCTGTGTGTAGAAATAAATGAAACAAACTAAATAGCCCTCTACGTAGCACAAAATCGAAAGTCGGGGGCTCGTATCCCACTAGCGACATGGGGATGCTTTTTTTTTTTTTTTACAACTTTTTAGTCAGTTATTTGCACGAATAGTGTTTACTTCGTATTGATAAACAAAAGTTATCTTTGCTTTCCTCAGTATCAGTGTCCGTTGGCTTCCTTCTTCCGCGTCTCATAAGCCACCCAATTTCCCTGCATTTGTTTGCTGTTTCATAAACGGTGAAACCTTGCCCCACTGCCAAACATTATTCGATAGGTTTTAATTTAGAAACGTTGCTAGTTATTACAGGAGGGACTCCTCTAACTAAATTGAACTGGATTTCCTTGCAACCGTGTTTACTTGCCTTGAAGTGATACCTGAACAGACAAGAACATTAAAACAGCATATCCTGTCAGACGCTTCAAACAAATTTAAAAACTCATTAATTCGTATCTTTACGTGCGTCTATTAGTGAGGGCTTGTATGACGCATTTGGGCGTGCAGGCGACTATAGCCAAGGTGATTTGAAATCACATGCATCAAAACGTAAGGGAACAGGACTAATCGACAAACTAGACTTTTGCTTTTATATAAAAACCGGATACTTAGTACATGGTCACGCCTCTTTTGTTGTTGCCTAAACCTTTTACCGCAGTGAACATAAACTCTCAAAATATTTGTTCTAATGCGGTTGAAAACTTCAGTGTTAGGGCATCACTCCGCTCTCCAAAATAATGCAGTCATATATTCCTTTGTTTTGATACATCATACCGGAGTCTGGAAAGAAGTTCCATTTGGCGCGCCCAATTCATATGCTATCGCCCTGGCTTTAAAATTATGTAACTAACATTTTCTGGCAGTAGTTTTGGCCTATACCTGAACCACCGCTGAGCAAGGGAAGTGAACGGCTTCATGGCCTACCAACGTTGAAACTACCGTGTAAAGGAGGCCAGCGAAAGTGGCCTCCAAGTTAGCGCCCAAGCGCTCGCAGATGCCTCCCCCCTCCTTCTTTATGGAAGCGAGAGAGCCGGTCGACCTCCCACACCTTTGGTATGCGGTGAAGGCGGAGCAGCTCCCAACGTCGCTGCTACGATAGTTCAGCATATGAGGTTTGTCTCGCCAATGTCTAGCACTCTAATAAACCTGTGGGGAGCGGTTTCTTAGATTGCACTTTGATGGAAGGTTTCTCTTCGTTTGAGCGACGGCTTAAGACCTTAAGCGTAAAGTCAGAAGTAAATCAGTGAAACGATTCAATGCCCTCTACACGCAACTCGGGTGGGAACGAGTGTCAGCGTCCCGCGCTTCATATTCAACGTGATGAGAAGGTGTCGGTGTGTTCCTAGCAAGGCCAAACACTATCCTGAACGGAGAATGGCTGCGTTTCTTCGCAAATGCTTCTTTCTAACAAGGTCGTTCTTTATGAAGCAGACTTCATTTGAGCGAAGTAATACGCTGCGGCTTATTTAAGCTTTTTTTTTTAATATTTGCCGAGGGCAAACGTTACGGCGACAGAAGTTGTGGGGAAAACTTTGCCCTGTCAAACTCAGTGCTAGTTTGTGCGCTCTTCATGTCACTTCAAACACTTGACCATTTGAGACAGCGAGGCTTGTGAAGAGTAAATGTAGGGCGCATACCTTTAGGCAATAAATTGGCTTTTTTCGCAAATGCCAGACTGCATTTGTTTCGAGATTTAGTTATCCGCCATTTGAATAGGCTCTGCGAACCTTGTGGAAATTATGTGGTTTTCACTCTACTTTTCAATCAATCATTTTTCAGACATAGAATGAGTACACTATGATTATTTCAATTCATGAAAAGCACAAATTGAAAACAGATAAATATTTCTTCATGCGTTCATGGTTTTGATACTGTTGACTTCCTTATTAAGTATGTCATAAGGAGCCCCTTGTTTCCCTAAGTTTGTCTGCTCAACAGGTTAAGGAGGGCTTCGGTTCAGCAGTCTTAGGCCGTTCAATGACATTTAATGAAGCATCTACCTCCACCGGGATAGTAGAAGGTGGCGTTCGTGAAAACGCTTAAGGGCAAATTTAAGAATAATCTTACCGCAGTGCGGATGCCTTACGATCGGCACACTCTCCTTCGCTGTATTTTTAAACGTGCCTGACTAAGTGCTCCTCTTTTAAGACCCATTCAAAAATTGACCGAAAAGTGCTCGCCGCTCAAGACATCTTCACTGAGGTAAAGGACTTTCTAAAGTCTGTCCCTCAAGGTTAGTGCCATACGCGACATGAAATAATATGAATCACTCAATGATTACATTACATATTGAAATCGTAATGACATTAAAGTTCAGATATTTCCATTACCCGTTGACAATGCGACAATATTAGATTCTTAAATTCAATTCATTCAGGTTAATGAGGTTCTTTGTTGAAAATTTTCACCTTATTTTGCACTGTGAAAAAGTTATGTAGTTATATATCCTATCGTTGATAAATTAACTTAAAACTTTAGTGGTCGGGTTTTCGGAAAATGTTAATGATGTACCAAAGCGCACCAAGCAAACGAACAACACAAAAGCCCTTAAGTCCTTACTTGTTCCACTATGGAATCTCAGATAAAGGCAACTTTATAACTAGATCTCAATATGTGCCATAAAGAGGAAAACAGCGGATTCGTACCTGTTGGTCCGTGCATTTTTTGTATTTGAATACGAGGCCTTGATTGCTGGCAATGTTGTGATTGCGTCGCATTTGCTATGTGGTCCCATATACACTTCACAGCATGATAAAATAGATGGGTGCCTCCATATTTGGCATAGGTGAATTTAGAATTAGGCATACAATTAGTCTTACCATTTTCATGAAATTTTCATATGAAACTGCTCGCTCTGTATTCATGTGAACGTTCGCATATTGAACAGCGAAACATGTTGTGAACGAAGTGGACAGAGCATGCAACTGTTAGTAGAGGGGAAAAAAAGCAGCGCACCATTGGATTTCCAATTCCCGCCTGAATGAACATATCAGCTTCTCGGTTGCAGGCACGATAGAACTATCGCTGCAGCCTATTACGCCTTGTGTAAAACTACAACGCATTCTCACACTGTGCAGTGAATGTTACTACCTTCATCGAGCTAAATTTGTCATACACATACTATATCTGTCCGAGTGCTGCCAAGATCCGCAAGCGTATACCGGGCGAATCCACCAGGCGGCGTGACAGAATTTGGAATGCTTTCGGATTGTTGCACTTAAGCAGACTTTAATGCACTATGTTACCCTGGAATTTTTGACTAGCTAGCGGAACTGATCATTTCGAACTGTCAGTCCCATTTGAAGGCACAATATATTTATTAAGCTTCTACCTCGTTCGTAAATAGGTGGATTCCAAAGAAAGGACACGGGGTGCTTTTAATTCCGTGGTGACATTTTTATTGCTCTCGCATTAATATTTACGGCAAGTAGAAAAGTCTCCAGCCTTCACTTTGGCTCCGTTAACAGGAAACCGCGCAATGGATTCAGGGATCGTACGCTCATATATGTTCTGACTGCAGCGCGTGATTGTTCTTTCTTTCATTGGGTGTTGAATTCTGTCAACCATTAATGAGCCCCGGAAGTAAAATACAGAAACATTATCGTATGCTTTCCTTGGGTTGGATGGTCGCTGGCTTGCTGTATACATGCGTTTGAGTAAAAGCTCGCTAAATAGAAATTTGAGAATCAAGGAGAATTTGAAGAATTCGGGGCCTTCATTAAGCTATTAAGCTATCCATTACTTTATCCTGAAACGCCGTGTTTTCATCGCGGGCTTTGCACAACTTTCACAGAATGCAGCGGTTTGCTGCGGAACTCTTCACATTTCCAAACTTGATACTGTTATACAGACATTGTGTGCTTATGCTTTTTACGCAGATGAACTATTGTGTGGAAAAGGTTTTCAATCTACAGAGACGTCATTGTTCCTTTTCGGGAAAGTTAAGGACTTTTTCGTGAGCGAGTATGGTATGCCCAGTAGGCACTGCAGTAATCAAGCTCAAGCTGAAATCCAGCTAAATAGCTATTCCAAACTAAAACCCATATAACATATCGCTGTTTTCCAAGTGAATTTACGGAGTCAGAAAGTTCTCTCATCTATGCTAGCTTAAGAATGACAGTGTTTAACGTAACGCACACGAACATTCACGCCATATCTACTGAATACGCTCTATAGTATTTCCTTCCTTGCTATCATGTTCGTTCGTATTCGAGTGCCTTACTGCTAAGGTTCATTGAACTGAAATAAATTTTCATTGGTTATATTAAGGTTTCAGATGAGCACATCACTTAAGTTCGATAAACTGAAACGTTCGCTCATACAACGTTTCCGCCAGGAGTTCATGTGTATACTTCACTGCGTCATAATCAGTGGATATTAGCGTCCTGCGAGTTCTGAACTTCGAAGAACGTTTTCCTTCGAATAAGGCGGCATCTTTCCAACAGTGGTGAAACTACGAAGAATCCGTTTGTTGTACAGACCTTTACCCTTAGCGAAATTTTGGAAATCTGCTTTTCCTTTCAAGCGCTTAGCTGGAGCTTTCCGTCACCTCGTCCCACTCAGTTCAAAAAACTCCCCGAGGCTTTTCTCGTTACGGCGAATGCTCTCAAAGGGTTCTTAAGGCGCGGGATATGTTACAAAATGCACCAGACGAGGTGTTTGTTCCCGCTTGACACAAGTCAAGTCTGAACCGCCCCGCGTGGCACTTCAAAGTTGCCGCCACTTAATTACGGGTCAAGGAGTCTAACTTATAACGTCAGCTTCGTTGCCTCTGGGCGAAACAATGTCATCGCCCTCCTGACCCAACTACCACCATACATCCCTTTTCTTCTCATCGCCGCAGTGAGCTAAGTTCTGCGAAGATGGCTTAGACATTGACCTGAGCTTTCACTTCCATCTGTCACTCACGGGAGCATACTAACTGATCCTGTATACAGCTACCATTCATAAGCAGGCTCTCCGACCCGGCTGCGCCCTGTTCGGTAAGCAGCCTGTGCTGGTAACTTTCTAACTAAGCGATTCGCAGAAAGACCAATTAAGTCAATAATGGCTTTTCAAGCTGATTTCAACCTCTTGCTTATCCGTCGCATGGTGCCTGGATCGCAGAAAAGTAGAAGGGAGAAGCGTGGGAGGGGGGTGATCGAGGAAAACTAAGAACACGCCCCCCCCCCCCCCCCCCCCCTCCTGGGAGAACCCCATCCTCGGTGGTCCAAACTGATCCGTATCCCTCCGTACGGCCTCTCTCGTAGCCTAAGCGGAGCGCGGGACGAAAACCCCCAAGTACTGCAGTCTTCTTGGGTGGCCCCTTTGTGAGCTGGCTTAACGACACGTGACATATGAAAGATAATAACCAGCCCTAGCGCTGTTGTGCCTCATGCTGCAATTCCCACATTCTGTTGTTGTCCAGTGAAAAAGCTTTCTTGGATAGACCCTACAGCTATAGGTGGCATGCTGGTTGAAGTCCTTTTATTTTCTGGTCGAAGTGGCGTGTTTTGGATTTTTGTTGCTTCAAGGCGAGATGAAAAGATTGTCAGGGTCGAGATAGGGCCAGAATGCACTCAATAGTTCATAATTACACCTCAGTGGTCACCAACCATATCTTCTATTTATTCAGAGTTGAGCGCACGATTCTTGCACCTTTTCTACTGGCGGGAATGAAGCGCAAGCTCAAAGAAACAGTGTTCGCAATGGACGAGTTTTAAATTGCTAGATTCCGCAGCAAATAGCATGTTAGTGCTATTTTTTCCCTGTGTAGAGGCCATACTCAGCCATATTTGTTTCAGTTTTCTACTCCACCATTGTTAGAGTTTGCAGTGTTTCGTTTTTTCTCCTAGCAACAAGTTGGCGCCGTTCTAATGGCGGTTGATTTAGCATAGAACACCACAGCGCCTGATGCGAAAAGCAAAACACGCACCATGTAACTCCTTAAGACCTTTTTGTTCCTCTTTCTGGCGAAAGTGGCAAGGCTGCGCATCGCCCCCAGTGCGGTACACGGACAGCCGACACATAGATCTTCCAGAACTGACGCCATTAATGCCCCGCCCCTTCGAAACACCGCTCAACGAGTTCGTTCTCGCAGCCTCTTTGTGACCTAATTGGGGGAGCTTTAACAAAGCATGGAGCTCGTTAAGGAGCTACACGGAGTGTAGGCCATAGACATGGATCGACATCGCACGGTCATGATCTGCATATATATGGCCACGTTGGTCCGGTTCCCCTGAGACCTTGACATCGAAACTTAAGCGGAGCAAGCGAAAACGCAGTCGTTTAACCTTTTATTATAATAAAACAGTCCTAATTATACTTAGAAGGTCGTAAAATTAAGAAATCGTAGCTTCGGTGCTTCTTAGGTGCAGTCGTTTAATATTTTTTTTAGAATATAGCCTTACTACTTACTCAGAAGGCCGTAAAATTAAAAAATCATAGCTTCGATCGATTCGACTAAAACAGCTTCTTTTGGTAACAGATATCAGATTTTAAATTTTCAGGCTCTCCTCCGTGCCACTTGGACCATGAAGAATACGAGGAAATGTCGCCACGAGTGGTAAACCGCTACCCTCAGCGATTGAAGGTCATCGCTTTTCATCGCGTGGCCTCAGTTGAAATTTCGGCTTCTTGGGAGGTCGAATAATGCTCCTTAAGTCACGTGAAGCTCTAGTTTATGGCAAATCACAGAATCACAGCAAGCTATGCGCTCCCTCGCTTGAGAAGACGCAGCTGCAAAAATACCCCTGTTTTGTTAGCGCATCTAACGGGCGCATAATTTTTGACATCACAATGCGTTGAAATTCTACACAACTATTCGAAGAGCACCGGAAAGAACGTGCCCTATAATGACTCTCTTAAAGCCTTCAAACCTTTTATCGTTACAAAGAGAACCTGAAAACAATTCGTGCGTAGCGCTTTGAAAAGGCGCATTTGTTAAATGAGATAACATATCTAGGAGATGGTAGGGGAGTTTTTAATTCATAATTCGCTTCTGCGGGAGTGTCTTTCCTATAACCTCAAATACGACTAACTGGAATAAATACAGTTGGTAGTGCGTTTTTAAGAATTCTTTAATGAACAATTTCGAACTAAGCCTATCCCGAGTGCTAAACTCGTCGCCAGTAAAAGGAATACGACGGTTTTGCTAAGACTGATATAGCCATTCCATTTCGATTCATTTCAGTTTTAGTTCTGTCCCGCCTTATGATTAATTTAAACAGCTTGACGCTCCCGCTATGATTCAATATAATGATCATGGTGAGGGACGACAAGAATAAATTTAAGTAACTGGATGAAAAGCGATATACTTTTGTGCATCGCCATGCTTAAGAATTCTACTTGCTAACTAAAGAGGAGTATGTGGAGAGGTGATTCGAAGCTTGCGAAGTAACTGGCATTGAACTTAATATGGCTGCGTCGCCTATTTCAGCCACTAGTTCAGTTATTTTGCAAGAAATATCGGTGGGGCTATAACTCCCACTCTCACGTTAACGGCGGTAAAAGGGGGAAATATGCTTGAAAGCTTTTTATATATACGAAAAGGCTTGGTCTCTGTTAGCTGTAATTTGGCCTACTTCCGCGTGTAATTATGCGTCAACTCTGACACGCGCCGTCATTGAGAGGACACATGCTACGTAATACACGAAATCGAGACCTAACTAAGCAGTAATTTGCCCTGTCATTTTTCTAAATGTCAGAACAGACAGCGTGTCACGATCCGCTCTTCGGCCGGAAGTCCGCCCATGCCGATAAGAATTAAATCACTTCCTATGAAGGTTCATGCCGGTGATCGAATTCAGCGGTCCCAAGATGCACAGCTGAATTGTGTATATTTTATTTCAATAAAAAACTGTACTACATAGTCATGTTAAACGAAAATTCCGCTATGTGCCCCTACCCATATTTAGACCACCGTCAGTTTTTTTTTTTTTTATCCTGTTAAAATCTTCAATTTTCATTCCTAAATTTTGGTTCTTAGAATACGTAAGACATTAAGACTGCCTCTACGCCTGCTGCTGCTTCTCCGGAAATCAATGGTCATTTTTATTAGAGTAGATCTATACACAGATGAGCGCTGATGAAGGATCATTTTTCAAGACGTGTGCCTCAGCCGGAACGTTATCGGCACGCCGGAAATTGCTTCAAGAAGTCTGTCTGTATACGCTTCACCTCCGCACGGTACTTTCGTTCTTTAATTCGATCCATTTGTCCAAGCAGGGGGATTAAAAAAAGGCCATCTTGACATGGGATGCGGGTTCGAGTGATAAAGCACCGTCAAGGAGCATAATTAATTAAATTGGTTCACAGGAAGGGAAAGGCGCAGTAACTGTCACACTTGCTCTGTGGACACCCGAACCACGCCGTAAGGGAAGGGAGGGAGGTGGGAATGAAAGTGGAAAGAGAGAAAGAGGAGCCGTAGTGGAGGGCTACGGAGTAATTTCGATCCCCAGGTGGTCGAAATTACTCCGTAGCCCTCCACTACGGCTCCTCTTTCTCTCTTTCCACTTTCATTCCCACCTCCCTCCCTTCCCTTACGGCGTGGTTCGGGTGTCCACAGAGCAAGTGTGACAGTTACTGCGCCTTTCCCTTCCTGTGAACCAATTTAATTAATTATGCTCCTTGACGGTGCTTTATCACTCGAACCCGCATCCCATGTCAAGATGGCCTTTTTTTAATCCCCCTGCTTGGACAAATGGATCGAATTAAAGAACGAAAGTACCGTGCGGAGGTGAAGCGTATACAGACAGACTTCACAGGTATATGACGATCACGCTGAGCCAGTCTCGAGAAAAGGGCGACGTCTGTCTTTATCTTTTCTTCCTCTCTTTTTGTTTTCTTCTTCATTCCTTCTTTTCGTTTTTTTGCTTTCTCGCTCTTTCTTTCCTTCTTTCATTCCATCCTTTTTTTCTTCCACTTCTTCTGTCTGTTTTTTTCCCTTCCTTTATTTTACCGTTCATCCAATGTCGTTAAATTTATATCTTGCATCTACTGGGACGCTCACTGATAAAAAGAGTGCAAAACAACTTGATAGGGGAGGCAATCAAGCTATTCGTTTTGCACTGCGCAATTGCGCTATCGACACCATAAGTTTTCCCGAGGAAGCTTAAATTTCGTGCACTGACATTTGAGGATGGCTAAATGGGCGGTTGGTCCCATAACCCGTGTCATCTAAAAACCTAAGGCATTATATGGCTTCATTTCTCTCCTCTCCCGGCCTTTTACAGAATACACCAAAACTGCAAGTCAACAAAACAAAGCCACACTAATCGTACACGACATATTGCACAACGGCTACAGAACTGGGGACAAAGGCAGAATGCGTAGCACAAGGTTTGTGATACGCACCTAAAAATTTCGCAGGAGAATATAGCCCCAGAGCAGTTCAAAGGAAAAAGCATTACATCTTCGGCGAAAGATGGCCAAAGCACGAAACACGGGGTTGGTTTTTTATATCATCAGCACCAGTTTTCCTGTGGTTTAGAGCGTGCTAATCACATTGCAATTCGTTTGTAACTTACTCGCTTGACCTTTAGCCGTCTAAGCGGGCTTAGCTCAAGAGCTCCTGCTCACGCCACTGCCCGCTTCTCGTTCCTAGCACTATACCCCCGTCCATCGAGCGATCGTCCCCAACGTACGGAGGCTGTCAGCTATCACACCGCGTCACTAGGCGGGGAGTTTGACAACTGCTTCGCCAGTGCTTGGGTGCTTATTTTCACCATGGAGGAGATGCGTGCCCGTCCGAGTGCGTCAAGTGAGGCTGAGTCTGATCATGCAGCCAACATAGCTCGCCGAGCAGCAGCAGCGAAGAGAAAGCGTGATCGGCTACAGGTGGAGACCGACGAGGGGCGACAAGCTCGTATAGAGAAGAAATGCCAGCATGACCGTCTAGCCATGCTTAGCCTAGCTTACTCTCAAATGACTGGGGTTTAACCGCGATAAACCTCCATAACGTTTTTCATCACTATTACTACATCTTCGTTGGCCTGCTGCAAGACTGCAGACATGAAGAATGAAAGAATGGACCAGTTCTGCACATTATGCGACTATCACATTTTGGCGCTGAATTTCTCGCCGTTGCCGCAAGGGCTCATTCTTTTACAATTTAACGACTAAATTTTACTGTTAAGTCCTTTCTAAGATGCAAGCAACAAGATAAACCTTGTTAGTGGAAAGCCAAGGAAGCTTAGTGTGTACGCTGCTCGGTAGGCTACTCAAAAGGAGAATTCTTATGACGTTTGAATCCCGATATTTATTTTCCAAAGGGGTTATAATTTTCCTCAAGTTATGCGAAGTTCGCTATAGAATTGATCAATGAGGCGGCACTTAATGAAGATCATGTAGACGGGAGTAAAGGGCCGCTTCAAAGAAGACGGAAGTTTGAATTAAGCGAGCTGAGATTGCCCATATCACACTGCATATTCTAACGTAATTACTAAATAGCTGTCACCTGCGGAAGAACTCATCTCAGCCCTGCCTATTCCGTTCCAAGATCATAAGAAAATCTTGGCGACTGGGAAATATATTAAATTCACCCTTAATTTGGGTACGTGCTTTTTTTTTTTTTGTTTGCCAAACCGCGGTTGCCGTTGATGCATATTGTTGCCCCGGCAAAAAAAAAAGCAACGCGCCGAGGTCTCCGTTGTTGTCATTTAACGTTTCAACTCTACGTAAGGATGCATTAGGCTGTCGAACGTAGACCGTCTACAAAAATCCTGCCAATACTGCTACGGGGGCCAACGCCCGGTGAAAAGCGGCGGCACGTGAAGGCTGTGCCGCCCTGACAGGCAGCCACTACAGAGCGCTGGCTCTAAGTAAAGCAGAATAACTATCTCCTAACTAACAATCTAACTGCACGCCGCAGCTGCAACTACACAGGGCACTTTCTCCTTCTGAGGGAAACATGATGGATCGTTGCAACCGGCCTCGTAACTAGGCACGTCGTTTCTTGCCCCTGCCTCATGTTTCGGTGTTTATAGGAAGGCGTCAGCTATCATACGAGTTAGAAGCTGTGTGCCTCTCATCGTACCTTGCAGTGTGACAAACATGTGTCTGCTGTTTCTTTTCACTTACAACGAAGCTTTTTTATAGAAATAGTTGCTGTGTTTAACTGGTTATGAAGGCCTGTAATCTCTTGTCGCAATGAAAAAAAAAAAAAAAAAAAAAAAAGAAAACTAGAAATAAGCCTTACACATTCGTAGACAGAGGTGAAACTTCGCAAAGAATAAATTAGCCGGCGTAATCATTCAAAAAGGTCATCAATCAACCATATAATCGATCAGCCATCTTGTATGTCTCATTACTGAAACACGTCGTGCTCTAATAGCGCAAAACGAGGTAACTTTTACCAACGATGGAATATGCCGGCTTCGTCTCATTAGAAAAGAAAACTACCTAGAAGGCACAGAGCAACGCTTGTATTAAGCGTAATGATTAGGTACTCCGCAAGCTTTTATGAGTTACGGTATTATATTTCACCGATATATATACAAATCCCCTGACGTAGTCATGTCCTCTATGTTTTAAACATATAAATCTATTATAACATATAGGTTTTACTAGAGAATATATTTTTGTACAGTTCATATTTTTGAACAAGCATCGTATTGACGCATTCCTTTTCCCCCAGATTTTTGCCTTAACTAGAAGCATAAAACGGAGATCTCAGTTGAAAAGGCTGGAACATGCAGAGCATTATTGCTGTTATTAAAATAATTTGTGTTGGTGAATCAAACGTAATCGCAGAATGCCTGATGTTCGCTCGCTTCTATTTGATTCGCCTACGCTTTGCGCCTTTTCTTTAACAATACTAAAGATATTCTTTGGCTTCGTTTAGAGGAAAGCCGACGCTTTGTCAAGTGATTTGATATTCGGAAAGAATCCTCCATGGTATCGTTCTTGCATTGCTCTTGTAATCTAGTTTCTGATACGTCTATGCATCTGCAGGTACAACATGAGCAGTATGTTTTCACAGACCATTGTTATTTCATTAAAGGTTGAAAATTCGAACTAATTTTCATAAACATAGAAATGAGCCAAATCAACATCGAATAGAGTTTGGATTACTAAATAGCGAGTTTTTCTACTGATTTCACGTGTGGAATTTTTTGACAGGCGTGGATGAGCTTTATCTGGCTCTCAATGATTTCGCAAATGGCTGCTGTGCCATTATTGCATCAGTTTTGTTTGAAGAATAGGAAGCCGGCTTCCAGCAGCTTGTTCTAGGATTGGAACTACAGCTGCGTAAGGGCGTGGGTAACCTATGGGGAAATCAGACATCCAGACGCTTAAGAGAAGACGCCTGACATGAACGTATCTAAAGACGGCGTACAGCATTGTGCTAAAAAATGGTAACTTCAATCAACTGTGGGATGCATGTTCATTGGCTCAATGCGGGGCGAATAAAGAGATTTGTCGAGGCTTGAGCGCTAGTTATGATTTCCTTAAGTCACCATATATGCACTGAGTTAGTGGCGGGCATACCCCGTTAGGAAGCGCTTCACTAACAGAATAGGCGGAAATACCGGTCACCTGTGATTTACGGGCCATAGTGTGCACGAGCCCTGGCGCAGCCTGTTGTGGGAGTCTACACTGCGGCCGCTACGACGGCAAACATTACGGAGTGGCAGTTCATTGTTGCATCGAAATAACGTTCGCGCACAGCGAAAACAATGCTGCCCTTCGTGAGAAAGCTTGATGTGCAGCTTGGATCCGAACACACCCGCCCGTGACTATAGAAGCAGAAGAGTAAAATATGTGAGTCTGGTCACGTACTTTCCACGTTTCATTTCGTCACACCGCTTCTTGGATTGGTGGGCGCGCGTCGTATTGCAGTGCTCTAAGGAAAAGAAGAGATGTTCTAATTGTCCTTGCATTGCTTTTTCCCCTGAGCTGTAACGTACGCCTAAGCTTGCTTATCTCGATTCGTAGTCATTTGTCTTCTAGAGACCTGATTTCGCTCCTCCCTAACTTTCGACTATTCTACGTTGCTTACGCTACAGGCTAGACAGCTGAACTGCATAATTCAAATCATGCTAAGACTGCAGACGGAGATGAATTGCAAGGAAGCCAACGAAAGGGAAAAAGTAAAATAGATACGACATTTATATCGACGTTCCTCTCCATCCGTTGTTGTTGCGGATTTAAAGCCATATTAGTTAATATCTTTAAGCCGCAACACATCTACTCCAGTTTTGTTTAACAAAAACTGCGTGAGAATTATCATGTGCATATCCTCTGAGGCATCTTTTCTTTTTCATTTGACCGATTTATCAGAGTTGTTTTTGTGCCCCTTAAGTCTATCAAATTCCAACACTGCCTTGGGTGAATCGTTCACACGAGGTGGCGTGAAGGTTTATAATCGGCTGTTTCTCAAAATGAACGGCGCACAGGTGCTCATATCGAGTGCGAAAATTGTTCCTTGTTTATAGGCGTCTCGCGAAAATAAAAAAAATGGAGCACAAATTTGAAATTACGAATTATTGAACGACACTCCGGCTATTCTTTACGGTATGCCTGTAGAAGTTCATTTGGATATGCATAATAAAGACAGAGCTGGCTTTTTACCCTGATGCATACACGACTTCAGCAGCAGGCACCTCTCCAGAAGCTGGTGCCAAGTTCTTTACAATGGCATCCTTCCTTTATGTTAGACTTGGTTATGGTAAGAAATATAACCAGCTTTTATACATAGCATTCACTGGTTACTATAAAGCGTTTGACTCAGTCGAAACTTCAGCAAATATTCATTCATTGCGAAATTAGGGTGTAGATGGCCCCTATGCGAAAGTATTAGAACATATTTATATTGCTCTACAGCAACCGTAGTTCTTCATAAAACAGGTAATAAAACTCCCATAAGGAAAGGTGTCAGGCAAGGAGGTACGATCTATCAAGTACTATTCACAGCTTGCTTAGGAGAATTATTCTGAGAACTGGAATGGAAGCAGGAATTCAGATTTATGGATAATACCTCAGTAATCTGCAATTCGTTGATGACATTGCCTTGCCAAGTAACCCAGTGGACGAATGGCAAAGAATGATTGATGACCTAGACAGGAAAACCAGAAAAGTAGACCTTGAAATCAATATGCAGAAGGTTATAAGCCTTGGAGAGAGACAACAGTTTACAATGGATAGCGACACACTGGAAGTAGTAGGCGAGTATGTCTGCTTAGGACAGGCAGCAACCGAAGACCTGGACCACGAAAGGGAAATAATTAACAGAATAAGATTGAGATGATTGCACTTGAGCAGTACTAGCAAAGGCATAACTAGCAGCTTACTGGCATCTCTCAAGTGGATAGTTGCATCTTACCGGTACTGACCTATGAGGCTGAAACATGGAGGCTAACGAAAAGGGTTCTACTTAAGCAGATGGCAACGCAGAGAGATATGGAATGGAAAATGGTTATTATAAGGTTGAGATTAGGAAGCATGCAGAGCGGGTGAAATAAATCGCTCCAGTTAGCGCCATTCTAGTGAAAATCAAGAACTAATGGGCATCGCCCGGGCATGTAAGTGTGAAGAAAGGATGACCGATGGTCGCGAAGGCTAACAAATTGGATTCCAAGGGAAAGAAAGCGTAGCAGGCGGAGGGAGAAAGTTAGATGGCGAAGTTTTCAGGGCTCGAATGGAGGCATCTAGCACAGGACCGCGGTAATGGGCAATGGGGTATAGGGGAGATCTTAGCCGTGCAGTCGATATAGTCCGCCTGATGATGGGGGTGGTAATGATGATGATCATAATGATATGGTCTCCACGGAGAGGTGTGACAGATACTGTGCCTTTCCTGTATTTTCAGTTCCTAACACTACTAGCCGCAGTCTCGGATTTAACCTTTGTCCGAAGCCACTAAATATTTCTTTTTGCCTGAATTTGAAGTGGAGGTAGAGAAGATGGCGACGCGTGTCTCGGAGCTTAGCAGTGAAAAGGCGGAGCCGAAGCTTCTCTCTCTGTCTCCGTTTCTCAATGACCTTGAAGCAGAAAGAGAAGATCGCGACGAAGTTTAGGATGCGTCAGGGATCCGTGACTGCTCAGTCAGGTGTAACACACGCCTATACAACACTGTCCGACGACTGCCACGGCATCCGCAACAGTGACACGCCCCCACTCTCTCACTGGGTTCATCGCTGGCCCTTCCGCTTCCTCATAAGCTAAACGCCTGAAGTGCAAGTAAAATCAATCAAATTCGTTTTTATGGCAAGGGTTTAACAGACATCAAAATATATTTCAGAAAAAAAGAAGAAAAAAACCCCGCCAATTGCATAAGGTGGTTCAGGTATCCACAAAGGGGTGTTACAGATATTATGCCGTTCATTTTCTGTCACCAAATGACAGTTTACAGTCTCACGCGGGCTTTTCTGCTGTACTAAACCGTTACGTGAAAATGAACCACGTTCAGATAGTGGAATTATATGCTGAGAACGTTTTATATCAAATAAAAATGAAGAAAAAAACAAGTGAGAAATGCATAGAAAAGTAGAGCAGGGTTAAACAGTGCTGCGCACCTATTTCGCGCTTGATTAGCTACACAAATGAGCTTTAATTCTTAAGGGTATTTGTAATCTTTTTATAATGCAATAAAAACAAGTATTGATGCGACTAGACCGGAACTTTAGTATTCTGACAGTATTAATAAAATACGGCACTGGTTCTTTGACGAGAAAACGCGTTTACCATGCCGTTGCTTTTTTCAAAGTTCTTACTCGTATTTAGCCTCCACATTTGCGACTATTTTGCCACAAGAACGGCGCTTATTTTTCAAATTATACTGTCTGTAAATTGGACTTCACTTCACCGACGTGACCACGTTTCTTTCTTTCTTTCTTTCTTTCTTTCTTTCTTTCTTTCTTTCTTTCTTTCTTTCTTTCTTTCTTTCTTTCTTTCTTTCTTTCTTTCTTTCTTTCTTTCTTTCTTTCTTTCTTTCTTTCTTTCTTTCTTTCTTGTTTTGAACATTAACGAAGGCGGAAGGAAATAGTCTTCCTTTTGCAACGCCCGAAAACCTGCATCTGCGCGTTTGCACGGTAATTTTGAAAATTCTTCGTTGTTTGGCCTCTTTCGAATACCATGCGTTGCTCCCGTGTTGGCAATGGATCAGATATATGGCAGGGGTGCTATAAAGAAAGCTGACGAGGGCTGGCACATAATGCAGGCAGGCAAAAGAATGACAGGCATTGTACGTGTCCGTGAGTACCGACACCAGCTGCCTGCCCCAAGAACGAACTGCACGGGGTCTATGAACCCTCAAGTCACTGGCACGCCGGATTGAGATATAACGTTTGCGTAACGGAAAGCTCAGCTTCAGCGGATAGCAAACACGGACACCGCATTGCGAGACGAGTTCTACCGGCCTCGTGTACCGGCGCGAGGCAAAGGCAAAGAGAAATTAACGCATTGTGCCGCTAATAGCTGCTAGGACGAGGGTTGAATTGTCGCATAACCACTGCAGCTTAGTTACGCAAAGACTAGAAAGGCTATTCAGACGCGATGCAGGTTCATTTATTGGCACGGAATTTTTCTCTTATTCAACCAGCGCCTGTCTACATCCGGTACCAATTCTTACAAAATGCAAGAAGTGTTAAGGCCAAAGCCTTTCTAGGACCACGGTATGATTGTATGATTAGAATTGTAACACCCTGTACATAACTGCATATCTACTGCACTGTATATATATCTATTGTATTCTACCACTCCCCTCTTAAATGCCCTCGGGCCTTGTGTGTGAAATAAATGAAATGAATTGATATGAAATGGTGTGCGGAAATGAACAAGCGGAATGTCCGTAGAAACTATTTCCAGGAAATGGCAGTTCAAAAAACCTGTGTCCGCCGGCAATCGAACCACTATACCTTCGATCCACAGCCGGGCGCGCAAACCACTTTGACCCACCGAGAGAGATTTTATTCTTCCCCCGCAGGGGGCACCTGTTAAAGCAGGTGTTTGTGTGTTTTGTGCGACACCACGGACCCCGAGCACCCACGCTTAGCCGTGCGTGGCATCGTCGTGTCTGGGGAAAAGGGGATCCTGGTGGTTGAGCCGATGCCGAGTGTTTGGACCTTTAAGGCCCCTCGGCGGAGGCAACACACCACTTTGGCCCACGCTTCCCATAGACGGCACCTCCGGGCTGACCCACCCGGGGGAAATCGGCAGTCGCCTTTTCCTGTTCTCCCCTCCATCTTTCACTTTCCTATTTTCTTTCTTAGAACTGTCCTGTCCTCTCTTACCTTCTTCATTTCTTCCTGCTTCCAGGCGGCGAGGGTTAACCTTGTGTGGCTAGCTACCCTGAGTTACGCCATATTGGGTTATAGTTGCGGTGTACAGCTGGCGTGGGCAGGAATAGACAATTTCTGTCCCGTCCCCTCGTTGGGCTCCATGGTGGGTGGCTGGCACTGCAGCCGAAAAATACACTTTTTATGGCATCTAAACACCTTAACCCCGATCGTCCTCCTTCTAAAAGGGGGCGCACCGAGACCACCATGTTCTTCTCAAAGAACATAAACAACTTTCCTCGTTTCCACGTGGTCCACAGTGACCACGAGGAAATCACTGCACGACTTGTGTCCCCATTTGTTGTTTCTCGAACGTTGACTGAGGCCATTGGCCAGGGCTATAAGATAAAGAAACTTGGAAACGGTGACCTGCTACTAGAATTAATATACAACCATCAGTATCAGAAGCTAAGTGCAGTCGAATCATTTGGAGAAATACCGGTACAGATTAGCCCGCACCGATCACTAAACACTGCCCGAGGAGTCATCTCTGATGATGACCTTAGGTACGTCAGTGAACAAGAACTTCTTGAAGGCCTGAAGGAACAAAATGTCACAGATGTTTACCGGATAAAGATCAGACGAGATAACAAAGAGATAGAAACAAAGCACATTGTACTCACCTTTGCTGCAAGCACTCTCCCAGAATCAGTCGAAGTAGGCTACACAAAGATAAAACTGAGGCCCTACATCCCTAACCCACGCCGCTGCTTCAAATGTCAGAAATATGGCCATGGCTCTCAGAGTTGCCGTGGCCAACTCACATGTGCAAAGTGTGCCTCGCACGAACACCCTACAGACAACTGCGAAGAACAGCTGCTTCTCTGCTCAAACTGTGAAGGTAACCACCCAGCTTATTCACGCTCATGCCCATACTGGAAAAAAGAAAAAGAAATAATTACACTGAAAGTCACCGAAAACATATCTTACGGAGAGGCACGAAAGCGGCTTTCTCTTCCTCAAAAGCCACAATACTCCGTTGTGACGCAGCAGGGCGCGGCATCACAGCGGTCGTTGGCACCTGCCCAGGAAGCACACAGTTCTTCCAGGGCAGCGCCACCTGCGCCCTCGGTGGAGTCAGCTAGCGCTACTCCACCACCACCCGCAAAGCTGGCTGCGCGGACCCCCAGGTCAGCCGGCCCAAAGGCCTCGACCCATGAGTCGAGGCCTAAAACTGACAATCCTGTGCTTTCTGCACAGTCGTCCACCGCATCTGAAGATGCGATGGACACAACTTCTTCACCCCAGCTGCCTAGGCGGCAAAGCTCACTGGAGCGAAAAAGAAAGGGAAAAGTCCCAATAACAGGTCCCAAGGACCTACAAACCTAAATTTAAACTTGTCCCTTAAATAACTTTTAATTATGGCGCTCCTCATTTATTGGAACTGCCGAGGACTCTTTAAAAATTTAGATGATATATATGAAATTCTTGCGGACTATCAGCCAAACATACTTTGTCTGCAAGAAACCCATTTAAAACCAGCAGACTCAAATTTCCTTAAGCAATATAATGTATTCAGGAACGACAGGCAAGGCAGCTCTCACTCCTCTGGTGGCGTTGCCATTGTAACACAAAAATCAATCCCCTCTCGAAACATCTCACTCAACACAGACTTAGAGGCAGTGGCAATCAGAAGCTTAGTTTATGGCAAAATAACAACCGTATGTTCCCTGTATATTGCTCCAACTTATAAGCTAAGTAGCGAAAGTTTTGAAAAATTGATTGATCAACTTCCGGAACCTTGGTTGCTGGTCGGAGACTTTAATGCTCACCACCCATTATGGGGATGTACAAGAACGGACTCCCGAGGTGTTCTAATCGAAAAATTCTTATTGTCCTCGGGATCATGCTTACTAAACACGAAACAGCCAACTTACTACAATATAGCTTATAACTCTTACACATCCATAGACCTAGCCATTGGCTCCTCGATGTTCCTGGCAGCTACAGAGTGGACTGTCATTAACAATCTATACGGAAGTGACCATTTTCCGATCTTAATAAAATATACTGGGAACGGAAATGAAAATGTGTCGAATCCCAGAAAATTCAAAGAAAATGCAGCCAACTGGAAGATGTTCAGGGAACAGTCATCATTGGCCAGTTCATCAGTTACTGACTTAGGCGTTGATGAAACTCAACGCTTAATCACGCTGCACATCATAGAGGCAGCAGAAAAATACATTCCACAGACGTCAAGTAAGCCACGAAATAAACGAAGACCCTGGTGGAATGCAGAATGTAAGACTGCTCGTGAAACTCAAAACAGGGCATGGTCGAAACTACGCCGATACCCCACAGCCGAAAACCTAATAGCCTTTAAGCGTGCAAAGGCAAATGGCAGGCGTATTCGACGCATCTCCAAGCGAGAAAGCTGGTCATCATTCCTGTCTTCAGTGAACTCCTATTCTGACGCACACAAAGTTCACAACAGGATAAGAGCACTTAAAGGATATAGCACAGTCCCAACGCCCCTTGTCAGCACCAGTGGTGACTCTCTTGAACATCAAGCAGACACACTAGGGCAACACTTTGAATACATATTCAGCTCAGCACACTATACAGATTCCTTTTTGCGGCACAAGGCAAGAGAGGAGAGGAAGCACATACATGATAAAAGGCCATCCTCAGGAGGATACAATAGCCCATTCACCATGCAGGAGCTGAAGATTGCACTAGACACATGTGGTAACACAGCTCCAGGTCCTGACAGGATCACATATGGAATGCTCAGGCATCTGCATGTGAACACTGTTGAAACCCTACTCTACCTGTATAATAAAGTATGGGCCACAGGACGCTTTCCTAAAGCATGGAAGGAAGCGATCATCATCCCAATATTAAAACCAGGAAAAGAACCCACACTTGCTGCTAGTTATCGGCCTATCGCACTAACCAGCTGTCTTTGCAAGCTTTTTGAGAAAATGGTAAATCGTCGCCTTCTCCATTTCCTTGAATACAATGGTCTTCTTTATCAAAACCAAGCTGGTTTTAGAGCTGGGCGATCAACAGCTGATCAGCTCATTGCCTTTGAGTCTTATGCAAGGGATGCTTTTGCACATAAACAACATTGTTTATCTGTCTTTTTCGATCTTGAAAAAGCATATGATACCACTTGGCGCCATGGTATCATCCGCGACCTCTTCTCTCTTGGCATCACAGGAAACATGTTGAGCACAATTCGAAGTTACTTGTCTGAACGGACCTTCAAAGTTCGTGTTGGCAATGCGTATTCAAAGCAGTACATTCAAGAAAATGGTGTCCCTCAAGGTGGTGTTCTCAGTTGCACACTTTTTGTAGTCAAAATGAACTCTTTAAAAAGCGTGCTGCCAAAAACTATTTCTTGTTCTGTATATGTTGATGACGTCCAGATAAGCTCCAAATCTTGCAACTTGGCCATCTGTGAACGACAAATTCAGCTAGGTGTAAACAAATTGTCCAGGTGGGCTGATGACAATGGGTTTAAATTTAACTCTGGAAAGAGTGTTTGTGTACTTTTCTCTAAGCAGCGTGGCATCAGGCCTGACCCCAACATTACACTGAATGGCCAGAGCCTTGCCTTTAAAAAAGAACATAAATTTCTTGGCGTAGTTGTTGACAAAAAACTTTCCTTCATTCCCCACATAAAACAGTTGCGACTGAAGTGTCTCAAAGCGATGAATTTGCTAAAAATTCTCTCTCACCGGTCATGGGGCACAGACCGCGACTGCCTTCTGAACCTTCTGAATAGTGTAGTTCTATCACGCATTGACTATTGCTCGATGGTTTATGGGTCAGCATCATCCTCTGCGCTAAAATTGCTCGATCCCGTGCACCACCTCGGCCTTCGCCTCGCTACAGGCGCTTTCCGAACTAGCCCAATTGCTAGCCTCTATGTCGAGGCGAACCGATGGTCACTGCAACGAAGGAGACAATTTACTTCTCTAACTTATGCTATGAAGGTACTATGCCAACTGGACCATCCATGTCGTCGGCTCCTGCTTGACAAAACTGGCACAGCACTTTTCTCAAAAAAACCATCTCTAACACCACCATATCCAATCAGAGTTGCCACGCACATTGAATACCTGAATGTTTCGGTTACCAGTCTTCATACAACTTCCATAAAAGACCTAATTGCTCCTTGGGAAATGCACGGTGTTAATTGCGACCTGTCGTTTCTTGAAGTGGGCAAACATGCATCCCCTATTGCCATACAGCAGCACTTCATGTCACTTCAGGAGAAGTACACTTGTGATGAATATTACTCTGATGCTTCGAAGTCTGCTCAAGTCTCCTGTGCAGCACATGGACCACAGTTTTCACAGTCAAAAACCCTGAACAGAAATACTAGTATATTTACCGCTGAATGCAATGGTATCCTTTTAGCTGTGAGACACATTATAGAAAATAAAATACAGACGTCGATCATCTACACAGACTCCCTCAGTGTTTTAAAGTCCCTATCCTTTTGGAAATGGCAAAATAAGAACCCAGTACTGAACTCTCTTTATAACACCCTTATGTTTGCCCATGAACAAGAAATTAAAATTACACTGTGTTGGGTGCCAGGCCACCGCTGTATACCTGGTAATGAGGCAGCTGATAGGCTAGCTGCTTCAGCTGCCCTTAGAAATGACACAGACATTGATAAGATAACTTATCATGACCTCAAACCACACATAAAAAACATGATTCGACAACAATGGCAAGAGGAATGGGACGCAGCATCAGAAAATAAACTACACACAATAAAGGCAAAAATAGGCAGGTACACCACAGAAAAACAACACAGATTTAAAGAAGTAGCCCTGTGCAGGCTGAGAATTGGCCACACATACATAACCCATACATATCTTTAAACCAACTCTCCTGCACCACACTGCTCGAGATGTGGTGATCGACTCACTGTCATACATGTTTTAATCATATGTGCACAACTGGAACCAGAAAGAAGACGTCATTTTCCCTCCTTGTTCACTCATCAAATACCTGCACACCCATCCATTTTTATTGGCGACAACCCAATGTTTCCTTTAAAACAGGTGCTTAAATTTTTATCACAAGTAGGCTTTTTACATGAAATTTTTTATCGACGTGGGTCTCAGCCCGCTCCTCCTTGAGAGGACGGATGAGATCTTTTAATACATCTACTTATACATTGCGCATCCATTATATATCACAAATGAATTTTAGGCCCTATACACCATTGTTTTTAGCGATATTACAGAGCGAATACATTTTTAGGCCCTATACACCAGTTTTTTATCCCTTCATGAAAAATCACAACTATTCCATCATATAAACTTGAGTGCACCATTAACCTTGAGTTTGGCGCTCTTTGGCCTGAGTCGCCCTTGCGCCATTAAAATCCATCATCATCATCAGATTTTATTCTTCACTGCGTGGAAAACATTTTCGAGGAAGAAAAACTAACTCAGCTCAGGCCTCGTATCACCGGGCTGTATAATGCAAGCCCGTTATAACCAAATAACTTCCCACCATAAAAGATATCAAAATTCCGGGAGGCGCACACAAGTATCGACATGAAGCATAGCCAACAGCTCGTTAGAAACCGATCGTAATTCTCCTTGTCTCGTGTGAGTATAATAGCAGCGACGACAACGGCGATGAAGTCAGTGACAATGATAATAATGATCATCATCATCATCATCAGCCTGACAATACCCACTGCAGGGCGAAAGCCTCTCCCATATTTCTCCAATTAACCCTGTTCAGTGCTAGCTGCATCCACTTGACCCCTGCGAACTTCTTAACCTCATCCCCCCACCTAACTTTCTGCCGCCCCCTGCTACGCTTTCCTTCCCTTGGAATCCAGTTTGTAACCTTAAGCGACCATCGGTTATCCTCTATTCGCACTACATGTCCTGCCCATGCTCATTTCTTCTTCTTGATTTCCACTAGAATGTCAATAACTTGAGTTATTTCTCTGACCCACTCTGCACGCCTCCAATCTCTTAATTTTACCCCTACCATTTTTCGTTCCATAGCACTCTGGGTTGTCCTCAACTTAAGTAGAACCCTCTTGGTTAGCCTCCCCGTTTCAGCCCCATAGGTGAGTACAGGTAAGATGCAATTGTTGTATACTTTCCTCTTGAGCGATACCGGTAAGCTGCTAGTCATAAACAGCGAGTGCTTGCCAAATGCGCTCCATCACAATCTTATTCTCCTTGTTATTTCCTACTCATGGTGCGGATCTGCGATTACTACCTGTCCTAAGTAGACATATTTGCCTACTACTTCCAGTACTTCGCTACCTAATGTAAACCTAATGTAAACTGCTGTTCCTTCCCGAGGCTGTTGAACATTACCTTAGTCTTCTGCATATTGATTTTCAAGCCTACCTTTCTAGTGATAGTATTGATAAAAATTATGGAGAATTTATTTGGCAATGATGATAGTACCGATAGTGATTGATTTATAGGAAAGGAAAGGCGCGGTAACTGCCTCACTTTTTCTCTGTGGACACCTCAACCGCACCGTAAGAGAAGAAAGGAAAGTGGGGGTGAAAGCGGAAAGAGAGAAAGAGGAGCGGTAATGCGCAGCTTACTAACCAAGTGTAGTTTCGCTACAAAATGTGATGTTGCAGAGGCTATCACTGCTACATTCACAGCTTTCGCTTTATCACTATGTTCAAGCCCCCATGCTTAAACCCCACAATACTTAAATTTTTGGTTACATGCAACTGAGACTCCTGTTATATAGAAAATGGTTCTCGTGAACTATTCGAAACCATTTTCGCGTGTTTTAAAATTAAAATAAAAACTATTCGTCAAAAGGGAGGGATTGAAGGGGAGAATGGAAGGGCAGTTCTTTAGAGAGAGTGTAAAATTGCATTTGATTAAAATTTAGAAATATTTTACATTTAAATAATATACGTTAATTCATGGCAATAGTAATTACTAATTACCAATAACTTCTACTACGCCTCAGGACTACTAAAGATAGCTACATCGCTTTCTCGAATATTCAAAGTAAAATAATTATTCGGCTTGGCTCGACACATAATTTATATATTGAAAGTCGCTGAGAAAACTTCATCTGTAATTTTCTTAGTAGCTTCAAGCGAATTATTATAAATTGACTGAAATTTTACTGGCTGAAATCTTTCTAACTTCACCTTGAAGGGTATTATATAAGTGCACTATACTAATATTTGCTGCAAGTACTCAATTATAGGAACGCACCTTGAACATGTATCTCGAATAAAATTATTTGGTCCAACCGAATATCCGCTTAGGGAAAAAATCTGTTAAATTGTGCTCATAAATATGACACTACTTTTCTAGCGCTCAAAAAATATGCCGTATAAAATGACGTATTACATTGAGCTGCTTGAAACATTCAAGAGACGCCCATAGCCTCCGAACTCCACCGCTACCAAATTCCACTTCCAGGCTGAAATGTTTAATCATGGGGCCAGCAACACGCGCGCATAGAAGAAAAAGAGTTCGCTTCAAACATTCGCTTCAAAATTCACCTTTTCCGAACGACTCACATATTTTTATTCCTCGTGTACACCTTACCGCAAAACACGACTCTGGTTTAACTCTCGTATCCGTATCAGAGTGCGCTTTTACTCGCTTCATTTTTTCGTCATCTGCGGTTCCGTCTATCTTCATACACGTTCATCAGATTTGTTTCGCATTCTATGGTATTTAGTAGGCAGCAAGCATCGCTACTACGTTATTAACATGATATTCCAAAATACTTTGCTGTGACCGTCATTAGGGCAGTCCGCTAGATTAGGTATACATAAGTAGAGCACAAAATCCTTCCCTAATGATCTCCAGTACGAAGCCGCAGCCCCATTCTTTCTCGACAAATCTCGGCTTATCTTGCCCCTCTCAAGACTATATTCCGTCCACTGCCATGTTTTCTTTCTCCCTGATTCTGAGATCGCTTGTTATGAGCACTGAAAGCGAATTTCGTTTGTATTGGATGATCCTCTTTAAATCTATTTGCTTCCGTCTCTTCATTTCTCCTATGATATCGTTACCTCGAATTTGATCTGTACTCCAAACTGTTCCTTTTTTATATCCCGTGGCAGCTGCATAGATCTGGAAGTTCATCAGGATGAATAGGCCTATTAATCCCCTACGCAGAACGCCTACGCTCGGTAAGACATCAAGAGCAATGGCACACGCAGATATCCGAATGACGCCTCACAATAATGCAGTCACTATAGCGCACGATCATTTTTCATGGGGCGTTCTCTACGTCACGGGCTACTCTCTAGGCGCGCTCTGGAATGCGTTTACCGAACGGCCACTTACAGCGTGGGCGGAACGGGAAGCACAGCGGCCACGCATTGATACTTGGCATTCCCAGACCGTGAGAGTGAGGGCTCTCGCCTCCAGACGGCGCCTAATGCTTGATATGCGCCAGCGCGGCTTTCAGTTCGTTTAGTCTGTTGCACGCGGAGTGGCACCCTGTTTCTTAGAGCGCAATTTGGCTTGTTCTTGAATGAGAACGAAAATATGAAAGCTTAGCTTTTGTTAATTTCTTCTGTGGACATTATATTTTGCTTATAGAGGAATAAAATACTGCCCATAATAAATGCACAATATGTTATTTGTGTACATTTATTTATTTATGTTTTAATACTGCAGCCCCTGCTTGGGCTATTGCAAGAGTGGTGTTAAGAGAAATACATACAAGAATAGCAAGTTAAAAAACAGACCTAATTACATGTTTACACAAAGTGGGTATAACATGATTCAGACACCGAAAAAAAAAGAATTGAAGAGAATGAACGCATACACAATAAGCACAACATACAAAAACAAAAATAATCATGTGGCATCGATGGCTGATACAAATGTGCACAATAGAAGAGACCTTGTTGTGGTAGGTATTGTGTTCCAATATACAATTGTTCGGGGAGGGGGGGGGGGGACGCTATATTTGAAAAATTGGTACGGGCGAAGTATATGGCTTTATGTTAAGGCTATGAAGACCATTGGTTTATCGGGGAATACCGGGGGTAAGGCACACATTAGGTGTTACATGTTAGACTGAATTAACGATATAATGCAATAACTTCGATGAATAAATCTGTCGGCACGTGGACAGGAGGATTACATTCAAAGTGGAAGCGGCACAAGGAGGTGAGCAATGGCGATCTCACCGGGGATATCTGAACCTGATTTCTTGTCTATGACTTCCCTGGATTATATCAATTTTACAATGTTTATGAGGATTGCAATCTGGAGATGCGTATTCAAGTACCGGACGAATTAACGATGTGTGCTTTAGTAGCTTAGTCTCTTTTGGAGCACTAGGCGAAGTTCTTCTCCAATACCGAAGCGATTTGGGTGCTTTAGAGCAAACGAAAAACAGTATGCTTTCACCAGGACAAGTTAGTAGTAAATATAACACCAAAATACTTGTACTCTACACATACCGCTGGCTTAAATTTTTTGTTGCCGTTTACGCCAATTGGTGATAATATTACCCACAGCTTTGTGATCTCACCGCTGTTCCTTGTGAGACTTTGTTTTGTGAATTTAATTACAAATCCACCAAGCACGTACAAGAGAGGAAAAAGGCGTTCTGTCTGAGGAAAAAACGTCTGAAATAAGAATTTTTAGTGCATTGTAGATAATCTTCGGTTCTGGAAAGAAACATGAGTCGGCAAAACGCGAGACTGCGGTGTTTTTCAGGACCTAACGTAGAATTAAAGGTTTTATGCTTAACTCATCTACTACGCTTGTTTTGTCGCTATTGCCTTAGCATGCTAATTTAGACCATTACTTGTGAGGGCTCGACAAAACCACGAATAAATCTTCATAGGGTATTAGCAACACCGGTGCAGGCAAAGTATCCCTAAAAGCACTCACCAGAGAGCAACCATTAACTTAAGAGAATGTGAACATTAAGGTGCAAAACTTTTCATATTTTCAACTTCGGCGCTGCAACACGTTCCAAAGCAAGAGGTTCTGTTCGGCCGGACCTGTATCCAATGAAAAAAGATCGCCTTCTGTGCGACAAATCAAATCAAATGGAATGTAGTACACGTACACACGGCGGTGTGGAAGTGCGCGAGTAACAACAGGAACATCAAATCAGATAGATATTTCTGAGCATGATAAAGTTGAAAAAAAAAAAAAAAAAGAATGCGGGAACAGGGCATATCAAATCAGGTATTATCTAGAATTTTCCATATCCTGTAGGCTGTCGCGGAATGGAAGACTGGCATGTTTTGTTCAGATGCTATATGCACAAGGCGATATCTTCAAAACGATTGTGTTAGGGCCCGCGAAGGCAAAATGACGTTCACTTACGCCAGAGCTGCGTGATATCTTGCTTTCGTAAAGACACCGTAAGCTGTATTATGTAATTCTAGAGGTTGGGGCAATATGAGACATTGAGAACATTTTTGAATCGTAGAATTCTACAGTGTATATGTTCTTCAATAATACTTGCTGGTTCACTGCACTGGTTCATCATAGCGCACATGTTTTGCGGCCGATCGATGTTTCATATATTTTGTCACAGCGATATCAGACCTGTACTAAAAAATTGTTACATTTCTTTGCTCAAACTTATGAATAATAAAGAAGTCACATTTTTGAAGCGTGTATCCAGCATTCCCCAGTTTTCTATATTTCTATAATAGCTTACACACATTCAGGATGGTTAGTGAGATGAGGCCACTCTGTGGGCTGTAAAGACAAATATCCCATCCTCGTACTGTCTCCCCCTCCACCACACACAAACAGGAGCCAAACCGCTGCGTTTGCTGCTCTGTGCTTTCTTCCTTGCCTGTTTTTCAGTTCTTAGCGGATTCATTTAAGCAAATGCAGCGAGAAGGCCTCATAACGAAATAATGAAAACGTTAAGGGCTTATAAGTTTTCGTCGGCTCACTGCTGACAGAGTGGGGCCATTTTAAAAAAAGTTTCGTTCATAAAAAAAATATCAGGTCAAGTAAACAATCCTTGGACACTTGGGGAACGTTGGTGTTGGCAGTCTTTATGCCGAATCTCTAAATGGGAACGGTTTCGCTACTTTCTTTCCTTTATCGACATGTTCAAAACATCTGCGCAATATTGCGTTTTTATTCGGTTCAGTAATGGTTCACATTTAAGCCTTATGGAGCCTGTATTGGTTGAAAATTCTGTTAGGAAACCTTAAAGCTGCTTTTATTTCGGAAAGCACATGGTTTGCGTTGGCGGGGGTGAATTTGCTCTTTGCAAAGCATTCAGAAGCTTGGATGTGTTCTCAGAATGAATTTCCTTATTGTTTTAATACAGGCAGCCATTATGACATACCAGCGCAGGCTACTCTCATTTCAGTTTAGCGTTGTTTTTTTTTCACTGTCTTTTTGTTATCTTTGAGAAATTAATGGCAATGGTATTGACGGCCACCCACTAGCGCGCAATCAAAATTCCGAACGTGACTATTGTGTTGCCTCTTGTGTTTGTCACGTCTTAGCACTATTATTTTTTAATCTCAAACGTGACTCTTTTATCGCATAAGGCAAAAGAGCCGTATGCAAGGCAAACATTTTTCAAAATAAAATACTCCAAATGATCATTCATAAGTATAAAATATAAAGTAGAAAAAGCACCGAAACACTCATAGAGTTGTATATTTGTTATTAGGAATAGCAAGAAAAACCTACACATAATAAATGAAAAAGGAGAAACTGAGTGGTTGTTTACGAGAAAAACGAATACCCTTGTAAAACCACGCCTCCCGGCAACTATTGCTGAAGTTATACGCAGGGGATTTCTACGAAATGATAAAAATCACCTTTATTCTGCCTAGAAGGTCCCAACTTTACGCCCGCTTTCTTCTGCCGCTCTTTGACAGCTTCATCAATACCAAAAATGTGACCATTAAAGTTTTAAAAAATCTCTGGAACTCTTTAAATCTTTCCTTTCTTTCTCATATTTGGGTCACTATTACTAATGAAAAGAAAAGAAAAGAAACCGGGTATTTCAGTGTTCGGTGGCGGAGACTTTGGGTTTTATTTTAGATTTACTGTGCATGATTGCGTGCGTTTTCATTTTCGGTACAAATATTAGAGGAATATGAAAGGTGGAGAATATTTGTAATAAATGAGATCCCACTTACTCACTGGCATCTGCCAAGCCAAAGCTAATCTTCTAGGAAGAAAAGTTAAATTAGTTTCCCAGAAAATTTTGTAGTTCAAGTTAGCTTTTCTTGGTTGCTTTTTTTTTTTTTTTTTTTTTTTTTTTCCAAATGCGAGGAGATGCAGCGAAAGAAATAAAGGCAGAGAGGTCAACTGGCAGGAGAAGCAGGTCTGTTCCCGGGAGAAAAAGTGTTAAGGGATGGAAGGAAGCAATAATTATTAAGGACAAGATGTAGTAAGAGAGCAAAAGAATTCAGAAGGTGAAGAACTCAGTAGAAAGTACCAAGTTCCGATTGAAGATATGGATCCGTCCGTTGTAGCCATTTGGTTGCGCTTGTGTGTGTACTGATGCTTCCTCGGCATGCGCTAGAGCTCAAAACGCCTAATGTCAAATTTTAGCGATGTCTGCCCGTCTGAAGCGCCTAACTCACCTAGAAATAAATTAAGACACTTTATCGCCGCGACTCAGTTCCCATTTCAAGTGACCAGAAGCAGATAAGTTTCGTTGTCCACCACGTGGGGTTATTACGCTATCACTGCATTTCCCTTATTACCTGTTCCAGTAGGTACAGGAAAACTCCAGCCAGGCTGACTGGTAAAACAAGAAAACGTATTGAATCTCAGTTTAGCATCACGCGTGCTTAAACGCAAGCATCTCAGCGCTCTGCTTTGAATGTCGTCGCCTTCATCAATTTCTAACCACGTGCAATGAATTCACGACACACCGCTATCGCAGTACTTTCTTTAGGTGCGTTAAGCAGTCTAAATTGAGTAGCGAGTTATCGGGTTCCCAAACACTGATTTTGCCACCTTTATCTAAAGCCAGCTTGACCTCTAAAACCGAGTTTTGAGACGAAGGCGAAGGGAAACCCGACAAGATAATACACATAATTCGCATTTGGTGTGACCGTGCTAAATCGTCCTCATTTTCTTTTTGCCTTATCTTTCTTCGTAAAACAGGAGTTGCCGACGTTGTCTCCATTTGTGTCGTTTTGTATCATGTTTACGTAATTACATATCATTAACTTGAAACCTTTAATAACTGTATCATTATGGCAGCAAATTTGGTCATCACCCTTCGATTCCACTCGTAAAATTCTTTTTTTTTTTGTTCTTCATAGAGATGCATTAGTATTTAATTTTGCAAGTATAGTTTTGCCACCTTGTTCAGTGTCGGCATTATTGCAGCAAAAATTGCGTACATCGATTATTTGCAACAGACAGCCCTAACGAAGAGTTTGAATAAATATTTAATTTGCCATTACCGCATAAACCTCGGGTGCGGTGGATCAGTAGTTGCAGCGCTTGACTGCTTAACGCAAGGACGCGAGATCGAATACCGGCAGCGGCTGCTGCTTTTCGGCAGCGAGGAAAAGCAGAACACCCATGTACCGTGTGCTGTCAGCTCACGTTAAAGATACCCGCATGGTCGAGATTTTTACAGCCCTCTAGCGTGGCATCCTTCATAGCCAGAGTCGCTTTGGGACATTGAAATATACAATCCAAAGCAGCTAATTCATAACGACGCTTTTTCTTACAGCGACAGTTATAGGTACCGTCTTTGCACATGTTGGGACATGTAACATTTTGTTGCCTTTTCTCGTGCCCGTGAGCGTGATTACGAGATGAGCAATTCGATCGCGATTCTGCGTCTTTTACCGTTTACCCCGCAGGTTAAGTGCCTGTGAGAGGGGTTGAATGAACCGATTACAGCTTCTATGGTGCCCCAGCATGTATTGAGTTTCCGTGTCGTTGGCGGCTTCGGCGGCTTCGGTGACGAGCAGCATCTAAGGACGGTCAGTGATCCGTCGAGCTCATCCAATGGGCGACATGATGAGGCTAATGACCACCGATGGTGACTGACCTTCACTTAGAGGTCAGTGCATCTAAGCGACGTGTCTGTCCTTGCTTTCATGGCAGAGGAAAGCCGATATTGTCACACGTCTTATGCACAGGCTTCTGCGAGAGCGGCGAAGATTCTCCGAATCGTCTGATTAGGCTAATTGGAGAGCGTTCTTTGAACGAGACAGCACTGTTTATTTCGTGTTTGGAAGGTCACCGGTGGTCAGTGCAGAAGCGCTTGTGCTGTCTTTGTCACTCGATTCGTTTTGGGGCTGCTTTTCAGGAGCTGAGGTGCTCGATAGAAAGCCTGAAGTAATCTGGTTACCACAAACTGTCCCACGACATTCTCGTTAAGCAGTAAGAAAGAAATTTCCCTATCTCTCATTCCACGTAGGTCATGGACTTATCTTGGATGCTAGAAAAGGAAGTCTGCCTTCTCTGTTACGACTCGTAACTTCTATGAGCGTCAGCGTGTTTTTACTGGCTTCATCTAGTTGGGGTAAAAATTGCAGTTCGAATGTCCCCAGCGCCTACATTGGTTTATTCCTCTGACCCTTTTCTTCTCGGCCTGTATCTTGAAAGAGTCGAAAGAGGGACGGCTGCTGTCAAGCACAGTAAATTCTTAGGTGTTTGTGATCCTTGTTCAAACGTAACATGCGGCTACGTTGCCCCCGCAGATGTCATATAAGACTGGGACGTTATATGCAGGGTCGTCCACTTCTAGCTGTAACACGACCACTGCTTTCAAGGCGCCACTGCGTCAGATCCGGCCATGCAATAAAGCAAAGTGCCAGGCCATGTGAAGCACCATCTCCGGGTCCCTCTGTGATTTTATTGCTTTACTTCGATATCCGACTAGATCGGGCGTAATTATGCCTTAGAAGTAGCTACCGTGTTATATTTAGAAGTGGACGACAGCAATTAGGTCTCCTAGTCTCGAAATGTAAGAGTAGCGATATTTCTCCAGTTTTTCTATACCACTGAAAACGAGAGTGCATTTGCCTGCTTAACACAAGAAAAAGCATCCTTGAATCTCTGTTCTTCTCTTTCAAACGTTTTTCAAAGCTTTTGTGAAGGTAGTAGGAATTCATTCCCTAGTTTGAAATCCACCCCAACTTTTCGCGACTCTCTTTTTCTGTAATCGCCTCGCCCATACACAAAATGTTTGAGGGGACTCATAAAGAGACGATTATAGCGATTCATATCAAAATTAATCCTGTGTCTTCATCCATTGAGCGTTGAAATTTCTTTATTGCGCTGCGTCATAAAGTTCTGGTTAGTAACCGCCAATCTATTGTATGCACTATAATAACATTTTTTTTTCTTATGTCACCTCGGATTTCTCTTAAATGCTCCGTAACCGCAGAAGGTTCAACAGAAGCCCATCAACAAAAGCGGAGAACCATAATTATGCATCGCTGAGTTTAGCTAAATAAACTTACGCAGTTATCTCGTCGAGCCCAAAAGAACCGCCAAATTATTTCGCATAGCCAACCATTGAAAGCTCTAATTATGAATGTAAAACATTCTCCTCTGCCTCCGCTATGAACTGCTTAAAGGAAATAAACATTCCCACTGCAGCCGAGAAAACTCTTCTGGGGCAGAAATAAGTAATCTGTTTCCCCTTGGCAAAATAAAATCATTTTACTATAAGGAATAACAAAAATGACAAGGAATTTCACCTTAGTTTGGAAAATCCGTTTTTGTTAGCGTGTTGGAAGCTTCAAAACATTGGAAGATATCTTGCCATTGTGCATGCAGAAAATGAGGCCGCAGAGTCTTAACCAGTGCACCGCCATAGCTGGAAAAGGAATCTCACAGATTATGTTCTAATTATCGGTACTTTCCGTCTTTGTTTCTTTCCTTCTACCTGTAGTCATCCCCTCAGTTGTCTCACTTGTTCTGCGTATAGCAACAAAGCTCAGTTGTATTCTGCGCATCCACGCCGATTTTGTTCATGCTGTCAAGCTCTACAAGAAACAACCTCTCAGCTAACTGTTCTAGAATTCTGTATACATCCGTGAAACGAAAACCACACTGAAAAAAAAAAAGAATTAGTCGTTCATTTCTTTTCGATTGCTTTGGATGCTTTTAGCTTTCAGTGCGCTGAATAAAGATTATAAGTAAACTGATAGTGTCACTCTTTGAAACTGGCTACGTTGCAGCCGTTCAATGTTTTGTGAACATCTGCGCTAGCCAATATCGATACCTGAAAAAAACCTTGACAGCGGACTTTTGAAAATATTTTGAGATAAAAGCAGGTAGCTCTCGAAAAGTTCGCGCTTCCCAAAGAAAAACAAACCAGCAAAGAAAAGGCAGCGAACAGTAGTGACTAAAAGAAGAAAAAATACCTTCCAATAATATAAAAAGAAGTATGGAAGACACAACCGCGGCAGCTTTGTGATCCTTAACTAAGGGTGTGAGCTAAAGTGTCAGCTATAAAGCAATATTGAATAACACTACATCACAGAAGGAACAATATAGGCCGCTCGATAGAACATTTCTTTCAGTGCAAAATTTCTAGTTGCTTTATTAAAAAGAGTCTCAGAAATATCCGGGTCATTGGAGAAGCTTGGCTTCGAAACAATTGTAGAAAGGTCGTTTCTTCTCCTGATAATGTTTCCCAACTTCATTTATTATAATATCGCTATTTCGACGATGTTGTTAATGCCCTTTTACCTCCAATGTTCTTTCGTTTCTATAGTACAGACAGCCACAACTCTTAGCACAAAACAAATTTACAATGTTCTTGACACCACTACAGACTAAAGGTAATAAAACAATGTACGATTAAAAAAATGATAAGCAACAAACATTTGAGGTTTAAAGAGAAACCTTGAATGGCACTATAAGGGCCAGATTTTGGAAGGCTCCTTACCTAAGTCAGAACGCCTTAAGAGCAGCGCGCTTCTTTTGATCGAGTTGAAATATGCCCTAAACAAAGAGGGGTTATTGAGGTGTACTTTAAAGTTCACAGAAGGAGGGCGCGCAGCCTTTAAGGCATCCTCACTGAGGTAAGGAGCCTTCTAAAATTTGGCCTTAGGATAGCATGTGAAGGCAGTATACTAATAATAGATTGCGCAGAGTTCTTAGGATAAGTAAACAATCAGCAAGAGCTTAAGTGCTCGTACGGCAGGAAGGAAGTATTCAACGTCATTTCATTTGTGTTACTAAAAAAAGAAGTGAATATTAGGAATATTAGCCTTCCCGTAAGAAATTTTACACTACGTCCCGGCACTCAACTGTGAAGCCTAATATGAATATTATCGCATGATGGGGTCGAAAGGGTTTCCTAGCAATAAAAACCTTATCACCTTGCCTGTTTCGTAATGAGGCTGAATTCCGAAAACATTTGCACAATACCTAATTCCTAAGCGCATTATTGGCTCAGAATAAAAGAGTTGGTGTCCAGAAAGAAAACTATCCGGAAGGAATACTTAAGGTGGAAGGCTCTGTCGATCTCGACCATCTAAAGCACGGTTCTGACATTGTGAACCAATTGAATACTTTGAGAAGGTGGCTGAAGGCTTGTAAAAGTGCGATGAAAATTTGAAGAAAGTATATGGGGGAATACACGTGCAGAGAAGATCACGTTCCCCGTTCGTGTTTGCCTTGCTTCCTTCTTTTTCACGCGGAATGTAACTATAAGGTGAATCAAGGAAGCACACTCTCTCAGCTTATTCTGTTAAGATGACGCACTACTTCAATGTTGTTTCAAGGTAGACTGTTGAATTTTTTGTCGCACGCATTCACTAATTCGATAAAGGTCTTGGTAAGGTTTGAAAGGATTGTTTGAGATTTGAATGCCGGTAAGGTATTGACCTTATTCTCAAAGGGTTCGTAGTGCGACTGATTTCTTCGATTCACACACATTTGCTCAATTGGGCGTGAAGGTATGTATGGCGTATAAGGCTTCAACTCAACGCTTAAGTCCACCCCTCACTATGGTCACCCAAGTGATTATCTCCTCACATATAACTGCAGCTCCCATCAACTGCGCGTCCGTAGTCTTCAAAGGGGGTCGAATGAACAGCACGGCCCCTCAATCATGCGGGATGAATTCTTGCCTAGGAACTACCGGTTGGCCTTTCATGAGTTTGCCAAAAACGAATTTCCCTTTTGCAACTGAAGCAATCTGATCGCCGGTATGAAAGGTGAGGGACGTTATTGAAAATAACACAATGATTTATGGCCTCTCGCTCCGAAGACAAGGCCTATAGTCCGCAGCAGCCCTTGAGTGGCAGTTTTTCAATAAAGGATTTTCAATTGCGGTTCGCTTCTCATAATGAATTACGTATCTTTAGCCTCCGGCTATTCAAAGAACGGCAGGGACCCACTCTGAAGTGAAAGGAAGTTTTCAGTTTTTGTTCCGCTAGAAAATTCAATATCGTTCTTTTCGGACGGAGCAGCTTGCATTTAGGTCAAGGTTCCATATAAGGATGTGTATTGCACCGATTCAATTCCATTGGATAGAAACACATTTGTAAAAGAGATTTGTTTCTCTTGGCTCTCGATCAAACATAAAGAAAGCACTATCGCAATTCTTTGGAAGCGCAGGTGACCTGCCGGTATAGAGCAGAGTCTGGGACGTTCGAATGGTGATTCCAAGGTCGCGGATGCGATCTCAGCAGCGGTGGCTGAGGTTTGACGCAGGCAAAACGCACAGGCTTCAGTGGACTGAGTCTTCGCGCATTAAGGAGCCCCCCAAATGGCGGAAATTAATCTTAAGACCTCCGCTGCATAGTGCATAACATATCCATCAATGCTGTTATAACGTATAAAAACAATTTGTCTATAAGGCAGTCAGTCAATTAATTACGCAGCACGAATCTGAAAGCTGATAGATGCAGTGAGCTTCGTGATGGTGAGGATCCATTCGCGTTCGAACGACTGTGGAAGCAACAGCTAGATCGTTTGCCCGTTTGCGGATTTCATCGCGTAACTATCGCAAGTTCACGGCAAATTTCATTGCACAGCGGTGCGTGTTATGACGGATAAATGGCTCGCGAATGGGGCAAATGAAAATTTGGGAAAACATGAATTTACTTTTGTTTTTATAATTTTACACTGTGGAGAGAGCTTGAAAGTGGTAATAACAACTTAGTTGAAACGTTAAGGAAATGCTGTCTTTATAATTCGCAGATACTGCAGCTAACGAAGCAATTAAGTTTGATGGAAAAAGCGTTTATGTTATATATTTATTTACATTTGAGCGACAACAATATTAATCGTTCATTTTCACTGCCACGATAAGCTGGTCATAATAAAAGCTGTTTTGTTTTTTATTGCGAAAGCAATACTACGCACATGAACGGCCTTTCACCTAGCGGCGGCCGGTAGCCATGTTTGACCTTTAGAATGACCTCTGACGTCATACCAGGGTGAGAGACGGGCTACCAAGTCGAGTCGTCGCATATATAGCGGCGGCCGGTAGCCACGCGTGAAGACGCGGCGCATTGCGTTTCTCCTGTTGGAGGCGCTGCGCTCACTGTGACGTCACAACAGAGAGGTAGGTGGCGGAGCCGGGGGTACATACTCGCGTTCACCGTCTGCCAAGTTAGTCGCCATGCTTCCGCAAGAGAAGACGCGTCGCCTCGCTTCTGCTAGGAAGCAACGGCGAGCTACGGAGACAGATAAACAGCGTGAAGAGCGTCTCGCTCGACTGCGTGCTCAAGATGCAGCTAGGCGGGCACGCCGATCTTCTCGTGAATCCTGCTCATCTGACGATGATCCTGACTGGAGCATGATGGATGCTCTGAACAGCGAAGCTGACTCTGTATCCACGTGTTCATTCATCAGTGAAGAACCACAAGCCGTGCTAAGGCGTAGGCAAGATGTATTGCTTTCGAAACCTACCAGGCTTAACCAAACTAAGCCCCAGCCAGTTTTAGCAGATGTGGGCACCCGTGCTGCAGCATTAGCATTTTTCGAAAATTAAATGGCTTAAAACGAGTATGTACACAGGTTGCGAAATTAAAGTACAACAGAAGGTTATACTGCGTCATTGTGCAGTCATACTAGAGCGGAAAAAATTAATACAAACTGAAGCAAACGAATCGTTGTTGCGCAATTCTCATTGATAAAAAAAGAAGACACTGTGTTAAATAAATAGAACGCAAGTATCCATTTAGTTAATGATATCTATAAGTACGTGATCTATATTTTTCACGCATTTGTCTAATCACCCCGGTAACTTGTTCTTTAGTGTCTCATTCTTAGCAATAATTAGGTCTCTATGTTTTGATGTCTCATTTGCCGGCACTTCGGGTGATGTACACTGACTCGCGTTTTTGAAATCCGTCAAATCGTGGAGAAAATATGTTGCCTTAATGATCTCACATTTACTCATGCAGCATAAAAGAAATTGCATATTTTCGGCTCGAGAAGCATTCTGCATTTGACAAAGAGTTCCTTTGTGTAATATGTTCCGATATGCTTTGAATAATCCTCAAATATATTTTGCAAGCAATGTAGCCTTTGTCGGTTTCGTTGAGACGCTGCAGCTCCATAAATGGGACCAAGTATTCAATATAACTTTCTTATTATGGGACTGGTATTTTCATCCGAACATAATTTTAATCAAATAAAAACCTAAATGTTTACAAACTAGTATGAGTTTTAGATGAATGGAATTGTACTATGTATCTTTTGTCATGGTTACGGCGCTCGACTACTGTTCCCAAGGATGCGGGATCGAATCCCGGCCTCGGCAGCTGCTTTTCGGTGGAGGCGAAAAGCAAGGTCCCCTTTTACTGTGCGATGTCAGTGCACGTTAAGGAACCCAGGTGGTCGAAATTTCAGGAGTCCTCCACTACTGCGTTTCTCATTGCCTAAGTCGCTTTGGGACGTTAAACCCCACAAACCAAACCGAACCGTTTACTGTCTTGTCCTTGGGTTTTAAGATATCTTTCGTTATTGAGACGTTCGCACTCAAACCATTGTTTTAGTGTGCACACACGTAAACGATCTAACCAGCAGATTGGCCCCGCTGCGGTGGCTCAATGGTTAGCTAGGATGCTTGAGTTCGGTGCCCCAGGATGCAGGATAGAATCCCTGTCGCGGCTAATTATTTTCGATGGAGGCGAAAAGCAAGGCCTCCTTGTGCTGTGCAATGTCAGTGTGCGTTAAAGAACGCCAGGGGGCCGAAATTTCCGTAGTCTTCCACTAAGGTGTCCCTCATAGCTTGAGTCGCTTTGGGACGTTAAACCTTCCACAAATAAACAAAACCTAAATAACAGATCGCGTTTTCCACATTGACAATAAAGTAAACCAAACTTAAACAGCAAATTGCTTTTCCCATATTATCACTTATGGTATGAGTGGAAAAATATTGTAGTGTCATCGGTGTGTATTATGAAATGAACGGGAGAATGATATTGTAAATTTAGTAATTATAAACGTATTAAATAGGAAGTGCCCTCTTATATCATCGTATGGAAAGCCTCAGCGAACTGATTTCGTATCTGACAGACAATCATTGATAATGACTGCGTGTTTTAGGATGGGCGCAATACAACTTGTAGGGCCCGTGGCGCGCCGCGCATTCGAAGGCCGCGCCACTTCCCAATGCTCCCTGTGCGCTGCCTGTTTCCCTCTCCCAGCTCGTTCAGGGATAACCGGTCCCGCGCGAGGGGGCTATAAAAGAAGGCACGCGCCGCCGTCTCGCCCTCTCTTCGCTCCTGCTCTTCGTTCCTGCTTCGCTCTTGCTTCGCGCCTGGCGCTTCTCCACGGAAGACGACCCGCAGGCTGCAGCCCCCCGGACGACGACCTAGCACCGCCTTCGACGACCCCTGTGAGATTAAAGATGTTTGTTACACGGCCCGCTGTGTATTTGTCGTGCGCATCCCTCGGGCAGAGGAATCGCCCACAACTAACGACGTTGCTCGGCCATGAAAGCTGGAACGCTCTAAATTATAAATTGGAAGTTCGTGTTTAAAATATTTAATAAGGTTTAGAAATCAAATAGTATGCCAATTGCTATTTCATTTCGGTGATTTCGCCCCGCAATACGTTATCTTCGATCTACCATTGCTTTCTCTTTGAAGACACCTGCTGAAACAATAAGAAAAAATCTTTATGCGATGTTTGTAGTCAAAGAAACTTAGATGAATTCGTTCACAGAAAAAAAGAGGGAAAAATATTTGGATTAATTTGCTTAAGTTCATTGACAATTGGGTGAACAGGTAAACGCGTACCGTGCCCGCACATTCTCAGCTCCACATACTCGACTTATACGCCGCATTAGGAGGTGAATGCGAGAAATGGGACTACATGGAAAATGGCGCAGCAATACAGCGACAATATTAAATTCATTGTACTACTCCTTTTTGTAATTCGCTATTCGTTTAAGTGCGCCTTTGCTCTCGAGTGGCCTTCACTTTAACCAATTCTGATGAAGAAAAATGTAATGAATATAATGCGAAGAGGCGCAGAATAGTATAATCCAGTCCTGGATCTTACATCCCTGCTTTTTACCTGCATTTTTAGTACTTTATTATTTAGTACTTTTTAACATTTAGTATTATTTAGCATCTTTTAGTACTTTGGCAGTAGTATTTTTAGTATGATGCCAATTTTAGTACTTTGAGCTTTCTTTTGACAAAGTAGGGATTCCCTCGAATCCTCAAGTCCTGAAGTGCTGATGCTCAGGCACCTGGCGAGCATCGTGGATACAAATAACTAACCCAATCCCCTCATTGACAACGGAGTGAAAGGACGGAGAAGGTGTAGGATCGGGTTCTCCTTTGCAACTCGGTCATCCACACCGGGAGCCGTTCAGAGAAGGTCGCGCAATTAGCCGCGCCCTCTAACGACTGGTGAATGTGCTGCGTGAGTCTTTTGTGCGTAAGGCAGCCAGGAGCCGAAGACATGCAAGCATTGTCAGCCTACGCTGCGATTACGCGATCAATTCTTTGTCAGTCTGCACGTCAGCGCTACAAAGAGATGTTAAAAAAACGCGTTATTGCATTTATTCTCGCTTTCTTGATTCCTAACGTGTGACCTTGAAGACATTTCCAGGGTTTCGTCTAAACCTTATCGTGCATCCGGAAATTTTTGTTGCGATGAGGAGTTTTTGACTGCCAACCGCAATTGCTCTGTAGCGTCTACGTTGGATGTATGTGATATCTATGGCTCGAGTGTTCCCAAACGTGCGCTGAGGAATCCTGATTACAGATATAGGACGTATATGGATATGGGAAATATGGATATGTTAATATTTATTTCTGTAACGTGAACAGAAGAAAACCTTATAGATTCGCCTTTCTCGCCTGATCGTTCCGTTGATGTAAGTGATATTGCTGCTGGTACTATCGTTTATTTTTTAAATTTGATACGCCTAAAGAAGCTGACTTCCTATGTATCCGAAGGCACTCGGGATATAATTTCACTTTGAAAACGAATGAAGAATTTTGTGAATTGCAGCTAAAAAAAAACTCGCAACTGTAAGCCCTGAGAGCAAGAATATCACAAATTTACATGTAAATTTCTGCGAAAGCGAATGAAGAATTTCAATAAAAATCCTCTACATAATCTCAGAACTGTAAGCCCTGACAGCAAACATATCAGACAAATTTTCGTGTAAAATTGTGTGATATTTTTGCTCTCAATGATGCATGCATGTATCACTTCATTTGACGCGACATTTGGTGATATATATTAAAGAGCTCCAAGTTTTTAAAACACGATAAACGAAGGTAAATAACATGATCGATACTCTAAAAAGCTGTTGAAAGCTGTCGACTTTAGGCCATTAGGTCAGAACAGACATAGTGATGGGGGAATTGTAACGAGCTGCCACTGGCAAGTCTTTCTAAGCTTTGTCAATAAATTTGCCACTGCCAGCCTTCCGTTTTCCATGTTCACTCCTCTTGCTAGCGCCATGGTAGCAACAATATCATTCAGCTGTTCTAAGTTCGGATTTAGGCTACTGGGTTTCAGCTTACTTCAGGTCAGTTAGAGACAATGCAGGGGTCGGCACGAGGGATCACAGCTTTTGTCTTGTTCTGTTTGTAGCGAAAGCTCGCTCAAGTGTCGTCGACAACCGCATCTTGTTTGTTGGTTGCGTCATGGAACTCCTTGGCCGTTGTTGAAGTGATTACTCAGAGCGGTTGTATCTGCATAATGCCAACGTGTCGACGTTTCTGAGGCATGAGATGAACACGAGACAGACATACGTTCAGGCGCCGCTCTCTTTTCCTGCCTTTTATGTCTTTTTATTTTTCTTTTAACTTCAGCCTTTTCGATTCGATAAACAAGCGCCTGCGGGTTCGTATCCTTATTTTCATAAAAAGGCAGTTGGCGAGAGATGGCTGATCCCCAGAGGGTTCGGAACCAGCGGGCATACGTGCTCCGCCCTATGGCGTGCAACTCGTACACGTGATCTTTCGCGTAGTCTGCTCAGAGAAAAAAGAAATCATTAGGTAACTAATCGGCTTTCACGCGGAAGTAGCTGACTGAGATTGCTGACTTCGAACCGCATGCGGCCTCGAATCAAGAGTGTTATGTATGTGGTACGCAGTCCTGTAAATATATGAAAGGGCGGTTATTTTAAAGTGACTGCCATATCTTTTGCATAGCGTACGTTCCTTGTGTCCATCCCTACCGCCTAAACTACCGTTCTTTTCCAGAAACTGATGCTAACACACAGATGATATTTGCCAAATATGGCTCCCATAGTGGTCTGGTCAGAGAAATATGATTTGAGTGACGACGTGCGCAAATAATGAAGATTCTGCCTACTCCCCTTTACCCCCATCCATGGCCATGGGCGTTCCTTTTGAATAAAGGACGTTCAATCAATCCCCCCCTCAACACGCGTGCGCACGCACACGCACACACGCGCACGCACACACACACACACACACACACACACACACACACACACACACACACACACACACACACACACACACACACACACACACACACACACACACACACACACACACACACACACGCGCACGCGCACGCGCACGCGCACGCGCACGCGCACGCGCACGCGCACGCGCACGCGCACACGCACACGCACACGCACACACACAAATATGTCGCCATAAATGCGCTCTGAGGTGTGCTGAACTGTAGCGGCTAGTACCTTGTGAAAGTCGCTCGTACAAGTCGAAGCATTCGTGAACATCGGCCTACGAACGACGGCCTTCGCAGTAAGACGTCAAAGCAAAGCTGATTAGGCGGGTTCTAAGGGCTTTTGAGACAAGGATGGCTTCCGCTGCAGTCGTTGCCCTGGGTGCTCATTAACCCTGGCCTTGTATCGTCTGCAAAGCTTAGCAGGCGAAGCCGCTCAATTCGGCCATGTTTGGGCTTACGTACGTGCTAGAATCCTGGTGTCAACAAAAACACGCAGCCTATGGGAAGAAGGAAGAACTAAATAATGCATTCTGACATTGCCCTTCACAGCATGAGGACGGAGGTAGAGGTAATTGTTTTACGCGAAGCATTCACAGTAAGCTCGGTCTGCCCAGAAAACCGTCGCCGTAACCCAAATGACAAAAGTGGTTTCAGAGAAAACACACATATGATTTTATATCAAAACTATATGAGCCCGGCCGTGGTGGTGCAGAAGTTAAGATGCCCTACTACTGTGCCAGAGTACCCGAATTAGATTCCGATCGTCGACGGCTGCATTTCGATGAAGGCGAAATGGGGAGGCGTCAGTGTTGTTGTTGTAGCTGTAGGAAGAAAGAAAAGAAAATGCACGGGTCTGCTACTGGCTCTGTAGCTGAGCCACCTCCGCTGCATCGTGCGGACCGAAGAAAGAAAAAAAAGAGGGAGAGAAAGGCGCGCCGCAACAACAGCCGTCGTCCACCACCTAAGCGGTGGCGGGTGCAACGGCGGCTTACAACAGATAAAAATTTGGTGGCTGGCTAGCCCCCGCAGCAAGCGGCGTTGACCTACCGTCCCAGCCTAGTAGGACCAGGAACTGCGTGCGTGTGCTGTGCGCATGTTAAAGATCCCCAAGTGGTCGAAATTATCCCGTAGCCCTCCACTACGGCTCCTCTTTCTCTCTTTCCAATTTCACTCTCACCATTATCTCTTCTCTTACAGCACGGTTCAGGTGTCCACATGACGAGTGTGACCGATACTGCACCTTTCCCTTCCTGTGAACCAATTATTATTACGTCTTGTGCAGTGTTGCCACCACCAGTGTTGACACCATCTCTCACAAAGTTTACAAATCTGCAGTCCTTATTAAACCCTCGTTTTATGGTTTTCCTATGCAGCACAAGCTGCTCACTGAATGGCCAACAGTCGCTATGTTTTCTGCGGAGTGTATAGGAAACGGGGAGAAAATAGTATTTTCTAAACTCACGAGGTATACGTTCAGCGGCAGGAGCTAAGAATGCCCGTTTTGCGATCGACTGAACCAAGTTTAAATATGGTACTGAACTTTAAAGGTATTGAATCTAATACGTGGAGAACCATTTCAACCGGCTTGCTAAACGATATGCGTAATCATTATTGTTTTGATCGTTTTTGGCGTAGAGTAGGCAGTTGTAAAGACAGATAAGTGGCCGTGATAAACAGACATAGTGATTAAGGTGCGTTATCGCAACGGTGTGCAGTTGAAAATGAATAAAAAAAGCAGGCCTCCTCTTCATAGTTTTCTATTCTTCCTTAACTGCATGAAAAGGCGAAACTTCTATTTGCGCTTCGCTTTCCCAACACCCCAGATAATGTCTTCAATGTCATATAGTTTGCGTAATAAAAACATTCGCCATCAAGAGCAGACGTCCCGTTTTTATACGAGAACGTCTAATCGCATGCATCTCTGCGAACAGCAGCACTCTTCTACAACGACGCGAGGCAGGGAGCAGCAGTGCAAAATCAAAGCGCTCGAAGCCAGTGACGTCCCGCGTTGACCGTGACCTTGGGCCGATGCAAAACGGCGATAAAGGCGAGACGCTGTGCTGTTCACGCGGCCTTTCCTTTGTGCTTTCATGTACCGACAAGCCCGGGGCCCCGAAAACGTTTTAATGCATTCTGCCACGTCCGCCGGAGAGAGGCAGCCGGTGAGCTGTAACAGGCTAATTGGGGCACCTACTTTCTGGTCCCTCTCCGAAAGACGCCGACAGCGCCACCGAACGGGAAAAGACGGGGTCACGAGTGAATGTCGCCATAGCGTAGTGCTTTGCTAAAATCTCGGCTTAGAGGATAGTATGAAAAGGTCTCTTCTCCAGCGCTGCAGAGAGAGCGCTCGCGTTGAACGTCATTCACTAACTCGCGGCGCCTTGTTGCGGCACGCTCTCTCCTCCTCCTGTGAAAGCGCTGGCCCTAAGCGCTGGCAGTGGTCGTTCCTTTCGGCATTTCCCACATTGTGAACGGGAGAAGCTGAGACATTTCGTCCGAATTTAGGCCACCGCGCCCCTTTCACGACTCAGATGGATATTGAATTATTTTAAATGTATGCTACTCATGCCATTACTAGGTCCATTCACTCAGACGTGCGCTTTGCTGGGGGCGTATCTAAATGAGGACATGACGCCTAGTCAATCAGTCTGTGGTTCCCTCACTGAGTCGATTAATCGATCGATCGATCGATCAATCAATCAATCAATCAATCGCGTAAAAAGTCAATTTATCATATAAATAGTAAATAAATAAATAGGTAAATAAAATTAATTATTGCAAAGACGCCCTTTGCTGTGAGCGCCACTCGTCTTAGCGTATTAAACGTTTTTATATACTCTTAATATGCCTATATGGTTCCCCAAAGGCACACTCTTTTTTTGCCTTAATCTGAAAACATGAATTCAACAGCAAATCTGCACGCAATTGCCTCCAACTGGGTATTGAAGCAATATCACCGTTTACTTACTGAACCTAGTAATAATACGCAAGAAATTCAATGTTTATAGGCTGCTATAGAATTTTTAGAGCCCAGAAAAAAAGGCTGCAGTATACAATTACACCACCAACCTGTGCCTCCTTGAATCTATTTCGCAAATCTGTCGCGCATACTAATGCTGAGGGGCCTATTATCATTCGGTTAGCCTAAATCTTGTGATAATTATTATGCTTCACCAGTGACAGCAATGATTACGTTTGCCAATAGTATAACGTTTCTGCTCACATAAGTGAAGGCACTGGAATTTTTTACAGCCACGTAGAGCAAAAATGTTTAGGCGACGGCTTAGCTTGGCTAAGCGTGGACATACCGAGCGTGTTTATTAGAAGGTGCTGCATTTAAATGGAAAGGCAAACGTACTTTAGATTTATAATGTTACAGATAGATGGATGAAGAAGAGGAGTTTAGTGTAGGAGGACGAAGAAGTGTGGGCGCGTCAAGTGCCGGTCTGGCTCTGGTGTAATTGTTTCGGGTGAGTAACGTTAGTTTACGTGTAACATCAATAGTGTTACAATATTAGCACTGCGGCTATAATAGTGTGGGCTACGCTGAAACACCACATAAGAAGCAGATTGTATTAAATTAGTCGACCAAATAAATAAATACAATAATTACCTTTTTTAATTTTTTTAGGTGTACATTGTAGCTTTAGAATTGCAGCTCGTCCTCCCAATAGCATAACCGAAAAAAAGAAAAGATCTTTAAGAAAATTGTAGTGCGCGTTGCAATCTCCACCGTCACCCCGATAGGCGGATTCACACCGTAACACAGCGCTAGCGCGCTTACATGACGTAAATCACTCTGCTGGCTCCACAGCGGCTGTTCGTTGTCAGTTTCGCTACGACTGCGGCTTCGCTAGTAGCCGTTGCGACAAAGTGCGTGCAGTCATTTCTTTCGCCATCCGCCTTCAAAGCACCGAGGCGGAGAAGGAGGCGCTAGGCGGAGTGGTCTATTCTGGAAATGCTCCCTGGAGCCGTGTCACAGTGTGGACCTTGTAATGCTCGGTACATTTCTTATATAATTGGTTCAGAGAGGAAGGGAAAGGCGCAGTATCTGTCACACTTGTTGCTGTGTACACCTGACCGCGTCGGAGTAATTTCGACCACCTGGGAATCTTTAACGTGCACTGGCATCGCACAGCACACGGACACCTCTTCGTTTCGCCTCCATCGAAACGCAGCCTCCGAGGTCGGGATCGAACCCGGGCACTCTTAGAAATATTTCTTGGCTATACTTTTTTTTAATGACGAGCGTTAATTGTGCAAATATAACAGGCCCCATAAAATATAAATGTAAAAGTTTATTAAGGTATTTATTTTACTAGTGAACTAATTAAAGTATTCTGCCTCGTACTCTTTTACCGCCGTAGCCTCAAATATTGACACAGGGCTAAAAAGGCAGTTACCGTTTTTAAAATTTTTGAACCATCTAATCGAAGCCACCCGTTATTTCAGAATCAATATTTGGCACTCGTTTGGCTATGATTTGCTTCGTTTAGATTTGCTTTGTCACATTTTGCCATATTTAACGAGGCAATTAACTGTATCTTATTCGGATGAATGAGGCATAATTAAAGGCTTTAGCTCAACTTTGCTAGAGGAGATGAAGACGGCGACATCCAAAGCTCTGCTGGAAAGGCTGGCAGCTCCGGCTCCCCATGAGGTGCACGCATCTCTTTACCTCAGTCTCGGTTTTCGAGTTGTTGTTTATTTTTTTCAGTGATTATTCGAAGGAGGTTTAAAGCCATCCCGTCAAAATCCAAGAATGCGGATTTCAATGCCGATTCAAGAGTGTTTCTGCTTTAACGCAAAATGATTATGAATCATGGAACAGAACCTTTGAACTTGGCGAACGTATACAATATTCATTTTAGCGCATTAGTGGGTTATTTCTCGGCCACCTTTCGTCACGCTTGGCGATACCACTTAACTACGTTCCTAATTACCAGCTCTTTTTCCTCGGTAAGTATGGCTCTTGTCGCAGCGCGTTCTTTATATTTCAATCCCAGAGCTTCAATGATTTTCTTTTATTCACGTGGTGATATATTTTGCCAAATGCAAACGTTTTCTGACAGCCGCCGGAACAAACGCCATTGCTTTCAACTCTACGCTTAAGGCGCAATTCAAAGCCGTCGCTGTATCGAAGATGCTGGACCGAAGTCACTCTATCCTCAATTTTCGTGCAACCTGAGGCGTGCAGCACGCTTGTTTGATTAACCGACGAGGCAACATGTGACAGCACTCACGACACTGTCCGTCGCTGTATTTGTACCGAAAGTGCTGGTCCGAAGTCATTATATCCTCAATTTCCATGCAACCTAAGCCGTGTAGCGTACTGGTTTGATTAACCGGCACTCGAGACACTGACTATTACATGGCTGTGGACGCAGTCATGGCCGTCTAAATTAAGACCCCGAACCTGCCTTTCATCAATTAATACAACTAGGAGAATAAATGCAGTGTGCTTTTGAGCCGTTCAATTGACTGAAGATCGAGAGATATAACCCAGCATTTTCGTGCCCCCCGATTAACTCTAAGGCGTCTTAAATGTAGTCAACGGATTCAAGGTTCAACTTAAGTACACCGAATTGAACGCCCATTTATAGCTTCTGCGAAGTGACAAAGTCACTCTGCTTGCGAAGGACGGTGTTAGGCTAATCTCGAGCTTTGACGCTGCCTCTGGTAATCCACCAGCCCTCATGCATAAAGCCGGCGGGATGATCTTTTGCTGCCGCTCATGTGGAATCAGAAGCCCTTTTTCTCATCTAAAGTAGAAGTGTAATAATAAATTTTGTTCTCGCAAGCAAATGCTTTACCGTTGTTTGTGCTGCTTGTGTTGTACGCCTTTATGGTGCCAGGGGCCTAGTTTGATGACTTATGGATACCCTTTTTCTCCGGTCCCACGGCAATGCTGTACCGTATTGCCAAAATTTGAAAAAAAAACTAAACTAAACCTAACTAAACTTGATTTTTTCCTGTCTCGTAGAGCCAGCTTGCGATTGATAGAGAAGTTGATATTTTATTCACAAGGTATCGATGGCAGAGAAACGTTTTCGGTCTGCTGACGAGTTCAAAAGCTTGCATATGCCAGCACGTTAGAAAAGAAATGACACATAAACAACACTTAACGAAGTAGCACGCATAGTTAGTTTCCTGAGCACAATATAATGACTGCGAATAAGACGCGAAATAAAGGTAATTGTCAGTTATGTTTATTTTGTAGGCGGGTTTTTTATAGAACGGTTCCTTCGAACTCTTGTACAGGTGACAGTTAGAGCCGTAAAGAAAATATGTTTGCTATGTGGGCTTTAATGTCTAAAACGACCATAGGTCCAAGGCGCACTGCACGTGAGTGATGAGTATAAAATCAAACCGCCTGGAATTCTGTACCGTGTTAAAGATGCCACAGAGCTCGCTAGCTTTTTAATCTGTTCACTCCATTCATGTGTGGCTGGGGTAGCTGATACCGAAACTGCAAATTTGAGATCAGCAATTGAACGCGGCAGACAATGAGACACCGTTTTCAGCAAAAAAAGATATTGATATTTTTGTTTCTTTTGCTAGTAAGGGCTGCCTCTTAGTTTTTTTTCTTTTTTTTTTATTCTAATGCGATCTAGTACCACCATGTGTCAAAAACATACACATCAGTGTCGGCAGTGGCATCCATGGTTTGACGTCTCACAGCCTCGAAAAATCCTGAGCATGTAATTGGCAGGTGGTAATTTGCTGGCGGCATGGCCGGGCACTGATTGGTGGACGTCACGAGACCACGTGACATGGTCGTATTGGATATGACCCAGATATGAATCGAACGTATAGGGACATTTGCGTCACTCGTTTTAATCCTCAGATCATCAATAAAACACCAGTATGCATCTCTAGGGCAGCAGTTGGCAGGTGACATTTCTAGGCAGTTATTTCTCAGAGGTTTCGTAAAAGGATAATTGTCACAGCACAAAAATTCCTGAAAAAGCACGAATGCCTCCGTCATTTCTTTGCATAGTCTATAACGTAACGAGGTGTAGCGTGTTGCAGAAAACTACTGCTCTCGCGTCTACGTCCCATGAATCTCACTGATCAGCAGAATTTTTTTTCTATTTATGAGTGGATAACAAAACGGTAAAGGGTGAGTGATCATAAGACTAGTAGACAATATATTTTTTCTTTGCAGCAGCAAAGCATGATTTGTCTTGGTGCTTTCCTTGGTGCTGGTTGGTAGCTGTGTTGTACTAAGTCGAAAGCCTTTATAGGCTCATGTGGGTGCACAAAAAGTGTCCATCCTCAAATTGTTTCGCACCGTCCCAATCGAAGAAAGCGTGTTTTATGACTAAAATAATCAATGTAAAGGTAAAGTGGGGAAAATGTCTCCATATGCAAAATTTCGTTCAAATGGAGTATTTGGTTAATGAAACAAAGGCAAAAAAGGGATTTCCACTTCGAAAGTTCTACAGAAATCGATATAATGCGCAGACGTAAAAAGAGACGCGGACGTCGAAATTGTACAAAATACGCACAACTCGTGCTAATGCAAAAAAAAAAAGTGCAAAAACGTTGCAAAGCTTCAATGTCAGGTCTCGTCGTTGCGTTACAACAACGAAAGCATTCAGTCAAAAGTAAAATAGAAAGAACAGTAAAAAGAAATAAAAACTGCGAACAGTAAAACAGAAAAAAAAAAGAACAGAAAAAAGAGGAAACGAACAAAAAGTGAAAAAAGAGAAATAAAGAAGGAAATGAAATGAGTGAAAAAAAGAATTAGAACGGTTCAACACTGCAGAACCGAATATGGAGCGAAAGCATTTGCTGAACCGAATATTGAGCGAAAGCATTAGTCACGTCAATAATGCGATGTGTGGTAGGAAAATGCAGTCAGGCGTTCCGCCAGTGACGAAGAACAAAGTTAACAAAGCATTAGAAACTATAAAAAGGAGGGAAGCAGCTGGAGGGGATCAGGTAACTATATATTTGTTGAAAGACGGGGGAGATATCGTGCTGGAAAAACTGGCCACCCTGCATACGCAATGTCTGGTGTCATCGACGATACCGGAACCATGAAAGAACGGAAACATTATCTTAGTAATTTATAAGAAAGGGGACGCTAAGGACTTGAAAAATTACAGGCCAATTGGCTTACTGTCCGTTACGTATAAAATAATTAACAAAGTAATCGCCAGTAGAATCGGGGCAACTTTAGACTGCAACCAAGCAAAAGGTGAAGAAGGTTTTCGGAAAGGATACTCTACTATGAAAAAGCATTTGACTCAGTAGAAACCTCGGCGGTCATGCAGGCATTGCGAAATCAGAGTGTAGACGAGCGGTACGTGAAAATGCTGGAAGATATATATAGAGGATGCACAACAACCATAGTTCTGCATAAAGAAAGTAACAAAATTCCTATAACGAAAGATGTTAGGCAAGAAGACACGATCTCCCCAGTACTATTCACAGCTTGCTTAAAAGAAGTATTCAGTCTTGGAATGGGAGGAGTTAGGGACAAGAGTAGATGGGAGAATACCTCAGTAATCTGCGATTTGCTAATGACATTGCCTTGCTAAGTAACTCGGGGGATGAATTGCAAAGAATGAGTGACGACCTGGACAAGAAAAGTAAAAAAGTAGGCTTGAAAATCAATATGCAGAAGGCTAAGGGGACGTTCAATGGCCCAGGGAAGGAACAGCAGTTTACGTTCGGTAGTGAAGCCCTGGAAGTAGTAGGCGAACATATCTATTTAGGACAGGTAGTAACGGCTGATCCAGATAATGAAAGGGAAATAACAAGGAGAATAAGACTGGGATGGAGCGCATTTGGCAAGCACTCGCAGATTATGACTAGCAGCTTACCGGTATCGCTCAAGAGGAAAGTATACAACAGTTGCATCTTACCTGTACTTACCTATGGTGCTGAAATATGGAAGCTAACAAAGAGGGTTCTACTTTAGTTAAGGACGACAAAAATTGGTAGGGATAACGTTACGAGATAGGAAACGTGCAGAGTGGGTCAGAGAAATAACTCGTCACTGACATTCTAATGGAAATCAAGAAGACGAAATGGGCATGGGCAGGACATGTAACGCAAAGAAAAGATAACCAATGGTCGATTAGGGCAACAAACTGTATTCCAACGGAAGGAAAGCGTAGCGCAGGGGGCGAGAGAAAATTAGTTGGGCGGATGAGATAAGGAAGTTCGCAGGGGTCAAGTGGATGCAGTTCGTACAGGACCGGGTTAATTGGAGGAATATGAGAGAGGCCTTCGCCCTGCAATGGGTATAGTCAGGCTGATGATGATGAATAGCTGCGGGTGACCGAGCGTTCTTCTTCTTCACACGGACACGGTACATAGCGACGAGCGGTTACACCTGGCGTAATATTGCTTTCGCAATGAAAGGGGCAAATGAGTACAAAGACTCTCAGGAAAGGCTTTCAACTTGCCGCATCTATGAGAGATACAAGTGCCCTCAACGAATGTTTTCTATTCTGCTTGGTTTCTTAATTAAGCAGGCTCTAAATTTATGAATGCGTACTATGCATTTTCAATAGCTCGCTTACCTCATTCTTTAGTGCTCTTGTTCAGTTCAGCAACTCCCAGTACAGTTCCCAGCAGAAGATTCTGCGTGGTCGTGTCGACGAAAGAAATCATTTTCTATCCTGTCATGAGAGGTAATAGCTACAAATTATCGGAAGTGGAAAAACTTGCATGGCTTACTTCGTGATAGCATTGCCAAGCTACTCTTTCGCGACACAACGCCAGCAACCCAAGCAGAATGAACTAACTTACGTCACGATATTAGAGCGCATTGACAACACTGTCAAAACAGTGGCAATAGTTACCCCAATGTTTGCGCTGCCCGAGAAAAATAACCCCTAACCCCCTGATACACCTTCGGGAAAAACTACTCCCGTCCTTGCTTCATGTAGCATTAGGGAAAAATTAAGCGCGAAAAGCATATCTGAAGCTTGAACGCGAGAGTATATAAAGAGTATTTGCTGTTGTATTCTATGCAACCCACTCCCCTCTGTAATGCCCTTGGCCCTGAGGTACAATCAATCAATCAATCAATCAATCAATCAATCAATCAATCAATCAATCAATCAATCAATCAATCAATCAATCAATCAATCAATCAATCAATCAACCAATCAATCAATCAATCAATCAATCAATCAATATTTAGATAAATAATTAATTATATAATTAATAATTAATTAACAATAATTAGTAAGCGATTTCTTGCAACGAATTGCTTGGTTCATTAGAGCTTCGGGCCTTGCGGCACGGGAATGAAAATAATGTGCAGCATATTTTCCACATCTTTCAAATAAAGCATTCTTGTTTTGGTGTTAAAATTTTCGTTGTCTTGCTCGCGTTTAATTTTATCGGACAGTGACACCATCTGAGTGACGTTCGTTATTTTCGCACCCTTAGTCAGAATCGTTCATTTCATACGCAACCTTTTAACGCCGCGTAGCGTCGATGTTGATGCAACTGGAGTTTTAGACCTCTTTGAGGGCATGAAGTGTTTTCGGCATCACTGTTGAGCTCTAATAATTAAAACCATAATAATTTAACATTTTACGGTGAAATAATCTTTTATACTCAACGTACGTTGCCACAAACCAGCGGTATACTTTGACCTGATTTGAGCACTGCATCCCTCTTTTACGGGCGTCGACCAAACTCGAAGGGAATGAAAACGAGCACCTTTCAAGAAAGAGTTGTGGCATCTCCCCTCTATTAGCGTGCTGCATGCATAGGCACTTCATGGCTATGCTACCCCGCATAACTGAAAAAAAAAAAAAAAAGAAAAGAAAAACCCTTCTTATAGCTCGTATGCGACTAGCCTTCGGCGCCCATTACTGGGACACGCCTCCGATATGTGATTCACTCTCAAAACGATGCTGGAGCCCTGTCACGTTTATTAGAGGCTTTTTGAGAGATCCTCAATAAACGGCTTTTGCTGACAGCCCCGCAGACCTATTTAAGGGCACTAAGAACGGGTTTACATGTAGGCGCGTCTTCCACAGCTCGTGACGATTGACGTCCGTTTGGCGTAGCTCAGTCGCATTCAGCACTTTATGAGGCAAGGTTTTCTATGCATTACACTATTAAATCGCTACTTATCGCAGTCAAATATTCTCCTAATGTGTGCAAAAAATTTCAGTTTCGTTCATGGTGGCATTGAAGCGCCTCAAACGTCCTTACCTCCAAACATTCAACTCCAAATTTACACAGAGCAGCTTCTGTGTGGCTAGTATCTCCTAATTGTGAGCCTGCTTTTGAAATACAGATGCAAGAATGAAGCTCCAACGCTGATGCCTTCTTAACCTCGTGAAATGAATAACTGTATAGCCAACTAATGTTGGCCGGGCAGTACGAGAATTACAAGGCAGCGAAGCCTTCGCAAAATTGTTCTCACGAACGCAAATAGTTCAAGTCCCGTTTTCAAGCAGTGCCTCCTTGGAAAGTCTCAACATTCTTGGGAACTTGTCTGACTTGACTTCATTGACATGTGATGTTCAATATGTCACTTCTGTTGTCTGTAGACTCTTCCCAGTACAACCACACCTGTCACCAAAACTCTAAAGCTGCTATTTCGTAGTTTGCTTTGTTGTATATGGCCGGCGTTGTAGTATACCCTGCTATTCTCATGGCTGACACGCCACTGTGTATTAACCTCAGGTGGAAAGAAATCTTAGCCTCTGTTTTATCAGATTGCGGTTTGTGTGAGTCAAACGACGTCAAACTCCGGACGCTATAGGCCTCTGTCAGCTGTGCGCCCAACTGATGGGAGGGTAATATATGAGGGCACTTATTATTTTGCGCTTTACCGTAAGGACTGCATTTACAAAACAAAAAAATCTCAAAGACACATCTTCACACTTTGTGCAGGGGCTTGTCTGGCAAAACCAATATCATGTACGTGAACGACCTTATTAAATATAGAAGTTCAATAACTAAATTTAATTATCACGTTTCAGTTACAGGGGCAATGTTTTATTAGGCCCTTGAATGCTGTTAACATCAAATGTGCATCCTTTTCTGGTGAGGAATTTTCAAATAGCTAACGTATTATGTACGCATTATCAAAATTCGTTAAGTCGATCTCCCTGCAATGCATATCTATAAAATGGCGCTACTCTGACTTCTTATGCATCAAATACAGACTCGGTTTGTCTATTTGATGATGGAGAATATATTACTCTTTTATCAACACTAGCGGACGGTGCGACGCCACTTTATAAATGCACGTTGTTGGAAAGATGACAGCAGTCCTTTACAGTGTCGATTCTTATAAAACGCGGAGTTTAATTTCATTTCGCGCGCAGCAGAGGCATTTATTCTCCCCTTTGACATATCGGTCTCGAGCTCATGGCAAGCATTCTTTTTCTTTTTTTTTTTTTTGTCACCAAAGAAGTGTGCTACCATCTCGTGTCGACTCGCAAAGCTGGAAAAAAAAAAAAAACTATTGAGTTTGATATCTTGTGTGTAAAATTGTTTTAGAGACGGGGATGTCTCCCTGGCCGCTTAAAAAAAACTATTGAGTTTGATATCTTGTGTGTAAAATTGATTTAGAGACGGGGATGTCTCCCTGGCCGCTTCACGGGTGGCGGGCAGCACACTCCTCATCTCACACGTTTCTAGCAAGCCCACGATAAAAAGCTTCCCATCACATAAACTCTCTCTATGCCGTGACAAGTCTGTACAAAATTAATAAAATAGTCTAGAGGGCACTTTGTACCACTGTTGTTGTTGTGGCTGCAGGAAGAAGGAAAAGAAAATGTGCGGGCCTGCTACTGGCTCTGTAGCTAAGCCACCTCCGCTGCCTCGTGCGGACAGAAGAGAGAAAGTAGAGAAGAAAGAAATAAAAAATCACAGTGTAGTTAAGCCTAGGAAACTGCGAAAGCAAGAGAGGCGGTCTCCAATGGAAGACGACACCACCTGTTAGGGTGCCTCGATGCGCGCGCCCTGGCGCCCTCGTGGGGGCGCGGGAGGATATTTTCGCAGATCCTGAACGCGCAATCACGTGACACACAAGTGACGTAAGGCTACGTCACTTCTGCGTGTCCTGCCGTAAACATTTCCTTTTTTTTTTTTTTTTTGTATACTGGGGTAGTGAGAAAAGCGCTTGGCGGCTTCGTGCTGCAGGAGGGAGAGCATCTAGCAGTCTGCACTGAACAGACGCTCGCTTCCTTCTGTATATTGTTTTTCCCTATTAGTGTGGAAAAGTTGAAAGGAGGGGCGGGCAGGCTAGCCAACATAGACAGCATGGTTTCGAACGACTGACGTCTTGGAGCTGCCCTCGATAAAGCAGTATAATGCACGCTTGCTTCCTTTCTTTCTCTTTTTTTTCCCAGAGCTGCGAGGTATGGAGGAGAAGGAGGAAAAACATTTATTTAAACCCAATACCTGGGCACTCAGTAATCTGCACTCAGAATACCGCAATAATCTGCGATTTCCTGATGACATTACCTTGCTAAGTAACCCAGGAGATGAACTGCAAATAATGATTGGTGACCTAGACAGGAAACGTAGAAGGGTAGGCTTGAAAATCAATATGCAGAAAACTAAGGTTATGTTCAACAGCCTCGGGAACGAACAGCAGTTTACGATTGGTAGCGGAGCACTGGAAGTAGTAGGTGAATGTCTATTTAGAACAGGCAGTAACCGCAGATCCGGACCATGAAAAGGAAATAACAAGAAGAATATGATTGGGATGGAGCGCATTTGGCAAGCACTAGCAGATTATGACTAGCAGCTTAACGGTATCACTCAAGAGGAAGATTTACAACAGTTGCATGTTGCCTGTACTCACCTATGGGGTTGAAACGTGGAGGCTAACCAAGAGAGTTCGTTTATCAATGATCCTTTCACGTTGGAAGAAATAGAACACGCAATTGACCAATTACCCCTCTCTAAAACATCTGGCCCTGATGGCATATCATGCGAGTTTACAAAACTTTTAAATCTTTGCTGAGCCCTGTCTTGTTGTAGATTTTCGCTTTAAGTTGTGATGTGGGGGTCCTTCCTCAGTCCTTTACTAGGAATCACACAGTCTTAATTCCAGAGAGTACGGATAAAGAAAAATTGCTCTCAGTGGATGGCTACAGGCTAATCACGTTGGCAAATGTGGACTACAAACGTTTTGTGAACGTCCTATCAAATCGCTTGCAGTATGCCATGATGGTTCTTATTGGCCCTCGTCAGACGTGTGGCTTGGAAGGGAGGCGGGGGGGGGGGGGTACATACAAAATAACATACATATTGCAAGTACAATTCTTGAATCTTGCTCTGGCTCTTATGAGCAGCTTGCTCTACTCCAGATACACCTTGCGAAGGCATTCGATCGTGTCCGGCATTCGTTTCTATTTTCTCTTCTCGACGTGCAAATGTTGGATCAACTGTACTGAAAGGGGTGCAACTTTGTTACGACAACTGTTCCACTCGCTTGATTGTTAATGGTCACCTCTCAGAGCGTGTGCTAATTCGATCATCCGTGAAGAAAGGCTGTCCTATGTCACCGCTACTCTTTGCCCTCTACCTAGAGCCACTTTGTTTGAGTGTACTGCAAAACTAGAGTATCCGTGGTTATGTTGCCTTCAGTAATGAAGTCAAAGTGCTTGCGTACGCCGACGATTTGACGTTTTTCTGCAATGACAAACCCAGCATTGAGCAGTTTGGCATTGTATCTGGCGCTCAAATGAATAAGTCCAAAAGTTCGGGTCTGTGGTTCAGTTCATGTGGAGCAATGCCGACTCATTATGCTGGAATTGAATGGTCTCGTGTTCCCCCTAAATACCCTGGAGTTCCACTTCATGCATTCACGTTAAGTGGGCGTTACGGGAAAGAGCGGGTCACGGCACTCAAAAGCTATGCTCAGACTTTTGTTCCGCACCGCCTATCAATTTTTGGCCGAGCACAGGCACGCAACATGTTTCTGGCTTCAAAATTTTATTATGTTTTACAGGTACTCCATTGCGCGAGGAATTGCATCCAAAGTTTTCACTGAACATTTGCGACGTTTATATGGTCGCCCAGTTTTCAGCCTATGCGGCGCGATAACCTATTCAGGCCTGTTTCTGCTGGCGGGCTAGGTTTGACACATCTCTATGCCAGACGGTTAGTTGCTCGTTTCTTCTTCTTCCGCAATAGCCCCCATCCAATTACCAGAGCATCCCTGCGAACTAACCTAGAGAACCTTTTTCCAAACTTAGTGGTCTCTTCCAATTTTACCGATCGGCTCTTATTATTTGGTTTTATGAAAGAAGTTGACGATTCAGCGCGTTTTCTGGCAATTTGCTTCTAATTATATGGGGCATGATGTGCTAAAAGGGTGCGCAAAATGCCGATCTCGCCTTCTACTAAAAAGTTTTTCTTTAAACTTCATGCCGAGGTTTTGCCTGTCAAAGTGTGGCTTCAGAAAAAAAATATTTTCGTTTCTTCTGTTAATTGCCGGCTATGTGATACACCTGAAACCATCAAACTCTGTTTTATTGCCTGCAAAGATGCAATATTATTTTGGGACGTTCTGCAAAGAACATTGAAGAAAGACTATTTTGAATTCCCACAGTGGTGCGTTACTTGATAACTACCGAACATGACCATGAACCCTTTGACATGATTTTCCTCCTTGGACTGCACAGCCTGTGGAAAACGCGTATGTTGGATCGGAATGCTGTACCTCTAGTCTCCTCCGCTACTGATTTCGGTCAGATGGTACACCAGCTTAGAGACACTTACGAAGATAGTGACTATCAACCGGACTGGCTGCCATTGTTGATGTGTTGTCTTTCCTTGCCACCGTTTTAGTGAAGTTGTGCTAAGTCGTATTCTAGTTGTGAGGTGTTGTGTTGTATGTTTGAATTGGACTTTTCGCCTACAGGCTGATTACTCTGTAAATAACGTATATAGCTCTACGCTGAATTTAAAAGCATGTAATAAATACTATGCTGGAAAAACAAATCCGGAGCGTGGCGCAGTTGGTAAACCGCTGGGCTGGGATCAAAGGGATGGAGGTTCGGTTCCCGGTGGAGGCAAGGTTCATTAATTTATTTTTAACTCGCTCTCGAAGGCGTGACACCTCTGCTGGCAATCTTCTGTCGACAACTATGAGGTATTAAAGGCTTTCGCCTTAAAAAAGGAAGATGTGCTTCAACCGCAATGTACAATTGCTACGAGCATCACTGTATTCACGAGAGGAGTTCATATTTTAGACCACCTCAGGGAGCGGTACGCTTTCGATTATCGCTGAACAACATATGGCACAGCTTGTTTTATTTTTTGGTCAACGTAGCCATTGTGGGCATATTTCTTCTACAAGGTTACGAAAAGAACGCCGATAGACCGCCTGTCCTTTTGTTTGAGTCTCGCAATGCAACTTGTCAACAATTTGTCAACACGGAAGCATTCTAGGCGGATGGTACAGCATGTTGCAAAGAAGCAGCTCGTGTCAGGTAGTGTTCGGCTTTCAAAACTTGCTGAATAGAGACAGGAGAGATAAAGAAAAACACTCCCTGAAAGCTCACTGCGGAAGTACGTCCTGACTATGCAAACATTGAGGTTTCTCTCCTATCGCCGGAGTCTGCAAGAGTAAAAAAGAAAAAGACGCTTGTATTCAAGTGTATATTTGTTATTATCACAAAATAACTTTAAGCCAAAACTCCACCATTTCAATATATGCGTCATCATGAAAGTTGTAAGATGCTCAAGGGATTTTATTTCCACTATCGGCTCACCTTTCAAAGCAGTAGCCAAACCGATATTTATCTGGATGGCAGTGGGTGTCGGTAGTGTATATGCCGCTTTTCGCATCCTTTTCGCGTGAAGCATTGAGGAATTATGGTAAGCGAAGCGCGTTCGTGATATATCGTTAGGACGGCGGCACAAATGACGTGGACTAAAGAAGTCAGACACGTCCGTCTATGTATGGGTGGCTTGTTCACAGGTGTGATGGAGGGGGGAGTGAATGACTACCGAAACCGCAGTCGAAAACACGGAGCATGTTTTGTTGTTACAAAGGAATTTCTCTGCCCTTCTTGATCGCTAACGTGTTGTCAAAACAGAGATTGCTCTAGTAGCATCCGAATTTTGTACACTTCCAACAAAAAAAAAAATAAGGACTGGAGAACTAAGAAAATTAATGTAGAAACCTTCAAGTTTAAGACAGAAATGCACAACATTTTGTCCTATTTTTTTACAGTCTTCTGTAGCTTTTTTGACTAGGAACCGCTCAAACTGTCAACATTCTTGGGCTGGCCTTTATGGGCATTTTCTTCCCAGCCATGCACTGCTAACGTGTGGGCGATTGGAAATACGTGCCAGTGAAGCCAGAACAAGAAGTGTGTGCAATCTGCTTACACACGACATTCTATAGTACTGAAATCAACTGTGTGGTGCCTGAGCCGTCCGAAATTCCGCACAGTGAAATAGAAACAGCAAGTGCAGCTTAGCTCATGCAACAGCAAACAAACGCAAAGCAGCAAAGAGACACTTTCCGAAGTGACCGGCACTGCAGCAAGAAGGCGGCAGAGAAGAAAACGCGTTAAACATTTTAGAGCTGAACCGAATTGTGCAGTCCCATGTTTTGGGCGGGATACTTCCCACTATTCTAAGTCTGGAAATATTGTTGGAAAACAATCTACGGTTTTACGTCCGCGACCATGTTTTGTGCGTAATCACGTAAGAAGCTAAACATTTATTTATTTATTTATTTATTTATTTATTTATTTATTTATTTATTTATTTATTTATTTATTTATTTATTTATTTATTTATTTATTTATTTATTTATTTATTTATTTATTTATTTATTTGGTACACCATCAACGCATGTACGACGTTGTTATAAGGAGATTTAACGGATATGTCGGTAAGGAGATGTTAGGAGATGTAGCAAGGAGATGTCAGTAACTATAGGAAAAAGAATGTTCTTAATTTCAATGATCAAATAAATGGTTACATGCTCGAAAGATTTGATCCGTCTAAATACCTAGGCATAACTTTTACATCAGACCTACGATGGAATACCCACATTGAAAATGTCATTTCCAACGCTTTTAAAACACCATGATACCTGCGACGCACTATGCACAGTGCTGCCCCTAATGTATAGTTCCTGGCTTAGAAAAATCTAATCAGACCAACTATCGAATATGCTAAAGTAGTATGGGATTCTCACACAGCAACTAATTGTCATAAGCTAGATAGGATTCAGCGACTCCCTGCAAGGTTTATCTATAATAAATACAGCCGTAACCATTCTTCAACAGGCCTCTGCCAACCAGCCTAACTAGAAATGCTAGAAAGAAGAACCAGGTATGAAATACTAAAAATTATTTACCTCATTATCAATAATTATCTAAAAATAATAGATCGGATTGCTTGAGATAAGAACTAATGAGACATCAAGGTATCGTCATAGGTTCATCCCATTTGCCAACTATAAAAAATAATTGCTTCAGGTTTAATTATTTTGCGCGAACTTGTAAGGACTGGAACTCTCTTCCAGATTCTGCTGTTCGATCTTCATCATTATGTGAATTTGTACACCATTTAGAAAATTCCATCTATGTCACTAGCACAGGGCAATGAGGTCATACGGCTGTTGTGTAAGATGGCTGTTGTTCCGATTTCTGTGAATGCATTTTTGTTTTGTTTATGTGTGTATTCAAAGGCGACATTTCATTGACTATTGATTTTCATCGTGTTCTATATTGCTCATTTTTTCGTTTTGTATTTTCCACTTCTTTTACAGCCCATTATGGTGGCTGACAGTGTTAATGAATGAAATCAATGAAATGAATGGGGTGCACCGGTAAAGCAATAACGTGTTTACAAAAAAAAATTGCACCAAAGGAAAAACAAACCGAGCGTACAGTAACATTAAAAATAAAAGGAACACAGTATCGTAAATTCAAAAATTACTCAAATAAAATTCGGTGAATAAGACTTAATGGAATTTTCAAACTAGACGCAGCCGCCACTTCAATAAGGAGCTCGTTCTTATGTTATTAGTATTACAAAAATTAATATTAAACAGATAAATACGGCGTTGGTAAGATGTAATTTTTTTTTTAGCATGGTCTCTTCTATATATTACTTAAAGTCGCTCCCTAATGAACGATGATTTTCAGTACAAGTTTGATTTGTCAATACCAGTACCAATACCCTCTAGGAAAAACAGGCCGGGAAGAAATTATCTATTACAAGAAATTTTAGAGAAATAGCTCTACTAAGTCCTTCCGTAGCTTGGTCGGCGTGTGTTTCATACGGCCTTGGACGTACTTAGCGGCGTATGGCTTCCGCACCGTCCGCTTCTTGTTATTAGCACGCGTGGCGCGAGCAGCTGGTGGTGCTAGCTTCTTCTGCTGCTGCTTCTCTTCATTTTTTTTGTTTATTTGCTTCATCATCTACATCGCACACCTCTTTCTTCTTCTTCTTCACAAATATTTATTTTTCAAGGTCCACAGCAATAAACTAGAAGTTAAGACGCATTTATAAATACAGATATTTTTTTTTTTTGCGCCATTCGGGAAATCACTGCCTCATATTCCAAGGGCAAGAAACTGGCGAATTTATTTTATTAGACTATTGCGCAAACTTTGTCTTTAAGGCCATTCTACACCGAACGATGAAAGAAAACCTACCAGGGGATGCATTCAGGATTAGATTTGTGCCTATTAAAAATGGTGATGGGTTACCGCTCGACATGATCATGCCATTTGCCTCTGGGGATTCATGGGATTTAGTGATCAGGGGATCACTAGATCACATGATACGAGAATCCGCGAAGTCACCAGGCAGGGATAAAAATATAACTAAAAACACTTGGGAGACCCTTCTGCGAAGCTCAGACCCAAGAGCTCAAAGAGAAATTGTTCGACTGATCGAAGATGCCGCCGGTGTCCAAGAACTACCGGCCTGCAACTAAGGCGACTTTCGCACCTTTTGGGTCAAACCCCCCATGGGGCTGGGTAGTCAATCTATTTAAAAAAACGTTCTCTCTCTCTTTCTCTGACCGAAATGACGTTTTTGGTTTTGCAGTAAAGAGAAAAAGCAGTGGTTAGGGTGTTCGACTACTGTGCCCAAGGATTCGGCATCAAATCCCGGCCGCTGCGGTGGAGAGGAAAAGCTTTTCGATGGAGAGGAAAAGCTAGGCGCTTGTGTGCCGTGCGATGTCAGCGTATGTTAAAGAGCCCCAGGTAGTCGAAATTTTTGGTGCCCTCCACTACGGCGTCTCTCATGGCCTCAGTCACTTTGGGACGTTAAACCCTACAAATTAGACCAAACAAAACCTGTAAGGTGCAGTTGGAGGTATCGAGCAGAACATTATTTCTAATCTTTTTTCTTTTCACGTTTAGAAACTTTCAATATTTTCGACCTGCAACTTTGACATTTTTATGCGAGCCCCAATGGTGGAGCAGTGGTTACAATGCCTGACTATTTTATCGGAGTACTCGAATTCGAACCGAACCGCCGGCGCCTGAGTTTCGATAGAGGCGAAACGGACAGGCGTCCGTGTGCTCTTCGATGTCAAAGCACGTATAAAATAGTCAGGTGGTCGAAATCACCTCGTAGCCTTCCACTACGGCACCTCTTTCCCTCCGCACTTTAGTCTCACTTTCATATTTTTCCTCATGCCGCAATTTAGGTGTCCAAAAAAGAAATGTAACAGATACAGCGTCTTTCCTTTCCTGTGAACCAATTAATATATTTATATGACTAGAGAGTGACATTGATGTCGACGCGAAATGAGTATAAAGAAAAAGCTGTGATGGTGAGCAGCTTCTGCATTTCTATGCTTCATCAACGAACGGAATTGGACTTGCCGCTCTCTGACAAAGATAGGCTGCAAGTTGACATGGAGAGGTGCGAAGTAATAGAGATAAAAACTGTATAAAGAAACAAGCACCCATTGCTACACCAGATGCAGTGCAAAAATGTTTTTCAAGCAGCATGAACAAGCCAAAGGCTGATGCACGTATTGTATGAGCACAAAAAAAACGGCGATCACCCTGCGTCCATCGATCCAGAATCGGTGGACGAATTTCGGCCGGACGCACAAGCAAATTACAATTCGAGCCATGAAACTTCCGAAGCCATGCGACTACCGCTACTCCATGACATTCATGGGCTGATTTCGATGCTATGGGAAGACCGTGCACTGGCGTTTGAAATAGTGATACTGAAAAATATATTGTGATGATCTTGACAGCATTCTCACCTCTTGAGTTCATTCCCATGATTACAGCGCTTGCATGCATGTCGCAAAGCAAAAACACAGACACGCTAAAAAAATTCTATGCGTACCGTTTTATTAAATAGTGAAGACATCGGGCTTCATGCCATCTTATTGATTACCTCAGCACGCATTCTCTTCGGCGAACACATTGTCCCGTCTTTCCTCCCTTACGATAGAGGCCCCGCATGCAAAAACAGCCGGAAAACACGCCAGGACGAAGACAACGTTTCAACTTTAAAAAAGGAATTTTACAAGTCTTCTCCAAGCAGCGGACATTCACACGGTGTCTCTCAACTTCGCCCTCAAAACAGGGGGGTGGGTGCCCTGCGAGGTAAAAAAACGTTCTTTACTACACGAGTCACCCAACTCAACTAAACGAGCAGTATAGTATACAACAAAAAGAATTTACGGTAAGACAACCCACCCAAAATATATTTCATCAGCACTCGTTCTAATAAATATAAGGTGCGTTTCAGCAGGGCACTTACAAAAAGAAAAAAATATTCCTGCGCCCACCAGAGTGCGTTCAGCAATGAAAAGTTTTAGCTGTGTACACGCTGTAGATTTTTTGCGCCTCTTTACCCATGTTCTATGCCCGGCACTTCTCCCAGTCCCCATCTGCATTTCTTCTGAATAGCTGCAGCGTGCTGTGCTGAAACTAGGCATTTCAGTTGTAACACTTTTCGATTATAGCGACGTTGTCTTGAAAAGGCGCAACGAGAATGGTTCGAAGCTGTTACTCGGAAAAGAAAATTAGCTCTATGACAAAGATACGTTGCAAGATGACATGAAAAGCGGCGAAGTATTGCAAATAAAAAAGTGCGGAAAAAAGAAAGCAACAATTTCTAGAGTGTGGGAGACGGAGGACAAAAAATGTTTTTCAAGCAGCATGAACGATGCAAACGCTGATACAATCTTTGTCATAAGCTTACGGCCGTGGGGTTTGCTTCTGAAGCACACAACGTGACTTGTCCTACATCACCAGCATTCCAAGTCTCCTGACGGTAAGATTTTTTTGTGTTGCTCCTTCCGATGGGCGCGACTTCCATGCAAAAACCCTCCAACTACACGACTTACAATCAGACCCCTAGGGCTCTATCTTTATAAAGCAAGTGTACATATGTCCAAAAATAGCGATTTTACAACTAGACGTTGTAATGAGCGCTTTAGCAAATGCGCTGGCTAGCGAGTCGTAATAAATGCCCGCCTAACCTCGGTAAACATAGTTTCTAAGCGAATATGGTGTCTAGATGAGGGATTGAAAATTTTGATTGATGACGTGACAATATTCACGCAGGCATAATAAGGAGATTACTACAAACCATTGACTTCAATATCTTAATAACGTCATGGACTACGGAGCCGTGGTATAAACCTATCTGTAGAGGCGGCAAATATGCCTCGTCCGTTTTTCTTTAGTCCCTAAATGTTTGCGCTCACATCATATTTTTCTAGGGCATTAATAACGCACAGTAAGGCGTTGATTTCCTAATTGAGTTTATAGCCAAACATTAAGGAATATAGAGGCATTTGGATTTCAGGTGCATATTTTCTTGCATTCCTTAAAGAGAAAGACGATTAATAACAAGGAAAGATGCTTTTTTGACGGTGTTTAAGGCGGGCGCAGATTACAGAGCTGTAAGTTTAAGGAGAAAGCGTGATCGTTAAATAACTCGTATTCAAATTTTTCCAGTTCTTGTTCTGTTTCTGAACATCCGAGCGATGGCTGTGACCTCAGATATGAACATGGAACCAGCAAGGCGGGAAAAAACAGCAACGTACTTGCTGCTTCCTAGTTTTAGGCTAAAGACAACCTGCCCTGAATGAGAAAGAATGGAGAACAAGCAATTGTAATAAATTTCCCTCCATCTCTCCAGTCACCTATGCAGATATCTGTCGTCACAGAACTGTCAAAGCCTCAAGAGAACATGGGGAAACGAAAATTTTGTTTATATTTTCTTGAACCGAGTAATACGTGTATTTAATACGTGTATTATTATCTTACGCAACCTTTGAAACAAGAAGACATCCCATAAAATATAAGCATCAATGCTGCTTTAAAGCTTTTCTCTCGAGAAACCTGAGCCAATTATCTCCCAACAGAAGACTTTGATTGAATGGCTCCTGTTCATGAGCATGATTTGCTTAATCAAAAATGGTTCTATGCAAATTTTAATTCAGTCGATCAGTACTCGTATGTATATCTTTACAAACCTTCCCATTTTCACTACTTTTTATATTCATTGAACAATTACATCTTGGAACAGGGACGAATAAAAGGAAACATAAATAAAATCAGTATTAAGGCCTAAATACACGCGGAATAAAGCAAAAGAGGAAAGGACTCCGGCCCCGCTCCGCCCTCTTCCAAGCCTGTCATGCCAAATTACACGACATGTGCAAAAAATTTTAAACGCTTTTTATTTTTATTTTTTACAGGATTTCATGCCTAAATTTGTTTTTGACTCCTTAGAATCATCACATCGTCTGCTTACTGACTTCACATCATTGAAGTTCCTTTTGATGTTTTCAGTGGGTGCTAACTGCAGCCCTAAAACGTCAAGCATGTATAGAAGCAAAGAAAACACTATTTTTCTCTCTCTTTCTTTCTTCAGAAATTGGTCACCACAGGTGATTGAGTATGAATTCGAAAGTAATACCATCGATTTCAGGACTTTTCATGAAACCGAGCTATCGGCATGCAAAATTTTATTGTCATTAAGGCGTTTTTTTTTTTTTTTTTTGTAGCAAGAACCGCATTGGACACAGTCTCGCCATTTCGCCTTGCCTGTCCATCCCTGTCCATGCCTGTCCTAAGAGCGAAGAAAGAAAAAAAAAGAAAAAGAGGAACAAAAAAATGAAAAGAAAGAGAAGAAGAGGAAGTCGTGGGAGGTGGTAGCTGGCAGCTGACATGGCCGATCACTAATTGGATGTAGGGCTTTCTGACATTACATTTGGCAGGAGCTGCCAACTCGGGTCTCTCCTTTCATATGGAAGGGTAATATCACAATCAGTCTGCAGAAACCCTTGCATTCACGTTCACGTTATCCCTAGGCCACGCAGGCACGTTTGTACTGCTAGGTTAAAGCGGGGCTTTATATGTTGGCTGGTAGCTTACGCTATCGCGTCATCGCGAAGGTGGGAGTTAGGCGTCGCAGTGGAGGCCTTCGGACCACCGCGCGATATAGGCTTTCGCCTTATCGAACTTTAGTGGTCAAACGTTCCCCATACGGCATAAATAAAGCTGAACCCATAAAGTGAACTACTATGTACAAAAACCATGAGCTTACGTTCAAGCCGAGCCTAAGCGTAGCCCTGCAGATAACTCTCGCGTAACTCCAGGTTTAACTACAAGCTAAACCACAGCTAATTTTTTATCTTGCGGATTGCATGCACGCTACGGAAGCGCTAATTTGTCTGCGTATTCGTCGTCAACTTGTGGTATTGAAGTCCTCGTCTGCGTTTTAGCTTCTTTCTACGTGCTCTACACCAGTTTCCGCTTCTTGCGAGCTGACCGATGAAGTCATAGGTTTTTCTTCTTTGCCCTATGCTCACTTGTGGCGCATCTTATGCATGCGTCAGAAGGCAGCACGTTTTAATTCCAATTCCAACTATTACGTCCTAGCGCCGGACAAAAAAAAAGTATCCAGCCACTCTTTCTGATCAGCAATACGGCAGCTTTTGCACCAGTATTCACTTACATGCCAAAGCGATATCCAGGAGTATAAGGGCCAGAAGTGTGGCTGTGAGTATCCTCATTCTTTCGTTTGGTCTTGTGATAGTTCCGTCAGGGCCTCTTCCTACCTTTGCGACTGAACATGAAGCGAATTCTTCATATTTGTCAGGCTCTGTTCAAAGACGAGGCCTCTATTGCGACAGCTAGCTGCAATGTGTACCGCTTTTGTTTTTGTTTTCTTCAATCGCTTAGATTGAAGGGCATCACGTTGCAAATATAGCCAAGGTATATTTCGCCAGCCATTGTTCAATGCATGTGAAGCCCGTTCTGAAAAACTGTTCTTGCCTTGACAAGGCAAACACAATTCCGAAATTACCATGAAACGAGACAAGTAAACCCCATGCCATAAAAGAAACAAGTTCGGCATGTCCTGCTGCATTGTGGCGCTATATTTAGCCGCCGAGCCCCGAGCCCGCATGTTGCATTGCAGTCGCAGCGTTCCTTTCATGACACTGGCCCTCACAGTTGCATTTCATTGTCGCACTGTGGGTAAACAATAGACGATCAGCGTGTGCGTGACCTTAGCTTGCATTGAGATGAAGTGCAGTGATTGCAACCTTGCAGTCATGTAACACGTGTAAATTAGTCAGACAGGAACTAAACGATACTGCTTTAGAAAACCTTTCCTCTACTTTTTCCTCGCCAGTGAGACCTTCACTCCCGGTGTCTCAGTACATTTAGAACGCAGAAGCTTCGAATAATTGCATATTTATCTCATATAACACTACTAATTAGTAAGAAAAATGAACCTTGTAGAAACTGTCAGCGTTTCCTATACTTCCGGAATATGCACACCTTAACACCCTGGCCGAAATTACTAAACAGACAGAGGCAACAAACATTTAAAGATAAAGCACGTTGCGCCCGTGACGGTAAGGTAACAGCACACATATCGAAAAAAAATATATAATATAATATATAGATTTATTAGGGAATCTGTACGTTGCCTCAGAATTCTTCAAAGTACATCCTTGAGCGTCGACACACCTTTGCCAACGGTTTTCCATGACTCGAAGGCTACCCGGCAGGCGGATTCCGAAAGAACCTTAAGGGCTCTTTGACGGCACTTAACGAAGTTCTTTGACGGCACTTAACGACCTCCTTGCGAGGGAGAATTTCACTTTTACGAATATGGAATAGTCTGCCGGCGCCAAGTCAAGACGCTAAAGTTATTGAGGAATAGTCACGATGCCATTTGTCGTCAGATGGTCGGTGACCCTGCTGCAGTTGTGGCTAGCGGCATTGTCGTGGTGCTTTTCCTAATTCGTAGAGACCTTAAGGACAATTAGCGTGGATCGTTTGCATGGCACATTTTTAGGGATAATGCTGCATACTGTGATCTTATCAATGTCAGTTTCATCTATGACCATTTACAACTCTTAAACGCCGGTCTAAATTCACCACTTAACGGAGGCGTTGCACGTTGTCATTGGTTCTTGGCGTCGACTGCCTTTCAGCGTGAGACTCGTCCTCTAAGATCTCTCAGCCATGTTTGAAAAATTTGTACTGCTTAGAAACTGCAGTTTTGGTGGGATATGCATTCATCCTTGAACACTTTGCGAATCATGCCCAAACTATCCGCACCTGATTTCCTCAGTCCAACACTAAATTTGATGGCGTGCTGTTGTTCAGTCGTTTGTTGCATTTTGCGCTTGCACACAGTCACTCGACAGTATTAAAAACACAACCCAGTCTGAACAAACGGTCGCTGATACTAGTGCCTGACGCCTCTTGAAGGTCACATCCCCACCATCGGTAATGCGCGGTGCGAGAGCGTGCAGTCACGCCAGGAGAAAAAAAAAATTGCCTCCGACACGCTTCAAACAAATCCCCTCCCTGGTTCTACACAGCAATAACAACTAGCAAGACTACTAAACTCCTTCGGGAAGCCCAGCCAGCAATGCGACCAGTTGATAACATATGATCTGAATAATTATAGCTTATACAAATGCATACCTCATTGAAAGTGGCTGAAAGCGGCGGAGCCCACGGACTACCAGAATTCACTTGTAATGAAGCTTTAGGCTTTCCATGATGCGATGAACTCTCTAAATAGGAAAACGACTAAGAGTAGACTAACGTATTTTCCGGCGCGTAAGTTGCGTTTTCTTTTTCTGAAAATTTCCTCAGTGCGTCTTATCAAGCGATGCGACTTATGTCTATAGAGGCTAATCACTATCAGATTTAGCGGGCGTAAGATGTGGCAACCCTGATTGCGTTGTCCGCCATTACGATGAGCAGATCGAAATCACTGTGTATTCTTACACCATGATCAAAACCAGGGTGGTGTCGAAACTAAAGCACCAGAAAAAGAGGTTCAGTATTGCTTGCCGCTATCTCGGTGATTTCGATGTTAGTTATTAAAATCAACTAAATATCACAACTACCTGCAAAAGATGTAACCAAGTCATCACAGATGGGCTGGTTCGGCCATGATCGGCCGCGTCCAGCCGATGTTTCGAGTCGCATGACAAGGCCCATCGCATATGACTTCTACGTTCATCCGTATCCGAGCCATCGCGGGAATTCTAACTAGCGTGTATTTCACAGTATTTTGTATAGCTGCTCGGATACGCGGCCGCTATTGTGTCATAGTGTTTCCGGCGTATCAGAGTGTACAAAAACTACACACGCATCAGTGTGCGCAGAGTAAGTAAGCATGCTTCTTTCTGAAGGAGGAGAGCAGTCCGCGTCTAAAGAGAGTCAACTACTGTTCACAGCTCTCAGTCCAGTTTGTACGTTCTTCCTTCCTGTATAGTTAATTGAACCAAATTAATTCACTTTTCAACTCGTATGTTCTGGTACTAAGTGTCAGTAGAATTAACGTTGTCAATAATCCCGGAGAAAAAGGAGGAGACGCTTAAGGTCTCTCTCTTAAGAGTATGACGCGACATAGGTCTGTGGTTCTCTCTAACAACACACGTGCGCAATTACATAAAGTCTCAAGATACAACTTTACAACAAAGGCCACACGACGTGTAGATATAAGCTAATGCGGGTTCCCATGCCTTAGAAGCTTGAAAATTGCTTGTAAGTAGCGTATCTGACTCGTCAACCACAGAGCGTGGAGTCGAGTCCCACATTAAATATGATAATCTCATTCTTATGTGCGAAACTTATTTTGTTATATAGTAGTTATATTTGAGCCTCAGCGGTTACTTTTAATTCGAACTGCGTCTGATGTTTTCATAATTTTCACTCGATGCTTGACGTCACGTTTAGCATGAGCGTTGTGAGGCGTCCAAAATTTTCACGCTAGGTCATGGGGCTGTGAAGTCATGACCCGGCAACTAATCAAGAAATGTCGCGAAGTCAGCGCACGCCAATGGGATAACGCTCAATTTCCACAGAGTGGGAGCTGTTTGATATGGGCACCTCCTGCCTTTTTCCATTTTTTTGTTGTATAATGGCGTCTTCTGGAGCGGATTGTTTTCTTTTGCTTCATTTTCTCTCCTGCGGGAATGAACGGCGAGGAAGGGTAGGTGGCTGATCTACGGCTTTTATTATTGCCCGCACCGGTACTGTAGACGAAGTAGGGTTCTTTTTGCTGCCATATGGTTGTAATTTCCGTTATAGGAAGCATTTGACTGTGGGCTTTTGGTGAGTGATTGCATTACTAACGTGATAACATCCGGCGTCGACGCTGTGAATAAAAAATCACAAGCATGGCGCCCGTAGGCGGTAGCTGGCAGTTGTCACGGTGCGCATTGACTGGACATAGGGTTGGTTGCCTTATGTTACTTTCGGAAGGAGCAGCTAACTCGGTCCACTCCTTTCATTTGAGAACGGGATGTCAGAATCAACCTGCCAGGACACTTGTCTTCTAAGTCGGACATGTTACCCCTAGGTCACGCAGACACGCTTATACGACTTGGTTTAAGCGGTACTTCATTTGTCGGGTGGTTGCCTACGCTATCATGTCATACCCTTAATGGCGATCTTAATTGTTCCCCATAATTTTTATTTTCACTGGTTTCACAGATTGGGAGATGCTGAGATTGCCAATATGCTCACTGTATTACTACATGTAGTTAAGTTGGTACCGTGAGTTTGGGTGTTAATTTACCTCTTCTCCGTCCTTGTCGCTCCAGCGGAGCTTTTTTCCCTTCTATAACGAACCAGGTAGCTCGACAAGTTCTTCTGGCGCATGCAAAAGTTTTCGTTGTTAACAGGCGTGACAGTTAACTTCACACCGTTCTGCCGAGTGTCCATTTGTAAAAAGTAATGACTACTGACTTTGTTTATGAACGATATTTATTGCCTCAGGGCATCAGATGGTTATGCAATGAAGGATGATGATGTGACTATATCAATGGAAAGAGGTTTGCTCATTTTATGATGTTCAGGAGTGAACGGTGGTGTGGTCGCTGCGTCCACGCAATATATGCAGCGGGCTTCTTAGTTGAAAGACCTGCTGCTGCCTTATATTGACGGATTTAAACAACGGGAAGCGCGAGGACGAAAACAGAGGACATAAACAGTGAGCGCTGAGTACTCTATCTTCATCCTCGCCCTTCGCGCTGTTTAAATCCATCATAAACAATCAACCAGCCCTGATCTCAACGCTTGCAAGATGGCTAATAAGTTTCTGCTCTTCATGTGCTTAGCGCTGATGCATACGAGTTACACTGAGGTAGTAGTACTTGTACATGATATACAGCAATCTACCAGGTATTTCGGCGCATGGCAAAGGGGGGGGGGGGGAGAGAGGGGAGAGAGGTTACAGTTTTTTGGTGTCTCTTGTAGCTTCTATTCTGCTATGCAATGAAAAGTTCTCCTAACTTGAGCCGATAAATTTGCTTCAAGTGTTCGAACTTTATTGAAAAATGCGGAGCTAACTATAAACAAAAAATTTAGCATCGTTATAAAAGAAGGTACATTTACAAAATATAACTGTTTAGGGCAACAAGAATGTACACCAATCATTTTTACCGCATGCATGGGTAAAATTGGCTGGACAAGAATAATTATGTAAGCTGGTTGCCTTGACGAAAGAACCCTTTTACTTTCACCTCCAGTTTATTAGAGTTTCGGTTTATATTTCAATGGCGCAAATGTCAGTATTTTATAACCTTAGTTATTATCATTAATTCTATTGCAGAGTAAAAAGAGCGGGCTCATATTCGCTTGCTCTGAAAGTTCAATTCAAATTTTGGTAAAGGCTGGTCAGGAAGTGGTCCTAATAGGCATCAAAACAGCGTTTTCTGGAGGGTTCTGTTTAGACACCTTTTTTATTCTTTATCTTCAGGATAAAGCGCACGTGTCACATGAGGCGTATCTTTAGCCTTCTACATTTCTTGCTGTTTTTAGCCATTACTTGTTTCACTGCACATTCCTTCTTTGTTTTGATTGTGACGGAGCTTGTCAGTCTGCTTTGCAACGCTGGTATTGTTGAACAAGTTTAGAGCCGCACTGCTGAAAACCTCTCGTTGTGTGCCTAATGCCTGAAAGGCTTTCTCTTTTGCCTTATTTACATTATTTTATGAGATTTCAACGCCTTACACAGCGGAAATAACTAAAAGATATTTGCAAAAACCTACGCCTACTGGATGACATTGCGTCAATACTGCGATCACGGCTTCGAACACTGGCTAAGAGAAATTGCCAGAAGCGCTATCTGAACCACTAAAATACCTCCTGTTCAGCAAAAAACAGACCGTTTAATTAATTGTACATACCACATACATTATGAGGCCTAGCTTCCAAATGGGATAGTAGATGTGCATTGAAGACTTCGCTGCGGTTGCTCACCTGTGCTTCCAGGCACACATTCGTGAAGTCTCTTACAAGATTTTGGTGATAAAATTGAGGAACAGCAACAACAATGTTTTGTGTTATTTTGGATGCCACTCCCTCTTCATACATGGGAACGTGTACAGTTAATGCGTACACACGCCAGCCACATGTTTCAAACTATTTCGTGTGAAGCGCTGGTTAAACCATGTTGCAGGTGATGGCACCGCTTCGTTATTGCTCCTCTGATAGCCTCTCCAAGAAAACGTCAGTGAAACCCTTACAACAGTGCGGTAATTATTTCCTATTTACGCACAAAGCAACTTAGTTCTGCGGATTATACAAATATTGTCGAAATAATTTCGCTTCTCTGTAAATTGCATATGTGATGTTGCAAAAAAAAGTCATATTGTTTGGTGACCGTTCAGCCACTTCTAACTTCTCACATATTTTATTTTGTTTATACATGCTACAAAATTTTTTTTAGGGGGGAGGGGGGGGGGGGGAGTGATTCAGTACACACCAAACATCTAAAAAACATAATAAATCTCCTTGAGAGCAACAAATCTAAAACAATATTATTTCTCTTTGAGGTGAAAAAACGCAACGGGACGTGACAAAAGAAACAACAGACGATGCAACATTGCTCCGACTTCTTACCGAAAGTTTATTGGAATCGTGACCCCATACAGGTACACTCCAGCATCTTCCGTGCAAAAAAAAAAAAAAAAAACCACGCAAGAATGCACAAAGCACGAAAAACTGAGCAAGGTGTACACATGTCCATTTACAATCTCGTAACTGCAGCAACAAGGCAAGTATAAGAGGAAGTCAAAAACATTTTCTTGATTCACAATAAAGAAACAAGTTTCTCTAATACAAATACATCAGCAATGGCCATTTCTCAAATGAACTAAGAAAGTTTGTTTTTATTGGCACAAGGGCATTCAAAATCCACATTAGGAAGGCTCTGTTACTTTTACGCTGCTTGCTTCTAAGGATATCAAGCTAGTGTTTTCAATACACGCCTACAAGTAGTCAACGCGTTCATTGTGCATGCAACCATACACTTCACCTCCTGTTCCCGACTGGCTGTTATAATGTTTTCCTGTACCAACTTGTCTGAATCAACCGCGCTCACCAGAAAATATACAGGGACCCTTAATTACTACGAAACCTAACACTACGAAGCAGTCCATGCATGTCTCCTTTTTTAAAAAACAGCAATACAGCAACATTATACAAAGCTTATCGGATCAACCACGCCCCTCCGTATCTTTTAAACGATTCAAAAAGCACGCATTCAGGTCTTCGTAGCTAGATGCATGACATCTATAAGTGTTGTTCGAAGGCAGGTAGAAGTTTTTTCAGAGTTGATAGAAGCAGCCATCGCTGCTTCAAAGGAAGCATAGATATATTCAATAAAAACGATGAGTGGTTTCGTTATTGGATTTTGTGCATGTCCCTTTTATTTTTGAGACATGCACATCTCAAGGGACATATGGAAGGCAATCACAGAAAGAAACATCTCCCGCAGACCACACTGTAAACAACCTAGTGAGTGTTCAGCATTTCCATATCACAGTCGACAAGTAAATGCAAGCATATGTGCGCCACCTTCCTTTATCGAGGTGGCTACATTCATACACCTGTCTCATGAAGGCGGGGTAAATATGTCGATGCAATTCACGATATTATCTACCAAGAACAAATGGGTGAACAAGGCGAATGCTGTTTCATTTCACCGCATTATCGACAAATTCCCTAGAGGTTTCGAAGCCGCCAGTACTAAAAACAATACAGGGTAAAGGGCCCATTATGAGAAACATTTCATGTCTCGGTAGTTCGTCGATGCATTTGCTTTCGAATAATCCAGTCAGCCACGTGGACCAAGCCGTTGCAGGCCTGAGGGCAGACGCTTGTGTGGGCAGGCTGTGTTTCTCGTCACTGTCTAGTTCTTACACCGCACGCCGCTACTTGCCTGGAGAGTGACGCCCTGTGTCCTCACCAGAGAGGCGAGAAGAGCACCAGAACACATATTATTCATGGCTTCTTGGTTTCAAGAGCACTCACTCGTACGAAACACATTGCTGCCATCCGTAGTCGTGAACTAGGCATAACACCGCATCGCTCAGTCACATCGTCGCTCGCTGTGAGGAAACGCGAGCAGAAATATGCTGACAAATGGGCTACAAAAAAACGCTTGACGCTCGCCTGTCGGGGACAACAAGCATAGTGCAACGAACGAAGCTTTTCGGTATAAAAAGCGCTGTAACTGGATTCGATCAGACTTAAGCCCAACTGGACCGTAACCTCCAAGTAGGGCTGTTTTACCAAATTCAAAAATCAAATTTCGATTTAAAATGGAATAAAAAGTGCTCATCTTACGCATACGCACTTTATATTTTATTTAGCCCTGATGGTTCAAATTCCTATAGCATGAGAATTGGTATGGTATATATCCCTTTGAAAACATCATATCGGAATATCGCTATTTAATATGGGTTATACTTTCCACTTATGCTCAAAGGAAAATAGCACCATGCAAACATTTTGCGTCTATTCCCCTTTAATCAATAATGGAAGTGTCAAACACAGCTTAGCAGTTGAAATTTCTATCTAAAGCATTTCTTTAGGTAAACACATCGACCACCAGGCCCTCCTTTACGATAGAGGCCTCTCATACAAAAGCAGCCAGAAAACACTCCCTGCAGGCGACAGTTTCTTAACCGTTTTTTAGGAAGGCTGCAAAGCCGTTCCAAGCAGCCCATATTGACATGGTGTCTCTCAACTTCGCCCTTGTAACATGGGGGCGGTTGCCCTGCGAGGTACAAAAAAAAAGTATAAAAGAAATATGAAAGCGTCACAATAGTTGACGAAATCGGCCTTCTAGCCTGTGTACTCTATCAATCGAACCAATAAAATTGTGGAACAAAGAAATTATTCCTATCGGTGATACTCGGTGTGAAGCCTTACCTGGCATCGGAAATTTGTTAGAGTTAACTGTTTGGAAAGAGGAACAGAGACATTCACGCTCTGCCAAAAGTGTTTCATTTAGAATTCACCATAGGGAAGAGGGTCTTTTGTACGCTCGGTGCCTCTTTCTGTATTAATGGTAAACGAGCGGGGAAATGACGACCGCGGCAGAGAAGACAACACGACACCAGAGCTCTCTCTGCCGTGTTCGTCCTTTACGCTCTCGTGTACCATGAATACCTACCAACCTGTCCAACTCCTCAGGTTAACCTTTTTTTTTTATATCCTTTCACTTGACATCTGTCCGTTTCGCTTGCTTATGCCCCGCCGCAGGCGTCAGCGGTAGTGCTGAATAGCACTGGTGGGGTGTGCTGGAGTAAGATATCCCCATCTGGTACACTTGCCGGTTAGAGCAATCGCGTGTAGACTAGTGCACAGTGAAAATAGAAGGAAGGGTTAAACCAGAAGGAAATGTTTGCTCTCTGGCCAGGCTGGCCGTAAGTTTCGGCGCACAGGATTCGATTGTTGCGAGGTATATAGAAATAACCTCCGATTTACTTCGTTAAAGAAAACGCAATGTAAGAGTCTTAGCAGAAACATTTCGCAACAGCTTTGCGTGTACTTTTTTCTCATCGCAGAATTTCACATTGATCAACACAAAAAACAGCCCTCTACGGGAGCCAGCAACTATTGGCTTCTTTCGTACGTATCTCATAAAAAGCGCCTCATTTTCATTAGATTTCTTGGATGGCCTAACGAGGAATTCAAATATTGACAGCCTTGATGTCATAAGTAGTTTAAGAGGGTTACCACTAAGCTGCCGCCCTCTCCTTTGGGGCAAGCTCTGTGTGACACTCGCTGTAACGCAGGACGTTCCCCATGTGCCACTATGGACGAGGGTGGCTCTGGCGAGCCCTTAGAAGTGCAGGTAACACTCATAACATGATCGAAAAATGTTAAAAATGGAAAAGCGGACGGAAAAGCCGAAACCGACGATGGTTTCTGACGTAGCTCACTCGCTAGAGCACTGAACCCGAAACTACGAGGTCGTCGGTTTTGATCACACCGGCGGCATATGCTTTTTTTTTTCTCTTCTATTCGTTTACCTTCATTATACATCATTATTTCAAGTTAATCCGCACCAAAATAAAATCACGCTTTCATTGAGTGGCTGTGGGCTCACTTCGTATATATTCGCCTTTCTCGGGGATTGTCTTGCCGCGCCTACGTCAAAATTAGTTGAATGAAACAAATTGGGGGTTAACTTCTATAAATGCGTACGCAACCGTTGTGTTAGTATTGAAAGCAGGATTTTAAGCCCATTCATTCTAGCGGAAGCCAAGACATCATCACGATGGTGCTGTTATTACCTTCAGGTACATTCAGCCTTAAAAAGCTAAACATACTTTCTTTCGGTAAGGTATATAGATATTCTGGACGCACTTTCAGCCACGAATGCGTTGTCAGACTTCATCATCAAAGGTTTTTCGCTCAGCGATCACTATACATTTAGGTGTCGCTTGATATAAACTGTACTCTTCGTCTCATCTTTCTAGGAAACGGGTCCGATCGCCCCAGTCTTGATTCGAATCATTGGCGAAAACTCTGGGGACGCTTAATCCTCATGTGAAAAGGCGATTTTCGTGTCCCACCAGCATTGTCCTACCTTATTCAGCTTGAACCGATGAGCCTTGGTGGTCTATCCACCTCGAAGGACGCTATAAAAGGTCGGATTTCGTACTAGGCTGGCACTTCCTCATGGTGGCATGGCCAGCCCTTCCGCACGTGCCGAGCATTTTCAGGCAGCTTCTTGCTCCTGTCAGTGCGCCAGGCTGCTCTTTAGAGGTTCTGTTAATGCGAGTTAAAAACAATCTACACTCGTCGCACGTTTCTTATACCTCGCGCGGCGTGGTCACCATAACCCACCTTCTTTTTTAGGGACGCGAGCATTCCTTCGGCGCAATAAATGGCTTTCAGGCCTTAACGTCCTCATACAAGAGATGTCAGCGAACCTCCGGACACAAGTCTTTATCCGCCAAATACGTTGCAGCTATTTACCATTGATTGATGAAAAGAGGACTTGGAACCCGAAAGTTCCTTGTGCCCGGAGTCGCACATGTATTATCGCCCCATCATCCCCCACATACAACAACACCCTCACCGGGTAAATGGGGACGAAGGCCCTGTCCAGGGACGGAGACAGCTGCGGATGTTGCAAGGGCCGGTGCGGGCGGCGTATGCATATAGGCTCAAATTAGCCGGTTGCTGACGCCACAGACGTTACGCAAGCCTTATAAGTGCAGCAATACGAATTAAGGGTGTCAACATCTTATTAGGAGTCCAGAAGTGCGGTACATCAAAAATGAATTTTTAAGTTAAAGGCCCCAATTATGGTTATGGTTTCTACATGGCTCAGCCAGAGTGACGGCCTCCTTGCGTAGTACTTAATCACCTAGTTCTTATTGGTTCTTCTGAAAATTAATAAAGTGCGAGCGTAAAGCGATCATAGGATAAGCGATCAGAACTGTCATTAAAAAAGTACACCTACAGATATTCGAGCGCGATTCGAGATTTAATGGACAGGGAGTTAGCCGACAGAGATTAAGGAAAATGAAATGGATTCCAGAAGAAGAAAACGTGGCATGGTTCATCGGAGTGCCACGTGTGCAGGCGGGATTAGGACGTGTGCGGGAATAATCGCAGGTGGAAAAAGCCAGGTTACTAGAACGACTAGGACAGAGGCCTTCTCCTTGCAGTGGCTGTAGTTAGGGCGATGGCAAGGGTGGATGGCTCAAAAAGGAAATTAGACAGTCAAGCAGTGACGTGGTCACCAGGCATTTCAAACATGATGTGGGGTAGGCACGCGTTTAGCAGACTGAAAGATGCTCATTCGGAGATAAAGAGATGAGCACCTGTCGGTTTGAGAGATTTGAAGGAACAATAATACACAATCTATGACGAGCACCTCAACGACATCACATTGCTCGTAATGGATCTTTGTTAGAAGACATTACCGAGCAACAATGTCATTTTTACAAGTGGTTAATTGTTGCTGGTTTTCTGCTTTTTCTTACTGCCTTGGTCACAACTTTTTACACCACTAGATTTCGGTCTCCTCAAAAGAGCGCTCGCTGCATTCCTCAAGCTCAAAAACTGCGGAGAGGAAAATACGTCGCTTTCACTTCCTCGAAAAGTTTGCAACTTCACTTCTTCGTACAGGAATTCTTAAGCAATGCCATCGGTCTCAAGAGTTTCAATAGTAACTAGCTGCGCTTTGGGATCTTATTTTGTATATTATTGCCCTATTTCTGTGTTTTTATGGCTTTTCTTTTTTTGCGTCCACTTACGCGAATAGGAGTTATCGTCCGAGTTGTGGATTCATTCTTTGTGCTCGAGGCTTGTTTTCGCTTCATACCAGGCCGGCGAAAAGGTTAAATTCCTATCCCTATACGCGCTCTTATTAAGAGGTGTGCATCTATTTTAGATATTACGTCCCTCCAAAGGACATAATTTGCTGCCCAAAGTCATTTCCGACAAAACGGTCTTTGGTGAGAAAGGTGACACTGTTTGCGCCAAGGTCCACTTACATGCAAAAGCAGTATCCAGGAGTATAAGAGCCAGAACTATGCATGTGGGTATCCTCATGTCCTTTTTCCTCCTTGCGATACTTCCGCGAACGAGGCGATTAGACAAGCAGTGTATTCTTTTTATTCGGCCTGCTACGACGAAGGGCGAGCCTCCAGACTGAAGCTGCTCGAATGTTTACAGTTATGGTCTTTTTTTTCAATCACCAGCACGGAAGGACACCGCGCTGCGAATATAGAGAAGGTATATTCAGCCAGTCATTGTTGAACATATGTCAAGCCTATACGACAGTATTCGTAGCCTTGAAACGGCAAAAAACAGTTGCGACAATTTTTGCAAAACGAGATAAACTCACTGACGCGAAATAAAGATGTTGGGCATGCTCAAGTGCATTGTGCTGCTATATTTAGCTGTTGAGTCCCACGTGTGCAACTGTTCTTGAAATGTACCTTCTGCGTCACTAGCTAGCATTGTTGAACTTCTTTGACACATTGCTATTAAACAATGGACGATGTCCATCTGCGAGACCATGGCCTGCATACACTTTGATCACTAATTTTAGGCGACACTTTGAGCCAACTATGTATGTGTATATTTGCTATGAATAGTGCGCACAATGTGAGGCGCACTTATAACCAACACAGAATGACCCAGCTATTCAAGTACAGACCATCCGAAGCATCTGGAAAGATAGCAGCATTATTTGCAGCCGCTGGGCCCAATCTATAAATATTTATTTCAGGTTGTCTAATTAAGTGGAGCTAGTTAACTTCTCAAGCTGTAAACGCATTGCTGGTCAACTCTTGGATTTAGGGACACGATATCCATAGGAGAGTCGTAGGCAACTTCGGAAAAAAGCATATTTGGACAGCCTGCAAGCAGATAGCGACTTTTAACATCCCCTGTTTAAAGTGTTTAGGAAAATTATCTTGAACAGAATACACTGGCGCTTCAAAGTAGCGCCCCTTGTGCGTTCTGTGACCTAATGGCCAACGCGGTGTTTCATCTAACGCCAAAAAAATGGTTAAAAAGTAAAATATAACAGGAAGTGAGCGATGCACGTTACACATAGCAAGTAACCGACTGACCAATTGTAACAATTGCTTTGTTCCGCCGGTAATACCTAGTTCATGACTATTTTCCACCCGGAATATGAGTAGCGACTTTAGACAATAAATTTGGTTTGCATAGCTTAGCGCGTTCAGAATCCCTCTTTTTATACATAGCGGGAAGGGGAGCCTCGCATACAGGCAGATGTTTTCTAAGCTCTAAAGAAAATCCGCAAAATAAAAACGAAATGACTGACGGCTTAGCGTTTAGGCCAAATGTTATTTAGGTGATGTAGTACTTCAGTTTTCTTTGTGGCTTCTGCCAGGCGTTCGGCTTTTAATGTGCACCATGTTGCCGAAACCAGTGAGCGGCAGGGTGAGGTCTTAGTGCTAGCTAGTGTAGTCGACACAGTGGTTTAACAAAAACAGGGAAATAAGTTTATTTCAATAGGTTACATTGCAAATGTAACGTAACCTAGGGAAATAAACCTATCCCTCCCTCTAAGAACAGATGTCCGAGACCGGAGCGGCCAAGTAAGTTGAGATGCTTGGTAGCGGCACTACAGCGGAGCAGAACCCCCTTTAGAGTTCGAGGCGGGAGCCCGAAGAGGGTCTGCGAGGCTTTCGTCCGTGGCCCAAAACTGCGTGGCTTCTCCGTCGGCAACACTAGTGCATTGAAAAATAACATGTGCGTAGTGCATTCGCGCGCCAGGACTGCCCTGCTTTCAAGCGTAGTTTGAAAGAGTGCAATCAGCTACGTGCATGTATTCCTAGTTTCGTTACAATAGAGTCTACGAAATGGCAATTGTTGCTGCATGTATAAAAAGCAAAATGAGCTTCGTGCATCAAAAACGAACATTGTTATATTACATTTTACATTTTTTACATTTTTAAAATATTTTACAACAAAACATTTTTGCCTTGGTTTTTACCTTGTTGTTTCTTTTTGTTTTTTTTACGGCTTTTTTGTTAGACTGCTTTTGCTTCGTTATGTGACACTGCTTTTTCTACGAGGGATTGACTGCTTTTGCTTTTTTACTAGTTACCTTTGGTTTTTACCTTGTTGTATGTTCTTATTTTTTACATTGTTTGGTTTTGACTGCTTTTGCTTCGAAGTCTTGACACTGCTTTGCTACTATTGACTATTGTTGCTGAGATCTGTAGCGTCTATTTGTCCTTAACCATATTGTGTTTAGTCATACGTGATTAGGCTTGTCATTGATGAATTTTGATACCGGGTGGGGTGAGTGCAATTGTGCTATGAACGCCAGAGTAGCCGAGGGTTTAAATCTACGTTCCTTTTTCCTTCCAATAAACAGTTGGCAGTTTGCGCTCGTCTTGTACCCTGTGTTTTGTGTGTCTTTGTTCGCTCAACTGTAAGATGTCTGAAAAAAAAATTAAAGAAATCAACACAGTGTTTATTGCTTCTTGTGGAGTGGCTGTGTATAGATAGAATCCGCGGCTGTTTTACCAGCTTTAACATCGAGTGGCCACAGTTTATAACCTAAGCTGGAATAGGTCCCATGCCCTGGAAGGGAGCTCTCACACCTTTCCATACCTGTCGTTGTGTTTCTAATGACCGCCACAGGTACAGTGATACCTTCCTCATGTTATCTCTTCGGTTTTGCTATGTGGAAGTAAGTGTGCTTATATGCCTTGTCCATGTAACATCGAAAATTAATGGATGAGTTTCATGTCAAGTGACTGGCTGGCCATATCGCGGTACCTAGCGGTCCTATACTCTTCTTCGGAGAAGCTGCGTCAAGCCTCATAAGATTCTTGTCTCGGCTGTGTGCAGGGAGTACCATCCCTTCCGCACCCACAACAAGGTAATAGGTTTATTTCCCTAGGTTACGTTACAACTCTCTCGCACGGAGCTCGAAACACACTCCTCGAAGGGCCCGTTTCCGCGGCGACATAGACACACATATAGGCAAGGGTATAGACGGCGGCACATCTATAGGCTCCTGGTAGGGGGGCAAGCCTTATAGAAAGACACCAAAACGCCCTGGGAGATCGCACTGAGAAAGCGTCCTGCAGTGACTTTCTGGTCGAAAAAAAAAAAAATGTGGGGATGCTTAAACTACGCCTCTAAAATATGTTATGATATAACGGCCTGTGGTCCCCTCTGCTCACTATATTGTCACGGACAACAGGGCTTGACTTGACTAAAACGACGGGACGAAGCTGTACCAGCAGGCAAACGTTCGGCGCACAGCACGAGAGTCAACTTCAGTGTCCTCTTCTTCCAGACGCAGCTAGAACATGGGGACACCAGGTGGCATTACTCCCCCTCTTAAAAAAAGAAATAAGGGACGGAGCGCGAGCGATGGCCAATGTAAGCGAAAAGAAAGATCAGCACATAGACAGCATAGATAAGGAGGCGGGGTAAGGTGTCCTACGCGACAACGAAACAAACGCATAGCGCACTACCGCGTGAAATAGGGCTTCATGCGTACAACGTGCACGACCTCGGAGCGTGGTTGCCGACGTGAGGGCTGCACAGTACCTACTGGAAGAACTTCGTAAGTCACTTCCGTGACTCAGCGCAGAACTTCGTAAGGTCCGAAGTAACGGGAAATCAGTTTATCACACAAGCCGGGCCGACGCACCGGGGTCCACACCCAAACTTTCTCTCCAGGATGGTATGCGACGTGTCGATGACGAAGGTTGTAGCGGCGTGCATCCGTGCCCTGCTGTTGTTGAATGTGAATGCGGGCAAGTTGACGTGCTTCCTCAGCGCGCTGAGCAAACTGCTCGGCGTCTGGCATGAGTGGATGATCATCTGGGCAGCTCGGAAGCATGGCATCCAACATCGTCTGAACGTCACGTCCGTAGACTAGGCGAAATGGTGTAAAACGCGTCGTCTCTTGGGTGGCCGTGTTGTAGGCATAAGTGATGTAGGGGAGAATTTCATCCCAGTTTTTGTGCTGCGAGTCTATGTACATTGCGATCATGTCGGCGATGGTTTTGTTGAGTCTCTCCGTGAGGCCATTCGTCTGCGGGTGATATGCAGTAGTTTTTCGGTGGCTGGTATGACTAAGCTCGAGCACGTCGTGCATGAGCTGTGCCGTAAACGCGGTGCCTCGATCGGTTACGACTAGGGACGGTGCGCCATGACGCAACACGATTTGCTGCATAAAGAATTGAGCGATCTCAATTGATGTGCCGCGCTGCACTGCCTTGGTTTCCGCATAACGTGTGAGATAGTCGGTCACGACTATAACCCATTTGTTTCCCATCGATGACAGCGGAAATGGGCCCAGTAGGTCGATGCCGACTTGGTCAAACGGCGTCCGAGGTGGAATAATAAGTTGGAGCAAACCCGCGGGCTTGAGAGGAGGCACCTTTCGACGTTGACACTCGCGGCAGCCTCTGACGTAGCGATGGACGGCGTCAGAAAGTTTAGGCCAATAATAGGCTTGACGAACTCGAGCGAGTGTGCGTGCAAAGCCCAAGTGGCCGGAGGTTGGCTCATCGTGGCAAGCAAAAAGGATATCGTCGCGAAGGTCGGCCGGCACGACAAGGAGGTGCGCTCGATCAACACTGCTGGAGTTTTTCTTGAATAAAACGCCATTCCAAAGACAGAATGCAGACAAGTGCCTTCCAAACTGGCGGGGGACGTCAGCAGCGCGACCCTCCAGGTGGTCGATGACAGGTCGAAGGTCTGGGTCAGCTTGCTGTCGGGTCATTATGTCTGAGGCATTCACTAGTCCAAGAAAACCTCTGTCATCCGTGACGTTATCGACAAATCCGACGGGTGCCCGGGAGAGCGCGTCAGCATCTTCGGGCTTCTGACCAGATTTGTACACAATGGAGTAATCAAATTCTTGGAGGCGAAGGCTCCATCGTGCTAGGCGCCCCGATGGGTCACGGAGATTGGCCAGCCAGCACAAAGAATGGTGGTCAGTAACGACTTTAAACGCACGGCCATAGAGGTAAGGCCTAAATTTCATAGTTGCCCACACAAACGCGAGGCATTCCTTTTCCGTAGTGGAATAATTTGTTTCAGCGCGGGAGAGCGTGCGGCTGGCATACGCAATGACCCTTTCCACGCCAGCTTGGTGTTGAACGAGTACAGCGCCAAGGCCGATGTTGCTGGCGTCGGTGTGGACTTCGGTGGCAGCGTCTTCATCAAAGTGCTCAAGAACAGGGGTAGTTTGCAGTCGTCTGCGCAGCTCCGCAAAAGCCTCTTGTTGCTCGGCGGCCCACACGAACTGTGTATCATCCCGCGTGAGGCGGGTCAGGGGTGCGGCTATCTTGGAAAAGTCGGCGATGAAGCGGCGGTAGTACGCACACAAACCCAGGAAACGTTTTAAACTCCTCTTCGTGGCAGGAACGGGAAATTTGGCGACAGCGGCAGTTTTGTCGGGGTCTGGCCTAACGCCTGCGGCACTCACAAGATGACCGAGAAACTTCAACTCTTTGTAGCCAAAGTGGCACTTCTCGGGCTTGAGCATCAAGTCAGCTGACCGGAGGGCATCTAATACGGCGCGAAGGCGTTCGAGGTGTTCTCCAAAGGTTTCAGAGAACAAGACAACGTCGTCGAGATAACTAAACAGATTTGCCATTTGAGGCCGGCGAGAACGGTGTCCATCATGCGCTGAAAAGTAGCCGGCGCTGAACATAGGCCGAATGGCAGCACTTTAAACTCATGCAGTCCATCTGGGGTGACAAAAGCTGTTTTTTCGCGGTCCCGCTCATTTACCTCAATCTGCCAGTACCCGCTCTTCAAGTCAATGGAGGAAAAGTACTGGGCGCGACGAAGCTTGTCGAGCGAATCGTCGATACGGGGCAGCGGGTAGACGTCTTTTTTAGTGATGTCGTTCAACTTTCGATAGTCAACACAGAAGCGAAGAGTGCCATCCTTTTTTTTCACCAGCACGACAGGGGACGACCACGGACTGTTGGAGGGTTGGATGACACCATCACAAAGCATCTCCTGAACCTGTGTCTGAATCGCTTCACGTTCCGTCGTTGAGATGCGGTACGGTTGCTGGCGTATAGGGCGGGCATCGTCGGGAGTAATTATACGGTGCTTCACAAGAGGCGTTTGCCGAATTTTCGATGACGTCGCGAAACAAGCACTGTATTTTAGAAGGAGAGAACGCAGGTCGTGCTGCTGTGTTTCCGAGAGATCTGTACTAATATCCAGACGATCAAGGAATGGGCGCACATTTTCAACTTCTCCGAACGTAAAACATTCAGAAACGTCCGCTAAGGCATCGGCGAATGCGATTGCGGTAGCGCGGAAAAGATGGCGGGTTTCGTTTGTGAAGTTAGTCACCAGGATCGGCCGTTACGCAGGTGGATGAGACTCCGCGCCGAGGTGATGCCGTGGGTGAGCAAAAGGGACTGGTTGCCCTCAGCGACCGCCGTTCCGTCACGTAGTTCATCGCACTTAACAGTCACAAAAACACTGGAACGTGGCGGAATATAAACGCTCTCGGCAGAAATTCGAAGAGGGGCAAGGCTTTGGCGGTCTGCGGTGTCAGTATCATCAGCTTTCTTGGTCGAAAAGGTCACGGTACGCTTCCGGAGATCGATAATGGCCCCATACTCTCGAAGAAAATCGACACCAAGAATACAGTCGCGGGAGCAGTCAGGTATCACAAGGCAGCTGACAACAAACGTGGAGTTGCGAATTTGGACTCTCGCCGTGCACTGACCGCTCGGAGTTACGACATGTCCGCCAGCGGTTCGAATCTGCGTGCCAGACCATGGCGTCATCACTTTTTTTAGAAGCATCGCTAGCTTCCCGCTTAAAATCGAAAAATCAGCACCAGTGTCTACCAATGCGCTAACCTTATAGCCGTCGAGGAGCACGGGTATATCGAGCGAGAGTCTATCTTCACGTGTACGAATTGTCGTCGGGGCCGTCAAGTCGCGGTCGCTCACAGGTCGCGTTGTCGGGGGGTCTTCGTCGCGTCGATTTGAAGCGGCCTCGCCCCCTGAGGTCGCTGTATTTAGTTTTCCCGGCTCGGACTATGCGACCGTCGCTGCGCCATCCCGGAGGAGCTGGGCTGCGAGGATGATCGGCGTGGAGACGGAGATCGTGACTGTCGTCTAAAAGTTGGCGCCATGCGCTGCTGGGCTACGTGGTCCTCAATATCCCGGGGTCGTTGGCCTAAAGGAGGGCTACGCATGTCGATGGGGAAACCCTTCAGTCCCAGTTGACGATATGGACATTGTCAATACAAGTGACCAGGTTCTCCGCAGTGGAAGCACAGGCGCTGCCGATTTGGGGCACGCCACAGGTCTGCCTTTCGCTGGGGTGGTCGGCGGTTGTCGATGTACGGCTCGGGGTGGGCTGAATACAGTGAGCCTTGGTCGGGTGGCAGTAATTGTGTGGAATTAGTTGGGGGACGTCGCAAGATGTCCGCATACGTTGGTCGAGAGGACTCGCTGGAAAAGGATGGCGGGTTAGCAGATAGTACCGAAGGCCGAAGTACTTGCTGGAGTTCTTCTCGTACAATGCTAGCGACAGAGGCGACCGTCGGCTGGGGAGCACCGAAAAGCTTTTGAAGCTCTTCACGTAAAATGGAGCGGATGATGTCGCGAAGAAGATCCGGACTAGCCCCGAAGGCCGAATGCGGCTCCGTGAGCGAAGCGGCGATTACCGGCCTGTCGTAGGTCGTAGACCGCTGCTGGAGCATCCTTTCCATCGTGATTGCTTCCGAAAGAAACTCGGCAACTGTGCTCGGCGGATTGCGCACGAGCCCAGCGAACAGTTGTTCCTTAACGCCGTGCATGAGATGGCGTACCTTTTTCTCTTCGGGCATGGCCGGGTCAGATCGTCGGAACAGCCTATTCATGTCCTCCACGTACATGGTTATGGCCTCGTTCGGCATCTGTATGCGAGAGCGTAAAGCTCTTTCCGCTCGTTCTCGGCGATCCGGGCTGGTGTAGGTGTCCAGGATGCAGCGGCAGAACTCACGCCACGATGTTAGGGCGCCTTCGCGATTCTCGTACCAAGTACGAGCGCCATCTTCCAGGCTAAAGAAGACGTTCCTGAGCTTTGCGGCGTCGTCCCACTGATTAAATGCGGCGACCCGTTCAAACTGGGAGAGCCAGTCTTCGACGTCTTCCGTCTGACAGCCGTGGAAAGCCTTAGGCAGTCGCGGGTTCTGCAGAGTGTAATACGTCTGAGTTTGCATGACAGGTCGAGGGGCGGCTGCGGTGGTGAATTCCAACGGCCCGTGCTCAGGTGGTAGGCCTAGGTTCCTCCGGCTAGCGCGGTGAACAGGAGTGTCGATTGGCACAGGACCTGAATCCTGGGTATGCGGAGGAGTTCGGGACATATACTGGGATCGATACCCTGCGCCGACACCAAAATATGTCACGGACAACAGGGCTAGACTTGACTAAAACGACGAGACGAAGCTGTACCAGCAGGCAAACGTTCGGCGCACAGCACGAGAGTCAACTTCAGTGTCCTCTTCTTCCAGGCGCAGCTAGAACATGGGGACACCAGGTGGCAATATTCATGTAAACCTCCGCTATTTTCGAAGCCGTACGAGCGTGGCTCGAGCGGCCTAGTCGGTAGCGTGTCTGGCGCGTCGGCCAAGTGGCATGGGTTTGAATCTGGCCTATCGGCATTTAGTACCTGCCTAAAAAATGAATAGACGCATTATTAGCGAATTCATTTCATGTCATCGATGTCTAAGTACTGGTATGTAATAGGTATGCGCAGCTTCGTACTGCGCGAATTATACATTCACATGCTTAAGAAACCTGATATCTTATTCAGAGTCGCGTTCTACTAACCTACGGCTGCGGCATAGTGCTTTAACCAAACACCAGTGCTTTGCCAGTGCGGCAACGGCCAGACACCGCTTGGGCTGTAACAAAAAGTATCATGCTTCAGTACGATTTTTGCAGGAAGCTACAGCAACGTTTCACAAGCCTAACTTGCAATAGCCCTTGTAGCTCGCATCTGACCTAATGGCTGCTCGCGATTGCTTGAAGACATGAAATACGCTCACTTATTCCATATCGAACGTGATGTACAGTATACTACTTCATTTCGGAAAAGTTTTCACAGGCTAGACTGGCAGATGCTGTAATGAAAGAGGGAGAAAGCAGAGCTTGATAGTGGCGACCAACGCAGGCGCCTTCTTGGATGAGCGCTACGTAGGCTGCAGAGGAGTGAGCGAGGGCGATTGCGTATCTTTCTTTGAGAATACACAGTTTTATAACAACGACGAAGGACAAATGGGAGCGCTTTTTCATAGTTTCCGCATAAGCATCATAGATAATTGAGTTAACATGTTATTTATACTCTCGTCGTATGAAGAATTAGCGGTTTTGTAATGTGACGTGTAGGAATTTGATGTTCTGTTGACCTTTCATGGAGAAGTTGTTTCAATTGGTTTGGGATTTCCTTGGTAGGCGTTCTGTGTTAAGAAAGAGTTTCCTTTAAGCAAGAGAAATATCTTGCGATGGGTTCAATTTTATTCTTTGTTTTTAACTTTACAGTACCAATAGCGTTTGTCTGTTTTGTGTGTCCCTAGCTGACTTGGCGCCTACTGTCACATTTATTGTTGTCTACAGGCTTAGCTTTCCTCGATAAGGCTCTTTCTCCACTGTTTCTTGTTTAATGACGTAGTCTGGAGTGATTGTTTAGTTTCCTTTTTTATATTCTTGTTTTGAAATAGGGAGCGTGGGGGCTTGTCCCGTTTTAATGGGTCTTTACACTTGTTCCTGTAGACAGATTAGGCTTCTCTTTTGCTATGAGATAGTTGCCGTTTCCACAGCCCTGATCATGAGGCATTAGAGACTGTCTTTCTCTGAGCGATTTTTTTCCTCTTCTCTGGTTCCTTATACAGCGCCGCCCAAAATAACGGCTCTCACTTTATGACTCGGAAGTTTTTCACTTTGAATACTTGTATCCAAACTTGGTCTGGTCACATGGTGGCTTTTCTTGTCAATTACACTGTATGTGTGGTGCGGTGATCCCTTATATGAGCGTTCTATTTCTTAAAGTACTGAAGTCTTTATTTTAGGTTTCTGTGTGCGTCTTTTACTCTCTGTCATCCATGTTTATTTGGTGCAGATGTTTGACATTATTATTAATCAGCTAGCCAGGCAAGTTCTTCTGACCCACGCAATAATTTTCTTTGTTCTTTACTTCCTGTGCTTTCGCAACGTTCTGCTAAGAGTCCACATTTTGGAAATAAGAACTGTTACTGGAAAGTTTTTGGAAGTCAAAACTGAACACAATTTTTAGCGACCAGCACTCAGGTAGTTTTGCTCGTATGTAATATACAAGGATCTTTCTAGGTATATATGTCTAGGCGCGCCTTTTAAGGGAATGGTTGCTCGTGACGTATGGATGGAGAATTTCGAGTTTTGCCATTTAGCTGAACAGCTAGCAAACATGTACACCCCGTTTCTTCTTCACAAAATACGTCCAGAAAAAGCAACACCATACATGTCAAATTTGCGTTTGAAAAGGAAATAGTGTGCATTTCCAATCATTTCATGAAAAGCGCTAAAACGTTAAAATCTACTAATTGCTTAACTCTTAAATTACCCACATTACATTGCAGCTATTTCTGCAGACTAATGCAAATAATGCAAGAAAATAATTTTTAGACTTCTATTGATAAAAATCAAAGTAAACATACTAAATAGAACAACCTCTCTATATGCGCGACGGATACATTATTCTGTTCCTGCCCGATTCTGTTAAAAACATCTATTCTTTTCTTCTCTCTCGTAGCACGCACCATTATAAACATAAGATAACGACAACATAACGACGAAAACTGAAGCATGGTTGGACGCTAATCACTTCAGTTAGTGTCAGAGCAGAAACAAGTGGCGAACCCGGCGCCTTGCTGTGGCGGAGCAGTCTTCCCTGTTCGAAGCCTGCGACGGTGGTCATTTACTCCTTCAGTGGTTCCAGGAATCGATCGCAGCCCCTTGTGCTTAGTAAAGTTCGCACCCCGTTCTTTTTCGTCGACCTACCCTCCTCTTCCTCGACTAGTGGTAATGAATGCAAACTTACTATTTTACGCAAGCTGACACAACAAGGGGTAGCACAGCGCACTCCCAACTAGATTTGAAGTGCACTCGTCTTGCACCACCTCTTGGCTCCCTCCTTTTCGCTGCTTGGGGAACGGTTGCAACTAACCTTCGTAGATATCCGCAGTAAGTTAGCTGGCTATGCAGGACACCGGAGGTTTCAGACACAGTTCTACTCAGTTCTGTCTGTTTCTGCCTATCTGTTAAGTTGTCCCAGGTTTGTCGCTCTTTGTTACTGCTTTCGCAGCCCCCTATTGGGAGTACATAGCGTTGTCTGTAGCAAGAACAGTGACGCACATGGGTGCATGTAATTTCTAAACGAATTAATTACATTGCATAATTAGTAACCTCAGGTTGCTAATTTCATTGCTGGCTAGATTACTAGAAAAGAAAGCTAATTCATTACATAAGGAGAATCGGCAAACAAAGTGCAGTACTTATTACAGTAACTCAATTACTGGTATGTTTGAGCTAAACCCATCGATTATTTATGCAAAATCAGCGTGAAATTAAGCGCGAAAGGTGGCATTGTCGAAGCTTCAACATGTGTAGACAACGCATATTAGCTTCTGCAAACTAAATATATATTTGGTACGTTAGAGCTTAGGTCTCTGCGATACAGAAGTGAAAATAAAATTCGGTAGTTAGTGAGTGAGCAATTGTTGTGTTTGGTCCCGTTTTTGTTGTGTGGGCGCTCCCGTGCTGTCGTGCCGGGATGCAGAGAGAGAGCAAGGCAACCACGCCGCTCCAGAACGAAACACAAACTCAGTTATTACAATCCCCCTGGCTGCGCTTCAGCTTAGAGGGCGCCACTATTAAGTTCATAGGTGGCGACCCCAACATCTCACCCCCCCCCCTCAGTCACAAGTTCAAGCGGTCCGGTGGTACTACACGGCGGCCGCTACGGGTAAACACAACACCATCACCAGGGCGTGAAGGTCTCGCTGTAACAGGCGGCGGATCAAGTGATGCTTCTTGAGTTTGGCGGTGAGGCTGGAGAAGTGCGGGATCTGCAGCTCGCAGCACAAAGGTAATAAGGTGTCGACGATTCCGCTGCAGAATCGTTCCTCGCTCCGTTTCGACGACGAAGGACCTTGCACACTGTGCCTTGCTCAGAGCTGTAGCACGCACCTGGTCGGGTTGAACCCAGACCTGCTCACCGGACTAAAGTGATGGCAGATCCCTGACGCGATGATGTCGGTTGAAGCCCTTTGTAGTCCTTTTTTTGCAAGGATCATCTCTCAGGGCTACCTCCTCCCTTTAGGGCCAGTGTGGGCGAAACTTTTCATCCGGCTTTGGGACTCGAGTTCTTAGTTGCCTTTCCATTAGGAGCTGAGCCGGGCTGAAGCCACTCACACCTGGTGTATCCCTACAGCTGACAAGGACCAAGTAGGAATCTTTTGCCTTACGGAAGATGTCATTCACAGTCCGGATCATTCGATCTGCCTCTCCGCTAGACTGTGGGTAATGGGGGCCACTGGTCATGTGGTCGAAACCATAAGATGCGGCGAATGCGGCGAATTCGCGTGAAGAAAATGGCGGACCCTTGTCTGACTCAACCTGTTGCGGTATGCCATGATGGGCGAACAGGCTTTTTGAGCACCTCAATGACCACTGGAGCTGTTGCACTTCTCAGTGTCACCACCTTTGGGAACTACCATTAGGAAAGTTTGAGAATTGTGGTGAAACAGGTCCATGCCCAGAACTAAGTCCCAGGGACGACCAGGGAGGTTTGTAGGAAGGAGTGGTTCTGCTGAATTCACTCGAGTAAGGGCGCACCTTTCACAGCTGCTCACGAGAGAGGTTATCTCCGGGATTGGTATCCGTCGAGGTGCACTGAGAATGGCACAACATCTTGTTTCAGGAGGAGGCTGTACTCATCTCTGAGCGTGCCGAGGCCACGGATCAGTTCAGCAAGAAACGTTGGCTCAGGAGTGTTGACAGTACCCACAAGTTGAATAACTTCAAGAGCTTGGATGCTAGTATACACAGTAAAGGTAGTGAAAGTGCCTCAATGACAAAAAGACGCTGGGAGCTGGTCTTCTCTCGCCAAGATAGCTGTGCCAAATACGAATCCCGTACACGCAGAGGTTGGCCACTGGACCCTGTCAAAATAGCGTCTTTCTTGGCGAGCTCAGTCGGGACTCCGGGGAAGTCACTTAGAACTGCGGAAACCTCGGCCCCTGAGTCTACTTTGAACTGAGTTGTGTAGCTGTCGACTGTGACATCCACATATTTGACTATAGCTGGCGTCTCGAGAGCGTGCATTTGGATAGCATTGAGTTTGGCCTGCCTCGACTTCCTGAAACGGCAAACTTCAGCAAAATCACCTTTCTTACCGCAGCAGTTGCAGATAGAGCTCTTTGCCGGGCACTCTGAGCGTGCATGATATGCTCGGCCGCAGAAGAAACAGAATGGAATGTCACGATAGCGTTCCGACTTCGCGTCCGTTGGGCGCGCTCTGGCGTCGACCGGCCGTCGCGAAAACTTTTGAGTCGCAGCATCAATGTCGATCATGCCTTGCGAGGTAGCCTGTGCGATTGAGCGTTCCTTGTCCGCGTCCTCGGACGGACGAATTTGCGTCCAAGCTTCTTTGAGAGTTAAAACTGATTTATTTATAGGAAGGGAAAGGCATGGTAACTGTCTCACTTGATTTCTGTGGACACCGCAACCGCGCCGTAAGGAAAGGGAGGAAGATGGGAGTGAAAGTGGAAAGAGAGAAAGAGGAGCCGTAGTGGAGGGCTACGGAGTAATTTCGACCACCCGGGGATCTTTAACGTGCGCTGACATCGCACAGCACACGACGCCTCTGCTTCGGGGAGCAGCAAAGCTTATCGGAGAGACCCGTGTCGAGCAATCCAACGACAAACCTGTTGCGGACCAAGCGTTCTTCCAGCGCCGGTGACGGGTAGTTGCAAGTTTGACTATTTTGAACAGTTCGGCGTAAAATTCGTCGACACTCTCACCAGGTTGTTGAACGCGCTTGTGAAAGCGAGACGACTCATAGAGCTCATTACAGGGATGTACGAAGTGCTCGAAGAAGCGTTTGGCCACTGCGTCGTAGGAGGCTAACGCGGCAGCTTCGAGTGAAAAAGTGTCTAGCAGCGAGCGAGCTTTCGGGCGCATACAGTAAAGAAGCGTACGTACTTGCACGTCTTGCGGAGCGTTTTGTAGTCTAGAGACAGCGGCATAGTCCTCGAAGGGAGACTTCCATGAAGACCAACTTGCAGGGTTGCAGAAGTTGAACGCGTCTGGCGGTTGTGGGGTGAGACCTAGCCACTGAGACTGCTGGACGTTTTCGTTCGGCAGCATCGTTTTGCCGTTGACGGTCGTTGAGAGCGCTAAGGTAGACCCAGGCAAGATCGATGCAGTGTATGCAATGCCACCTCCCACAGACGTTGCAGGTGGCAGACGTTTACTCGGGATGGTAAAAAATCTTGCCAGGTTCTTGCCTCATGTTTCGGAAATCACTGTTCCGATACGCACCCTTCTCAACAAGAATGCTAGTTGGACTTGGCAGCATGTACAGGAAGCTGCATTCAAAAAAGTCAAGGAACATCTTACGTCCGAATGCTGCCAGCCAAGTACCACCCATCGTATACCACAACAGTCCCTGCCGACGCCAGCTCTTTTGGACTCGGAGCAGTCCTGCTGTAAGCACAGCCGGCTGGTGAGCAGAGGTCAGTCGCCTTTGCCTCAAGGGCAATGACAGCCACAGAACGAAGGTACAGTCAAACAGAAAAAGAGGCCTTGGCTAAAGCGTGTACCATCCAGAAGTTCGACGAGTTCATCAGAGCCATCACCTTTGCCGTAGAAACTGGTCACCTTCCTCTTGTGTCATTGTTTGGCAAAATGGAACTTGACGTGCTTCCTCTGAGAGTGCAAAGACTCAGGCTTGAGACCTTACCAGTTTCAGATCATGTACGTGCCCGGAAAATTGTTGGCTACAGCGGATGCATTGTCTCGCATCCCATCCAAAGTGCATCCAGTAGATACAGTGGAACTTTTTGCTACCGAAATCGTGGCTTCTGCATTAGATGTGCTTCCTGTGAACATGCAGGATATCAGGAATGCCCAAAGTTGTGATAGAGAATGCACCACGCTCATCTTTTTCTACCAGCATGGCTGGTAAAAGGTGTCAAAGATACATATTCACGTGTCAAAGTATGAATCAGTGAAGGATGAACTTTCTGCTTGTGATGGTCTCCTCCTCAAAGACAGTCGCATCTTGATCCCTGCAGCAATGAGGCCAGGAGTCTTGACGCTTCTGCATGAAGGACATCAGGCTGGCATGAATGCCTATTCACGGGGCAAGGGGAGTAGTAGCAATATTCGTTGTCTTTGAATGAGATATTTTCGATTTGATGCCCCGAGTTTCATCGCCTTGTTCTTTCATTTGTCATTGACAATCAGACTCTTTGGTTTTCTGTTTCCACGTGGTTTTTATGTAGCCAGAATCTTTCAATTCACTCGGGTTTCTTCAACACCGCGTGGTGGAGCGCTGACGGCGACATGTTTGAAGTTTGAATCTTCTTAGAGGGTGACAAACATCCTTCCCGCTGTAGTTCACATTCAAACATTAGGAAACACCGAACAATCCTGTAATGGGTGGCGAAATATGCCTTTGAGCTCGACTCGACATTTTCCTGCCACATCTCGACGGCAAAGTTGGACTTATACTTCGCGCCCAGCTTCTTTCTCTCTTTCACGACTTCAGTTAAGCTCGAAAGGAATTAAAACGGGCAATACTTGTTGTGGGATAGCTGGTTTGATTTCATATCTGCGGGACTACGCGTACAAAGACGAGGCACAAGAACAAGTAGGACGACACGCCGAAGCGCTAAACTAACAACTTTATTTAGAGGATGAGGTGAACGGTATCTATGAAGTGCCCTATCAGGCCACGTGACTACATAAATATAAACGGGAATCCTAAAGAATCAAACTAAATACGACAAAGCATCAGATACGGTGAAGCGAGGGCAAGAACGCGCGTGTCTAAAAATAGTAAGCAAGATTCAGAACAAGGCACAAAACGATACACATGCCCAAAACCAAATTTTGCAAAGGCACAAAACGATACACATGCCCAAAACCAAATTTTGCAAGCGCACGTTAGCCCCGCCGGGGTGGTGCAGTGGTAAGACGCCCGACTACTGTGCCGGAGTTCCCGGGTTCGAACCCGACCACGGCGGCTGCGTTTCGATGGAGGCGAAACGAAGAGGCGTCGTGTGCTGTGCGATGTCAGCGCACGTTAAAGATCCCCAGGTGGTCGAAATTACTCCGTAGCCCTCCACTACGGCTCCCCTTTCTCTCTATCCACTTTCATTCCCTCCTTCCGCCCTTCCCTTACGGCGCGGTTCGGGTGTCCACAGTGCAAGTGTGACAGCTACTGCGCCTTTCCCTTCTTGTGAACCAATTTAATTAATTAATTAAGCGCACGTTAAAGATCCCCAGGTGGTCGAAATTACTCCGTAGCCCTCCACTACGGCTCCTCTTTCTCTCTTTCCACTTTCATTCCCACCTTCCTCCCTTCCCTTACGGCGCGGTTCGGGTGTCCACAGAGCAAGTGTGACAGTTACTGCGCCTTTCCCTTCCTGTGAACCAATTTAACTTATTTTAAAATTTTGCAAAACCTTAACGTGCACGGCAAGACCCCTGAAATGCTACTTGGGTGTTCAACAGCGCCACACCCAACCATAGCGGTGGACGTTCCACGTCCACCGCTACAGTTGAGGGTGGCGCTGGTGAACACGCTCAAGGTTCGTATACAGACAACATTAATACCCAAGAAAGTAGCAGGGGGTACAGCGGCCGATGTAGCTCAGTTGGAAGAGCACCGGACGCGATATTCGGAGGTCGTGGGTTCGGTTCCCACCATTGGCACGTAGTTCTTCCTTCTACTGTGTGTTTATTTATGTTTCCCTTAAACAGATTACATTACTAATTTATGAGATTACCGAAGTTGAAATAAAAAAAATACAAAGTTTGGTTTGGTTTGGTTTGTGGGGTTTAACGTCCCAAAGCGACTCAGGCTATGAGAGACGCCGTAGTGGAGGACTACAGAAATTTCGACCACCTGGGGTTCTTTAACGTGCACTGACATCGCACAGCACACGGGCGCCTTGCTTTTCGCCCCCACCGAAAAGCGGCCGCCGAGTACAATCCCCAATGCTTTCCTTGGCGTCGTCGACTGTTGGCTTCACCCTCATTAACCTTCATTTATATATATTCTTGGCCACGAACTAAACACACTTACCAAGAACGTTCTTTTTTGCAGTACGCAAAAATATATTTTGGGGACGTTTATTTTTAAAAGTTTTCAAAATTAAGGAAGAATACAATTGAGTCCTCAGCGCACAGAGGTGCCACCAAGTACGGTATAATTGAAATATTCAGTAAAGCATTGTTTAATAATGTTTTAACTTCTGAAATGTTCAATATTCAGGCGATCAGCTTCGATATATATGTGCGCGCAGAAAGTAACACTGGCGGGCGTGGCACCCGAGCACGAACGTCTGTGTCCATCTGTTCACAATCGGTGACGCGGAACCTGAACTGCCGCCGGCCACCACGGAATGGCGGCTGTTAGTGGAAGTGGAGGCCAGACATTTCAAACGCCATGCGATCACTGCCGAAATCAACGCTGTGAGAAAACCGCGTGCTGTCATTTGGACTATTGAAACTGATAAGCGTCTTGCAATTGTATGCGCTGCGTTTTCTTGATTCGCATGATGACCACGCTTACAGGATGTTTCCAGGCAATGACACCGACTCACCAAGATTTTGCGTCTGTGCTTTTTTATTAAATAACGGATGGCATCACATCTTTGTGGCCTACTTAACCGTACGAATGGCAATGCCCCCGGGGAACATATGGACCACTCGGCCCTCCTTTACGATAGAGGCCAACCTTGCAGAAACAGCCAGAAAACGGGCCACGATGAAGACAATGCGTCAACCGTATTCGAGGATTATTACAAGTCTTTTCCAAGCAGCGGGCATGCTGACGATGCCTCCTGGTTTCGCTACGGAAACATGGAGGACGATGCCCTGCGAGGTAATAAAACTTCTTAATCAGTTCAGCCATCAGAATCAACTAAAGGAACAGTTAAGTTAAGAGTCTCTGAAGCGAAGCAGCAAAATGAAGTAGGAGAAAACAAAAGAGAATAAATGTGTCACATCAGCAAACATTATGACTAATAAAGGGCAGTTGTTAGCATGACATTTTCTAGAGCGAGCTGTAAAGGCGAGAAATACTCCTGCCCTGTCCACAGAACTTTATTTAGCAATAAGTAATTGAAAATTTGCATCTATGTGATCTGTACGCTTTTCTGGTTCACTTATACTCATTCCCCCGCACTTCGACCAGTCCCCACTTCCTAACTGTCGTCGGCAGTAATACTGCTGAAATGATATGGCGTGCTATGCTAGAAATACATATTCCAGTTAGTACACATGCTAGTTAAAGGAACATCGACCACAGCTCAATCAGAATTTTTATGTTGGCAAATTTCGATAGTATGGTATTTCGTGAAATTGTTGTGATTCTCACGGCAACAAAAACACCTTTGTTGCTGCTAGTTTCGAAGCTGAGTATAGTTTTTATTTCGACGCATATGAGTTTTCTACTTATAAGCCGTAGGGGGAAGATGACTCAGGTCTTGACGTAAACGCAGATTCTGTAACTAGGCACGCACGGCAAAAAGTGCGCTCTGGCTGCCGCCCAAATCAAAGCTGATACGGCTGGAAGGAGCCGTCGCTTCGCTTTGCGAGCGAAAACGTACGGGCATATGGCTGTGGTATAGGTAATAGCTGGTAACTGATAAGGTGGGCCAGTGGTTGGGCGTCGGGTGGTGAAACGACACGCAATGTGACACGTCTAATTTAGCAGGAGCTGGCAACTCGGTTTTATCACTTCAGCTGGGAGGGTGTGGGGAGTGAAACCATCTAGGAGTCTTGCATTCTGAGTAAAAGCATTCTACCCCAATAGGCTACGCAAGCACGTTCGTAGGAGCTGGTTTAACGAGACTTTACAGCTATGTCGGATGGTCTCTCACAAAATACGATAGCTTACGACTGTATATGCTACTAGAGTGTGTGTGAAATAATGCGAACACAACTTATGGATTAATGATTTAGGTGAGTTCCAAATACATGTAGGGGAACGAAGATCCGCGAGACAAGCCCCGGACAGAAGCCGAACGCTCTCTCGTCGGACCCTAAAGGCGAAGCTTAACTGTACCCGAATTCTTTTATTTTTTTTTTAAATAAGTATGCGTGGTATTTTACACCAGCCTTTCTTTCCCTCCCATCAGCCAAGGATGGCGAGTAACACATCGTCCGCCTGTACGACAGCTCCACCCTTTTTCGCGCTGGTTTATCCTAAACCCTTCCTATATAAATTTCATACCAGATTTTTCATCAAGTAAGCCCCTTCCGAGGCCTCATCTTTGAGAAGATCTTACACTTCCCGTGCTGCATCGCGTTTGTAAATAGACGTGCGTCGAAAACGAAGCCAAGTGGAAATGAAAAGTGCATACTTGCCAGACATTTAAATCGGAACATACCGAAACGAACCTCACCGCATGTGGAACCGCCAAGCGCAGGCTTTATTTGCTTTACAAGATTGGGCTGTCTCTTTGCAGCCTTCTTTGCGTGTATAAAAGTGCGCACGCAGTTTTGTAGCAAAGTTATTTCCCATTCTAGGCATATGCAACCGTTACAAACATTTATCCGCCGCCTAGACTTTTATGCGTCACGGCACTTGTACTAGCTGTGGCGGCCTGGCGATGCCTGTAAATCTGTTCTGAATCTTTTATACTTTATAAAGCCTTTTTGTTCAGTAAGAGTGGTATATTTGTGATTAGCATCTATCGAACGTACCAACTTCATTTTCTCTTCAGCGTATCTTTAAAGTAACACCGCCTTGCAAGGCACATTGAAAATGTTCCGAATGATGACTCAGAAAAGAAGTTTATTCCTTGACAAAGCTGGGCTGTAACTTAGGACGCAAAGCGGCTAAGGAATAAAGAAATAAAAGAGAAACAAGAAAGCAACTATTGCAGCAGTGTCGGCAACAAATTGTAAGGAAATGATTAAAGCAATATCAAGGGAGAAGCACATATAAATGCCAATAGCCTTTTTTGTTTTCATTTCAGGAACCGAACACGCGTGAACTCACTTAAGAAAATCATCTTCGCAACGCAATTTAAAATTTGTGTTTTAAGAAACACTGGCTGATTTTTGTTTCCCTTTGTCGGTCTTCATTTCACATTGTATTGCTAGAATGCCACTATCAGCATAATTTTCGTTATGTAGACTTAGTGATGTGTGTCCAAGACGTAATGGAAAACATTCAATGCGCATTCTTGTTGTGCCTTCTTTGAAGCCTTACATCCGATCTAGTGCAGAGGAGGACAAATCATATGAATGAATGATTGTTTCTTCTTCTTTGTGCATTACAGGAACCCACATGAAAACTTAACAGGGCAGCTTTCGAGTTTACAAACGAGGGTTCTAGTGAGGGCTTTGCCAAATGCGCCGTCTTGGTGAGTTTAATAAGCGCCCTTCTAATCTCGATCGTTAGATAGTCTTCAAGCAAGTCTGATTTCTGAAAGCGAATATTAAAACCCTGTTTGCCGACAGTACATTCGTCACGCTTGTAATCGGTGCGTTATTACAAAGTAGGGACGTTAGTATCTTTTTAGGTGTCATAAACTCTGGAACAGAGAGGAAGTGTTTTATTTCTGTAGAGCAGACCTTCTTCTCCCCCCCCCCCCCCCCCCCCCTGTTTACCCGTCTAGAAAACGGAGGAAAAATGTTGGGCAAAACTGTCGGCAACATCCCGAATTTCGGACTCCTGAGGATTTGGTTTGGTTTGGTTTGGTTGGTTGGGTTTAACGTCCCAAAGCGACTCAGGCTATGAGAGACGCCGTAGTGGAGGACTCCGGAAATTTCGACTACCTGGGGTTCTTTAACGTGCACTGACATCGCACAGCACACGGGCGCATTGCTTTTCGCCTCCATCGAAAAGCGGCCGCCGAGGCCGGGATTCGATCCCGCGTCCTTGGGAACAGTAGTCGAGCGCCCTAACCACTGCGCCACCCCGGCGGGTCAAATCTGATTTAATGGAACGCTTGCGAACGTGACGCCAGAACTGACTAGGACGATTTGAGGCACTCCTCTCTAAAGACTCAAATAGGAGTCGTAGTCCCGCTTGTATAGGCGTTTGCAAAGAGAACGCAAGCGGCGAAACTCACCTGCCCAATTGTGAAACCCATGGCGTTTCGCTTTACATTCAAAACAACATAAAGAAACGGAAGAACCGAAACCACAAGAGGGCTTGTGCGGCGACAACCGGCAGCCGCGGCAATCTTCGCGCTATATCAGAGCTCCATCAGAGGCAAAAAAAAAAAAAAAGAACAAGGAAAAAAAAAAAAGAAACATTTGGCACAACACACTATGAAAAATGCGCTGATAACATCAGTACATATTATAGGTTCTCTAATGCTTGAACAGCAATTCTCAGTATTTTGCGGCTGTTCAAAGAAAATACATCGTCCGGTAGTTCGTTGAAGATAGCTGAACATAATAGTGTCTCGTTGCTTTACCGTAGTGAGTGCGCAGTCTCGGTTTAAGATAACGAGGAACATGTCTCAACGGTAGTGGTTTCGTATTTGTGTGCCTGTATACACTGCTCCAAAAATATTTTAGTACTACAATTTGTTTAAAAAGATTGTCAAAAGAAGGCAAACTGGCTGTTCTAAAGACAGTTCAGTTCAGTTCAGGCGTTCAGTCGTGTCCGACTCTTCGTGACCCTATGGACCATGTCACGCCACGCTTTCCGGTCTCTCACTATCTTCTTAACATCACATAGTTTCATCTGCAATGCCTCGAGAATGCCATCTAACCATCGCGTTCGCTGCCTACCCCTTCTCCGGCGACCCTCAACCTTTCCCAACATCAAATCTTTCTCCAGCGACTCCTCTCTTCTCATCAGATGACCAAAGTAGCTGAGCTTTAACTTTAGAATTTGACCCTCTAAAGACACTGCTGGGCAAATTTTCTTGTGGCATGTGGAAAACGCTTGTAGTGATGTTTTTCAAAGTCCTTTTAACTCGACATTTACATATGAAAGAGCAGTTAAAAAAACAACATATAACACTATACCCCAGAGCCTGGGCGATTATTTTTCTGACGAAAAAAGGCATCATAATTTTCAAATTAAACAAACGTGTAACACTTCTAAGTTTCTTATAAATGTGGGTCAACTGAGTATTTCATGTCAGATCATTGTCTATGTGTACACCAAGATACTTAACCTGTGGGACGCTATCTTTAGGTTGACAAGAACACAAAGAGCAATATGAGGGGTGTAAATATATGGAACCTACAACATCTTTGTGCGGGTTACGAAAACAGATAAGTCTGGATTTGGGGCTATTTATTTGTACTACGTTTGAGGCAAACCAATCACTAATTTTAGTAGCGTCCTCCCGAAGGTTGAGTTTGGAAGAATTTTCTTGCTCCCATTGCTTTAGGGCGCAGCTCGTAGGCAACCGTTCGTAACTTGAGCGGCGTTGGCAATGCATTCTTCGTAATGAGAGGAGCCAGACGCCCACCCTATTACAAATGGCACTGACAATCATTGGGCACAAGATTTCGCGCAGAGTCCAGCACCCGTCATGCTAATCCGGAACGCAGACGCCTTGGACACTAGGTATGACACATGGCAGCTATGGATCCAGAGGGACCCCTAAACACTCTCGCGTTATGGAGCCTCACGTGATCTTACACTACTATACCGTTACTGCTGTCGCTCTTGCATATGCCACACGAGAACGATAGGGGTGGCCACGTTTCTGCATAGGGGTCTGCCTACAGTATCTATCAAACTCTTTGGTATTACCGACGAATATGCAGCAGATTGGACGCTGGCTTTCTCGTAGTACTTATTCAGTTCTCGTATACCGCGCTCACAAGCAACCCTGTACGTTTCCTGCGTCACGAATTAACCATTACATGCATCGAGACCTATTAAAATTTTGGAGGCCTGAAATCTACATGTAAAGACAAAAATACGCTACACCGGATATGGGTGAAAAATTTCGTTTCCCTCTCTCACAACTGCTCCAACTGCTTCGACGACCATGAACAATTTTGTATATACCTCCTCTTTCAAAATCAGCAATTCTTGCAGCAAGCAGAATGCATCTCTTTCCATTTCTCATAGTATAAGGCTTCCTTCGCCAAAATTAAGGAGTAGGAAACTGTTCAACTTGAAAAAAGGGTATGCGCGGATAATTAAGTATGCTTTAAACTGCATATGCATGGCGCTCTTAAATTGTGTGTCTCAAATTAACACAGTCTAAACGCATAGAGAATTCAGCTCAACTTTAGCATTATTAAGTATCATAATCATCGGTGCAGATTTATTCTCTTTGCTCACCTTCATACCTTCATCAAAGGTATTCGGAATATATGTCCACAAGGTTTACTTTTCATAATTTCAGTATGCGGTAACTGCGCCTGTGAAGCTGAAAATCTCGGCACAGACAAGACCCTTTCGCTTCATCCAGAAATTTGGAAGTGAAGGGGTTCGTATAGGAGTTCAGGAGGGACACAGTTGGTTTCAGGATATTTTATGAAGTCTGACAGTGCGAGGACTTTAGTCCCCGCACTGTCAGACTGCAAGGCGTTCTGTCCCGTTCTTTTTTTTTCAGTGTGCGTGTGCGTGTTGTTTTGGCGCCTTTAATTTAGAATTAGGACTCTGAATATGAAAATCCGGCCTAAACGGAAGCCTTTTATCATTTCGCGGCCTGCATGTACGCTCCGGAAGCACTATGTTTTGCTGTGCGTTCATGAACTTGCGTTGATGGAAGACAGCGTCTAAATTTTAGCTTCCTTCTACGTGATGTAAGCCAGTTTTCGATCTTTGTGAGGTCTCTGATAATTTAATATTTATTTCTTCTAAAGAATTATGCTCCTTTGGGAAGCATCAAATTCATGCATCAGAGGGTGTCACGTTCTCTTTGAGCTATACAGTCCGAGCACCAGCACACAGAACAAAATCGCTTCCGATGAAACTTTTACAACCAGCACATCAACAGTTTCCGATCCAATGTCCACTTACATGCGAAAGCGATATCCAGGAGTATGAGGGCCAGAATTGTGGCTATGATTATCCTCATCCTTTCGTTTCTTCTTGCGGTACCTCCGTTAGGGGTCGGACCTACCTTCGCGACTGAACATGGAGTGCATACTTCATATCCACCAGGCTTCGTTCAACAGGCGATGCCGCTACTGCAACCGCTCTGATGTTTGCCTTTTTGTTTTGTTTTTATTTTCATTCACCGGGACTGAAGGACACCGCACTACAAACATGACGGAATAACTTTTCTGTATCCATTGTTGCAGGCATCCGAAGCCCGTTCCGCAATATTCGTTGGCTTGACACAACAAAAACAATTTCGAAGTTTTCGCAAAACGAGACAAATAAACCCACTGCCGTAAAACAAACAGATTCTGTGTGGCCTGCCACACTGAATTATATTTAGCTTCCGAATCGCACGTGCTGGATTGCAGTTGCAGTGTATCATCCATATCACCCGTTATTATTGTTGCATTCTGTCGTCGCATTGTGGCGAAACAATGGACGATCAGCGTCTGCCGTACGCCAGGCCCCTGTTGGGACGAAGAGCAGTGAAAACTAACTGGTGGTGACATTTGGAGCTACATAGCTAGCGGTTTAAAGAGATGAGTCGTTATGCAAGGTGTCCCGATTTTAGCAAAACTCGGTATCTGCCGGACGTCTGCCAACGCCTTCAGGTGAATTATCTACTGTTATCAAGAAATAAATTTAACCCCCAGAACGCCTCGCAGTTTGTTTGGCTTAACTGCAGTCACTATGGGGTTATCGCCACTTGGACGTTGTTCTTTAGGCTTTGTTGGCTGCCGACAATGAACGCCGCACGTGATTACACCTTTGGTGCGTTGTTTCCATTTATCGTTCCGCAGAGCGCATTACTTGTGCAAGTAAGTTGCAGAAGAAATATTTAAGTGGGAAAGCTTTCTCGGCTAATCAATGGCGTGCACAAAAAATGACTGTCCGCGGAATTAGTGCCCATAAGATATATCCAAAGCCAATTCTACAAAATCCACATACAAGCCAAAAAAGACAAGATACAGAAATGATTACTTGGCTGCTATGGCGCAATGACATTGCATAATGAATAGCTAATATGGCATAGCCCGAATACAATCCAGAATATGATAAACGAGAAAGACCCATAGTCAGTCCAACTGTAGCCACATAGCAGGTAAACATAGGCTAAATTGGCTAAAGTGTCTAAATAATGGTTAATCAATAACCAAAAGGAATAAAAAGTATAACAGACAACAATGTAGGAAGTAAAAAAAATAACACTAAATATTAAAATGGAAAGGTAAACGAAAAATGAAAATAAAGAAATGGGTTATATGAATATATACAAAAATAACAAACAAAAATATGAAAATAAAATTCAAGTAATAAAGAGCTGTATCTCGCCTTACTGCACCAAAGCAGTTTCAAGTGGCGTCTATATATTGTTTTTTTTTTTTTTCAGGACGTTTTTATAAGCCGTTTAAGGTATTTAAAAGCCTTTTATGATGTACAAGATATGCACTGAATACGTTATATCATAACTCGTAATTTATTATATTCTTCTTTTTCCGCGAGACCACGCTACGGCCGCGTGATCAGCTATAGAGCAGTTTCTATTTCAAGCAAATATTGACGGGGGAAGGTGCCTCCCCTTGCCAGGTGGCCGGGCGGACTCGGGCGGCCGTCGAGGCCCGGATTCGATCCCGCATCCTTGGGAAGAGTAGTGAAGTGCCATAACCACTGCGCCACCCCGGCGGGGGTGCGACTGAACTGCTCCTCTCTGTGCAGTTCCAGTGCGAGCACGTGGTTTAGTGAGGAAGTGTTTTTTCGATTGAGTGTGCATCGCGTAAAACCCATCGATAGTCTCGTGCTCTTAAATCTAGTTATAATATTTGCCTCTCGAAGACTATTGTAATACATTGTTTGTTTATCACATCGACAAGACAATAATGGGAACGAAAACACGGTCAGCATCAGGAAAGATCCAAATTTGAACTAACTGCAGCACTGCGGTGTGTCATTCACTTTACTTTGCTCCGTTGCTGTCAAAAATAACGACAGAAGTGTTGGAAATGACTGGCCATTCCCTTACGCCAAGCTGCGATATAGAATAATGTATATGACGTGGCCAATACCTGTCGCAGTTTGAACTGAGCGCCGTAGCCACTGCACACGTCTTTCCCGGGCGTCGCGCTTTTTGCGATCTTGCTACATGCCTTTCGTGCTCAGTTTCTGTTCCAGAAAAAAAAAAAAAAGAAAGCGTCGGATTTTGTCATTTTGTGTAGGGCTTTAAAAAAATTAGTTTTTTTCCTTTTTCAAAAACTGATATGACATCTTCGGTCACGGCTTCGAGTTCATCATTAAGACTAACCAGACAACTGTAATAGTTTAAAGAATATTTAGCACATTTTTGTTAATAGGGGGGTATTTTGAAGAGCTTAGTCGCATACTGTGTTCACCGCGGCCGAGAGTTATTTGAAAGTATTTATTTTTCTATTCTAAACGCACTATTTTCAGGAAATGTCCCAACAGTTCACTGAAATAACAAGTTTACTCTTCTGAGAGATATTAGTAAGCTGGTATTATTACCTGAGAGTACTTCCCCAATGTCATCCCAATCTGTTTCTTCTATTTTCCTTTTATGGTAAAACGTGGTCGAAAAGTCGAACGAAGGCCACAGTAAACTATGGGTAACTGGTTAGCGAGCATCACATCACGCGACATTTAGGAGGAGGCGTATGACAAGGACATGTTATTTTTAAATATTCTTGCGTTACCAAGCTGGGTAATAGGCTTTGGAAACGTTTTCTTGTACTACCTTCATATTTTAATTTTTATTTGCTTGTTTCTTGAGCAGATGTGATGCCTCTTAAAATATATGGCTGCATCTTAGCTCGGCTAAGCGCGGTTACGCAGTGAAAGCTTTGTTATGCTTGGTATGAACAGCAACGTCAGCCGGATGATCGTGATCAGCGTGTCAGGAGTCAAACCACAGAAAAATTTGTCTGACCATGATTATTCGAGCTTCCGCTCAGTAAAAAAGGTCATCTGTATGAGTCTAACCTGGCTGTGCAACGCAACCTAATTAAGCATAACAAAGCCTTCGCATGCATAACTGGGCTTAGCCGAGCTAAGATTCAGTAATGTTTTACAGCCTCTCCATCGCTCATGCATATACAATGAGTATACCGGACGATTCTACATAGTGGGCATGGAATAAATATCTGCAGCTTGTGAATTCTGCCTTTTGCAAGGAATGCATTTTTCTGCCACCAATGTCAGAAATTATTTATTAATATTGTCAAGTGAGCCACGCTTCGGTGAACTCAATGATTCAGGATATATGGGCAGTTTTTCATAACTACAAACTACACTCTTGCTTCACAACCTTCCTAGTAATTTTAATACGTTTAAGAACAATGCTGGCTATAGTAAAAAAAAAAAAAAAAAAAGCAACGTTGCAGTGCTTTTCTATAAAATTATGTCTGAATATGAGTTGTCTTGTATAGTTTGCATGGTTCGGTGCATTTTTATTTAGGTGCGCACCAACTAGCCCAAAAAGAGATGTTAATGTGTCGTCTTAGTTTCTCTTTCTATTTATTGTTTCTGGGCATATGGCGTCAGTTTTGTGCGAAGAGCTGTGCTGTTCTTCGACCAGAGCTAGAATAGGAGCCAGGTGGGTATAATCGCGCTTCTTCAACACTACTAACACATAAAGAAACGCTAAAAAGACAGGACTAACACAGCGCTTTTTACAAGAAGTTTTGCACCAGTTGGTACAACATTGTTGTGAGAAAAAGAACTACGACTTCAAACTGGACAAAGGGCAAGAACTGTCCACTTCTTGCCCTTTGTCCAGTCTGAAGTCGCGGCTCTTTTTTCTCGCAATAGCGCGTGCTGTTCGCCCTGTCTTTTCAACTTTTCTTCACGTCTTAGTCGCGTTGACGTAGCGTACGGACATTAGTGTACTCTTTTTCGTTTACGTGATTTGCAATCTTCTCTTTTATTTTGTTTACGTTCTCAGCTTTGTTACTTTTTCGTGAAAAGTGATTTTTACTCCTGTTTCTTACGTTTCTTATTCAGTGCATATTAAAAGTTTCATAATGTTTGTATATATTAATGGCTGCATTCTGCTGTCACGATTAGTGCATACGCCATGCCTTCTAGCGATTTACTGGACCCATATTCAAGCTTCTCTAGCAGCTTTTATCCAGGAAGCCTTCCAGCAAAAACTGTAAAATAAACACTGAATTGAAGAAGGCATGCGTCACTTTGAAAACACCACGCATTTCTGCAGATTCGTGCTTAACGCGTGGTTATTGTTATTGCAAGAATGTTTGAAGCCGAAATCATCAACAATTAAAAAGTTTTCGTTTATTCCCTTCGACTGAATAACAGAGGAAATCATTCTCGGTGGCGGTGCTTGTTTGGCCGCTTGAAGCATTTCCTCAGGTGAACACATGGGCCTCTCCGTCCTCCTCTACGGTAAAGGTGCTTCATGCAGAAGCAGCCAGAAAACGAGCCACGTCTACGACAATGTGTCAGTTGTCTTCGAGGAGTGGCGCAACTCTTTTCCAAGCAGTTGGCATGAAGACCAAACCTCTCAACTTCACCAGCGTGACAAGGGGGCTGGTGCCCTGTGAGGTAAATTGAATTCTTGATTGCATGAGAATCACATATGAATCAAAGTAGCAGTGTAGTTAGCATTCTTTCGCATTTCAAGAATCAATCATAATATATATAAGTGCGGCAAGGAAAAATATCGCGAATATTCTTTTCTCTTCGCCAGCACTGCTATCGCTGCATATGTGCTCGGTGGTCGGCTTGGCTAATACGGACTGTTCGGCCGCTTGTCTTGTGATCCCAATACCCTTCATACAAACCCACGCTTATACTGTTATATCTCCACCTGCTCCAGGAATCATACGAGGCTTTTTTTGGGTCCGGCATTTGATAGAGCTGCCTGTAAAAAGAAGTAACTTTGAGCTTCCCAGACCGCTTGATTTAACATTCAGGTCTCTGCTTACTCTCTGCCTTTGTGCACACATTCTTCTACTTCTCCTCCCTTGGTACACATGGTACACATTCATCGCTGCTTTCTATCCTCGATGTCTTCGTCTGTCAGCGGTACAAAATATTGTAGGCTTCTGCAGCACTGCTGAATAATTAAGGTTTTTATGCTAGCCCTAGGTACTAGTTGAACAAAGCGACGGCGCACAGAAAAAAAAAAAGGAAAGTTGTCGCAAATTGTAGCTCTAAGTGAATAAAATATGCTTGTTGGTAAGAAATGGTGATCGTATATTTGTTGCAACACAAAGCGCTACGAAATGTAAGCTATAGAAAATAAAATACTGCAAGCATTTCTTAGGGTGAAATTGTTTTTCAAGCAAAATGCACAAAGAAATGCTGACGCATCTACATGTTCGAAAAGGGATATTTTTTTTTCTTTTTTACCAGAAACACCCACGTGCCCTCTAGTGAAACTGACTGCTTTCTCGTTTCTCCGTCTTAATTTTGTTCTAGACTGCGGGAGAGCAAAGGGCAATGGAATGTTCGGTTTGTACTCAGTAAAGGCAGTGATCGTCTAATGAAATTATTTTATTTATTTTATTTAGACATACTGCAGGCCTGCAATTTGACCCAAGCAGGAGGAGCATTGCATAAAAATGGAGATATAACAAGCGAGCACTCTAGAACACTGTACCACAGAACATTAAAAACAGGCATCCCGTTCACTCTACAATTGTTTAAAATGACGTCCCAGCATTTCCATAAAAACATCCGACTCAAATATACCAAGAGGGAGAGAATTCCAGTCTGCAACCGTTCGCGGGGCAGAAAAAACTGAACTTACGAGCGTTTGTTTTGGCAAAACTTGAGGCTAATGAATGCTGATGAATTTGTCGAGATTTTTTGGTGTTCAGTGCTTTTAAAGCTCCGGATGATGATAATAGTGAAGGTCACTTGGTCCAAGCTAACATTTAAGAGTGCGGATCTTTCCAAGCACTAGCTCAGACCTGGAACAACTAGACAGAAATGAACGAATAGATGAATTAATATATATATATATATATATATATATATATATATATATATATATATATATATATATATATATATATAATATTGTTCATTCCTTCTGTGCAGTACAGGTAGGAAAGTGCGTGGGACGAAAGCTTACGAAGGCTGTTTTTGAGATTACAAGAGTACTATCGAGCTCTTTACCAAATGAAGGGCCCAGTTGAGTCCAATACACAACAAGAGCTGGTTACCTTTTTTTCGACTTTTTAAGCGACCGTGCTAATTGAATGTGGGTGTGAATGCTGCGGGTTGCGACATCCCGTTCTTTTCACAAGCTTAATGAATGAATTGCAATAAATCAGGGCGTCAGTATCTTACGGCCATGGTGGACTGAGGAGGGCCAAAGGGGGAAACTTGTAATTTCTGCAAAGGACGGCGCCTCGGTCCACGGCGAAGAATAGGTTTAAATATGGAAAAAAATAAGTTTGTTGTTTAAATAGGCATGGGCTAAAACATAAAAAACTTCTAGTGAACCCCCCCCCCCCCCCCCCATGTCCTTGAAATAAAAATGTTTTGAAGACACCATTTCGCGTCAAATCAAAGACCCCGGTATGTTATGGCTGATATATGACGCACTGACAAACGTCGATCTGTTTCTACAACACTCACCCAACTAGTTCTTGCTGGTTTTTCTGGGAGTAAGTTTAATGTGGACGTAAAGCTGTAGCTGGTTTAGCGTGTCCAAACACAAAGAGGGCTGTCGTTACTGAACTTGACTCATTCGTATCCTAGTTAAGTCAAGAAGCGGAAGAAGGGATTGTCGAGACATCTAATCCGAAGGCGCGATAACTGCTGGTCTATTCTAATGATGGAGCAGATTCGAAGAGAAAGCAACTTAATAAAAAGTCACGCAGATTCAGGTAGGCGCAACAGTTTGGAAGCCCGCAAAGATTAGATGATCACAGTTGGCGCATTACTGGGCTAATTGGCGAGATATGAGAGAAGTGTTTGTTAAGCTGTCCACATTGCACGATGATGGTGACTGTGGTGCGCTCAAGAAAGAACGTAGACGTCTAAGCATTTACGACTCGCTGAGCACTGAACGCTTCCAAGTGAGACAGTCACATGCTTAGCAGACTGAAAGGACGCCCGCCGTAGCTGAAGCGATCACAGCGCGGATAGCCACATTAATATGAATCTAACATGGCACACACTGATCTTCATCTACAATAACGACTTGGGCCCGTATTCCGAGTTTGCGTCGTGATCGTAAGTGTCGCTATCTCCCCGAACTCGAGTCACCTGATTGGTGGAAACGTCGGAACATGATGTTGCCACCTCTTCCGGTTCCGCAGTGGCAACACCCAGTTTCGGCGTTTCGACAAATCAGATGGCTCAAGGTCATGTGAGATAGCGACACTTCGATAATGACGTAAACTCGGAATGCGGGCCCTGGACGACATAACGTTGATGCAAAGAGGGGTTTGTTTTGTTATTGCCGAAGCGCACGACAGGCACAATGGAGTTTTATGTGTTTTCAGTGGGTCTTCCTGTTCCTGGTCCTTTTTGGTTTTCATAAACCTTTGGCGAAAGTTTCTCAAAAGTTTCTGTTCAATTTTTCAATGGGTGCTAACTGCCCCTCATAAGCTCGAAACTATACGGGGCAAAAAGGGGAGTTTTTTACTCGCTTTAGAAATTTAGGCCAGTGCATGTAGGAGCCTGAAAGCAACACTTTCGGTTGGAGTACTTTTTTTTTAAGGCTGTCACTGAAGCAGAGTTTGAAGCTCTAACACTGGCTGGCTTTAAGAGGAGCTTTTTGTTATCTCGCCCCTAGTATGGACGCCCGGGAAGAGCTGTATGTAATTTTTTTCTGCATGATCTTCACCTTGTGCTATAGGAAGTAATCTTCCAAGTTTTAGCTTAATTCTTCATGCTATAAGTCATGTCCCGCTTTTCAACGAGCTCATTGATAAGGTAGTATCTTCGTTCTTAAGTATTATGTTCACATTGGGCGTATATCTCATACTTGCGGCCGGTTGTGGCACTTTTTTATTCAAGCTATTTATTCTAGAGCCGGCGAGAATAAACATTGCTGCGAATAAGACATTTTGGTTGTAATTTGGCAGTTTTTGCTCCGATGTCCACTTACATGCGAAAGCAATATCCAGGAGTAGGAGTACCAAAACAGTGGCTGCGTGTATCCTCATCCCTTTCGTTTCTCCCTGCGACACTTCCTTGAGGGGCTCCTTTCGTTTTCGCGAGTGAACATGGAGTGTATTCCTTCTATTTATCCGGCTTTCCCGAAGGGCGAGGCTGCAGCTGGCGCAGCTTAAATATTTGCCGTTATTGTTTCTTCTAGTGGCCGCCAGTGAAGGTCATCCCGCTGCAAATAGAGTGAATTTATATTTCGACCGCCATTGTTGAGGGCAACATTCGTTGCCTTTATACGACAAAAACAATTTTTTAATTTTTTTGCATACCGAGACAAATAAATCTATCCCAGTGAAACAAAAAAAAAAGTGCGGCATGCCCTGCTGCATTGTAGTATTATATTTAGCTCTTGAGTCATACGTGTTGAATTGCCAATGCAGAGTACAGGTGGAGACGTAAGTAAACGGAGAACGATTTTTCGTTCAATGTAAACTCACGTCCTTTACACTGGAGATAAGAAAACAATATTTGTCCAAATAAAAGGTCACTGGCATCTACTACCGGTTCGCACATACCACGACTGCCAGTTTCACTTACGCAATGCGTGAAAACTTTTAGAAGCAAATAGCGTGCTCCGTTTACTTTTGTCCGCTGGGGTATCTTTCATATCAAGGTTATAACTGCTGCATCTACCCATCGCATAGAGGGAAGCATTAGACGATCACCCTCTTTTATACCTAGGTCAGCGCTAGAATGAAGAGCAATGAAAACTCATTTTGGTTTAATTGGTAGAGACATTTGGAGCTAAATAAGCAGTTATTTTAAAACTTATGCTTTTTATTCATGCATTTTTATAGGTTAGTCTTCCAAATTTATCAGTAAAAAAACAAACAAAAACGCCGTCTCATTTTCTTTGCGCCAGTGGCAGTTGGCTCCCTTATCTCTCAACGAGTCCCTCATTTTCGCTGCATTTGCTTTCTGCTCAGCTTAAAGGGGCCTTAAATCTACAAGACTTGATGTGATATAGCTAGCGTAAGAATGTTATCATGTGGCTGCTGCCCTCTCCGTTATAGGCACCCTGCGATGACTGTTTGCACATGTGGCGCCACCTATGCGACCGATGAGAGTTAGCAATCGGGCGGGCCAGCGGCAGCCGCCGTGCATCTTTGAGCAAAAGAGCTGGCGTGCAGTTACACAGTCCAGAAAATGGCTCAAAAGAAGGATATTATGGATGTATTATGCCAGAGGACACAATGATGTTTCAGAAAAATGATGTGCATATTTCCATGGAAAGCTGTTATCGCAACGACCGGCTCAGTTTATCCTTACTTAGCATCGCACCTTAAAACGAGAGATGACCTTTACACATTCGTCCCTATGATGCTCTGAGCGATTATTCGTATGTGCCATGATTCCTGCAGTCAAGATGCTCACTAACAAACACGCCGGACGCCCTGGTTGAGGATGAACGAGGATATCTTGAATACATTTCCAAAGGTACTTCCAAAGGTATATATATATATATATATATATATATATATATATATATATATATATATATATATATATATATATATATATATATATATATATATATATATATATATATATTTACGCTACAGTTTCTCACATCAGTGTTTTGTCTTGGTCGAACTAGTCCCGAAAAACTGAAGACCAATGCACTGAACAGTGAATTGTTTTTTTTTTTCAGATTTTTCAACAGAAGCTTGGATGAAATCATTCTACGACCTTTGCCTGGCTTGCTGGAAATGACATTTGGTTGCCCCGAGTGCAAGCAGATAGCAAAGCATACCATTGCTGTAAATACCAGGTGGCATCTATTAGGGAGTAATCGACTTTAATAATTAATAGCAAATTTTAATAATAATGGTAGTAATAGCCGATTTTCACAGTTTAGCAAATAGTAATATTGAAGTGGAATTTGCTTTAGCAGCCCTGAATTCAAGTGTGTCACCTGTAAATCTCTAATATGTCGCTGAATGTGAAAGAAAAACTTTAAACCGTCTCTGCCACTTGTTTATGTCGCAGTAAGTACAATATTAGCGCACTCGTAGTAATACGTTTTGTTTTTGTTGTGACTGGTGAGCTCTAATCACTCAGTTACTTCCAGAGCTACAATTCTTTCTTTTTTTTGAGCAGGCTCCACCCCGTGTACCCCAGTACCTGAGCCTTGTCCTTCGAGAATACCTCATGCAATGCTGTTGATCGGCTTCGAAGTATCCACTGCGGGGTAAAGAACTGGAAACGGAATTCGGAATGTAATTATCGCAATACTTTGGTCTGCTGAGATATTCAGAATATAAGCCGCTATTTTCCAGTATTCCACATATCCAAGAAGCAAGCAAGCATGTGATCGCTAGAGGTCTTCCCCTACAAGGGTTAGTGTCCTTGAACAGAAGAAACCCAACTGCGTGATATCCTCAGACTGAAGAGTTTCCTTTTGTATTTATGGGTTATTTCTTAGGGCCTCCTGCTTCGACGTCATGGGCTTTCATAGTTCAGCTTCACCAGAAAGCAAACTGGTGTCTTCTCGACGAGACACCACCTTCCGAACAGTATGTTGATCACCATGAATCGGGCTCTGATTCACCCTGAACGTTTGTATCATCCCCACCAAGAAACATAGCAGTAGATTGTTGATCCTGGTGGCATGAATCTTGTTATCATAGCGTATTTGCGCAGATATGTGAATACTTCCAGGTTCGCTTTTATATAAGAAATCTAAGCATTAGAAAAGAAAAATGAAGTCGACAGTTATATTTTTTTAATTACTAGTGCATCACAAAATGGAGTGCTTGCACTACTAAGCCCTATCAGTCACTCGTTGCAGTCGACTGTCGCAAAGAAATCCGAGAAGAGGCACGGGAGATGAGGAAAGATAATGATGGTATTATTAGCAAGCACTGTTAGCCGAGACTGTTAGTTCCAGGTAATACATACAATTTATGCTAGAAAAGATGGTGATAATTGTATACGCCCCACCTTGACAGCGCCATATATCCAACACTACAACACATTTACAGGCAAAAGCGTAGTCGGTTTCTGTGTTCGCTAAGCTGCCAGTTTTCGTGTTCCTTTCGGATGTCGTCACCTTCATATCTCCTCTGACAGCGTTGCACTGAAGACCCTAAACCGGCCTCTTTACCCAAATAGACGCCTAAAGCACCACTTCAACACTTAAATAATTTTGAGATGGAAAAGAAAAGTGACTCTATAAACACTAGCCAGTGACTACACCGTCTCTGAGCTGCTGTAGTGGTTGTGATGACGACGTGGTTTGAGAAAACATAGCTAAACGTGATTCCGTGATTCTGCTCTCTACCATTCAGTTTACTATTTAGTCGACATTAATGGGTTTTGTTTCCTGTAATACATATAGATATCCACATTTCATCTCACAGTATAATACTTACGTGCGGCACTTACAAGTGTGGCCAAACCACTCCGTAAGTATGCTCCACTATCCAAGCGAACAAATAACAGCTAAACGTGACAAGGCGTTAACAAAGCAAAACTAAAAGAAGCAATGGTAGCTACACGAGTGCTAAACATGGCTTGTTCATAAATATCCATGCTTAGCCAAGATGAACCACCGTTCACGTTTTTTTCAAATGAGATTTGCTAACGTTCATTTTCGTAATCAGAACAGCCAGACAAAACATGCAAAAAAACAGGGTGTCGATGGAGATGGCTCAGCAATTCTAAACCACCCTACTGAACATTGCGTGCGGCCTGATTTTATAGGTAATACCTGTGTGGCAACGTATTACTGCACTCGTACGCTACACTTCTTAGCTGAAAATCCTTGTGCTGTACGCTTTCCTAGTAGCAGCGGTTTTAAAAGAGATTCCGCAAGCAATTTTTGTTTTTCTTTTCATTCAACGTCGCAAACTTCTCAACGTTGCGAAAAGCGACGTCTGGAAAGACGTTTATAAATTGGCAAGTCTTCAATAGGGCACCCCTCTCTCCCTAATAGCACCTCTGGTGCCTCTCCCCTCCGAAAAGAATGCGTGCCCCAGACATGATGAGGTGCGGTGCAGGCATACCAGGCTCTGCATCTGCTCTGCGTAGGATCGCAATTATCGCGTTCCTTTAGGCATACCCTTGTCCGCAGACCATGCGCCGCATACTTTCTCTTCTTGGTCGCCGTTTTGCAAAAGCGCGCGCACAACGCTAGACCAGCCCTCCCTCCCAAAATGCGAGGTGATGATGCGGATACCGCCTTTTGCCCAGAGAAAGCGACCTGCCGAGAAGTATGGCGAGACGCCTTGACTGCTCCTTCTAGAGAGCATTTTGGGCCTGTGGGTTCGTGCACACCTCCTCTTCATGGCGGCCTTTAGGCCAATTTGATGCCTGCGACGCGTTATAATGCCGAGACCATGGGCAGGGCTTCGATACCCAGGCGCTACTTGTTACACATGAGCGGTGGCTTCGGTCCCCATTGCACCTGTGCTTGATGTCGAGGTAATCACTGTGACAACACATCTTATTTAATCGAATGTGACCGAGAGGCGTATGTAATCACTTTCAATTTGCTCCAGATCAACTCGACTCAGAAGATACTATTTCCCCCGCTCACACCCATTGTGCCAGGTTGAACAGCATAACAAATTGATGATCGCTACCTCTGCATGCCATCAATAACCGCCCCCCCCCCCCCCCTCCCTCGGATTTCGTTCTGCTGAAGCTTGGCTATATCGTTGCAGTTTTGCAGGTCAACATTGTTAACCCCCAGAAGCAAGACACGTGTCCAATACGTCCTGTATTTATGGTCACATTATTTATTCATGGTAGCATCCGTCTGTATAATCACATCCTTTTCTCCCTTATGGGTTATTCTCCCTAAGTGAAAATGCCTCTTGCAATCCCCGCCAGCTCAGAACGCCAAAAAGGACTCTTGTCGAAAGTTCGCCTAACGCATTGATGTTTCCGCTCTGCCCATTTCATTCAGGTTTGTGTTCTACGAGAATTCCATCTCCCAGTCCTCTCTCTGCCACGCACAATAAATTTAGTAATGCAAAAGTTATGCAAAACGTGGCTCATATGGTTGTTCCTTGAAGTGAAGCCTTAGCGAAGTGCTTGTTTGTAGACTCATTTAAATATTACCACGGGTGGCTTGCTCTGAGGATATAAGCATTAGATGCAGGCGTCAAACTTCCTGGTCTTTTTCAGAAAATCCTGGTCATCTATCTTCTTTTTTTCCTCATATTGTAGCGCAGTGGACTATCTGAAGTTTACCGCATTGTTATTCCATGCCGTAAGAAGTTTATTTGTGTTAATTTAATGTCTAATTGTTAAAACAGCTTTAGTTAACACTCGACTTGACAGCCCTTGGGTTACAGAACTATATAAGTAATCTATACATATATGTGGTTTACTAAGCGGGCGTCTGGGTCAAGCATTCAAAATGATTGCTACAGATGCACGTTGATAGTTAGGCACTACTTCCAGCTGGCTTTGAGTACACCATATGATTGATGTGAACTATCACTCAAACAATCTGGTTATTCACACTCACGAAGTAGGCACCGATCTGGCATAAAGGACGCTAGCGAGGTACTCTGTTCATGCATATTAGACCTCACTAATACGTCTTTTGCAAATTTCCTGTTTGAAGCGGTTACGCCAACTTCGGGGGTAAGTCTACTGCAGCCATTATTTCATAAACGAGCGCATGTTTGAGACCACGCTTTCGTTTACATCATTGCGATCGAGGAAGTGTAATCCTCTATCCGTACATTCTTGCTAAGAATCTGGACAGGTTATCAACCCGTTATACCGTCGCCGCCGAAGAGTCGCTAAGAATAACTACTTGATTGTTACGCATTGCACATGGGATACTCCGGCCCAATGCATCATTTATCTCTATCGATTATACTTTATCGACTGATACTTGGCGAGAAGCACTGTTTATAGAACCTCTTATGTGGTTCTACATTCACGAGCAGGCACCACGCCGCTGTCTGGTGGCTTGTGTACCGGCCAAGTCGTGCAGTTATTTGCGCGTGTAGACTTCTGTCCGTGTTGGGAGATTGCAATCAGACCTGAAAGCTGCTGACAGCTTGCGTGCACACTTAATGCACGCATTATTCTTCGCGGCTCTTTCCCTGTAGGTTGCGGTGAATAACATCGCAATCATCTTGTCTTCAGTGTGCATGTTGCGAAGCTATGTTTTGTGACTCTCGGTTCGGAAAGTACCGATAAGAACAACAAAACACAATAAAAATGTTTCTTACAGAGAATATTTCAAAGACTGGCCACACTGGTTGCAGCTAATGAACCACGCGTGCGCTCGTTTACGACCAGGCTCGATGGCGTGAATCAGATTCATCATTTCGGTTTCCCTCAATATATTTTTTTATTATTACATAGTGTATTAGCCGCCTGGTTCTTTACAACTGAGATTGCTTAGAGGTCGGCAGAGGGCGCTACAATAACGGCGAACCACAGTTTTATTGGGGCAGCTCTTCCTGCAAGATTCTGCTGTATCGCCCAGTAATAGCGACCGATTTAGGTTTCTCCCAGTCTTTACGTAGGCTGGGCGATACACGCCGCGCTCAGAAAACTTCCTTGCACTGCTGCCCATTCCAAAAGTGGAATCGTTACTATCAGATGCTGTTTGTTACAGACTCGTTGCTAATGTCTCGTTTCTTATCTGGCACATATATCTCTAAGCAATGCAACGGCGAGCTAGTTATCGATGAACAATAAATAACGACAGTGTCTCGAGAAGGGGCACACTTGGTTGCTTTCGAAGGTCATATAGGATGTTGTTTTATGCTTTTCTTCTCTTCACCACTGGTGTTCCACCGCGGAGGTTACGTTCTTAGGGCACCCGACTGCTGCACCCAAGGACTCGCGTTCCAATCCCGGCCGTAGCGGCAGCTTTTCGTTGGAGGCGAAAAGAAAGGCTCCCGTGTGCTGTGCGACGCCAGTGAACATAAAAGAATCACAGGTGGTCGGAGTTTGTGGAGCCCTCCGCTACGGTGTCCCTCATAGTCTGAGTCGCTTTGGGACGTTAAACGCCATAAACTAAAACAGTTTCACCACTGGCGATGTTTATGTGAATGAAAAATGCAATCTGAATGTTTTCGGTGGAATTGTTGCCAATATCAAACGCTATCTTCTTTTCTTCTTTTTTTTTTTTTTACGGATTGCGTCTCTCTTTCGACACACGTAGAAGCAGCACATACGCTTGCGGGATGTGCACATAACTCCCTCAAAAACTCATGTCTATAATAATTAGATCATCGAAGTCAGTTAATGTGTAGGCATTTTTTACAGGTTAGCTGTAAAAAATCCACAGTTGCTAGCGGGCTTCTGAAGAGATTTTGTATAATAGACAAAAGAGGAACAACGTTGTGATAAAATTGAATAAGTCTTTTTTCTGCTTTCTAACCTAAATCAAATACATCGCAAGTAAACGTTTACACATTAATAAGCTATGCTAACATATAGAATAAAAAGGGACGATATTGTAGTGAAGAAGCTCCGAGTATTGGCCGTGCCAGTCGAGACTCTGCAAAAATGTCGCCCTGGTGGCCTATTGTTTGCACCACGCTTATTTTTTTTCTATGCCTAGAGTGGGCCTGTAAACTGATTTATATTAGTGGAAATTTTTAAATGATAGTATATATTTTTTTATTTACTTTTGGCAAAACCCTTAGCAAACCAAAGAGAGCAGCGCAAAAACATACTCTATAGCAACAACGCTTTAAAAACTGAATAATAAATTGAAAAAAAGAAAGGCAAGAATGTAATAGAGACGCCAACTCGCTGCTCACACTAATACATTGCGGCGAATGAATGAGTGAAGGCAAATTTATATGTGATTCGTCTATGAGCTCAATACAAGTACCAGCTGTCCTGGAATTTCATTTCTACTTAACCTGTTCTCTTTACCCGTTCGCACCTCTCCGCAGACAACACAAAGCATCGTCAGTCTACCGCGTCACCAGCACATCAGTCAGAGAGCGGCAAAACGCCGCTTTTCGCTTCCTGAACAAGACCGGTCGAGCGCTTCGCAGCAGAAGCAGAGAAGGCGCGTTCACCTTCCAAATCAGGGACCGTAGCGCACACGCGCTGGCGCCGGGGATCGGAATAACCGCCGTTATTCATCGCGCCGCTGACCGCTTCTAGGCACGCCCAGTGTTCTCGAGGGAGGGAGGTGTAAGACGGAGAGGAGGACAGAGAAGTGAGGAGATGGTGGTGGTAAAGCTCTTGCGATGAACTAAGAGCTTCGACGGGTCCCAATATTTATCAACGCCAATGAGCGGGCCGCCCAAGATTCCTTTCCCTTCTGGAAGAGGTTTGGCCGGATGAACAGAAACCACCCACTGACCGTTTGCCACGGAAACCAGCAGGGACTTGAGAGCCAAGTGCTCCGGCCAGGTTGCATTGGAGCTGCTGGCGGGAGGTTAACGACTGTTGTCTTCGGTCTGTAATGGTTTCTCGCGGAGTGGCGCGTTGTGTGGCCAAGTGAAACCACGAGCTTCAATCAAGGCCCGCTTTCGCTGTTGGGTTAATTTTTGATTATTGCCTGAATTTATAAGCTGATGGCTACGCGCCAACCTTATAATACGCAGAAATAAACTTTCATGACTTTCACTATTGGTAATTACAGTGAGAGAACTCAAAATCCTATAAATCCAATTTTAATTTCACATAGTTTTATACTGCGGTGCTGTAGACACCTACAGTTGCGGCAGGCTTTTCCAGATTACGAATATCAGCATTTTTCTTGCCGTTTCCTAGTAGCTGTGACGCATAATATTGTCACTGCTTGAAGCTGGGAGAAAAAAGAAGGAGAAGTATGGTACTGGCACGTGGTCGACAAGTAAGACAAAGTGCGTCGAACGGTAGGCCCTCACTGTTTGGTCCTTTGACTCTTTCTCCCTGCGTATATACTTAAACCTCCTTTGTAAATATATTTCTGCCCAATACATTATGCGTTGTTAGTTCATTTCATTCGAATTTTCGTCAGACTCCTACTGCATCCGTTACCGTTTTGTGCCGAGTTCCGAATTCAGCAGCTTCTTAGCCTTCCAGTTCACACTCTGCATAAAGTTCCCTTCAATACACTTACTCTTACAAAGCAAGCTTGAGCTACATCCCTGTCAAATATAGCCTTTGGTGTTCTTGACTATAACTCCGAAATGAAGTTCTGAGAGGATACAATGTATGTTCTTTGATCCAGCTCTTTGCACCGCGTATAAGATGAAGACCAACGGTGAATGTTTAAACACGAGCACATCGTCGTGCGGGGCACATGCGAAAGGGCCTCAAGAAAACAAGGAAGCGCTCTGCACCTCAAGGATAACAAAGGTGGCGCCGACTTGGAGCGACGCCAGGCGCTTGCCGCTTGCGGCGCAAAAGCGGCCAACGACCCCCCACAAGCGATGCGACCTCGGTGGCCGAGCGCGGGCCATTTGCATCCGAGCCAAGGTTGTCGTCGAGCCGGCGCTTTACACACGTCTTCACAGGCATCCGTGTTGTGTACGCTCTTCTTCTGGGTAGCCGTGAATCAAGGACTGCGGTGAAAGTTTCACATTATATTCTCCTTCCCGCGGACTTTTCTGTAGTCGGCTTCGGCTTCTCGAATCCGAGCACCACGCAGTCGCAGCTCAGAGGTCAAGAACTCCACAGAGAGGTAATGCAGAGGCGTGGCAGGGGTATTAGATTCTAAAGAAAGGAAAGTTTTGCGCTGAGTTTGGGAGAACTGTAAATTTGGCTGCTCCTTTCGGAGGCAGCGAGAACAGAGGTAATGTGTCCGTGTCGACGCTTCTTCCTGCTTGCTGCCCACGTCACTTGTTAAGCAGTAAGCTGCAGCGGCTTCTCCTATTTCTGTGCTGCTTTCGACTTGATTGCGACCCGCAAAACATGGGCGACCTTCCGGGGGTTTTTGTTTTGAACTTTTTCTGATCGTTTATACGACGTGGAAAACCGCTCTCGTATCATCTGCGCCTCGCTACATCTGACAAATGACAAGATTTATTGTGAACAACAATTTACGGAAAAATTTAACATCCGCTTTGTGAATCAAGCAACCAGGACTTATTTTGAGGTAGCAGTGACAGACATGCCTAGAAATCCCAACAGTACCTCATTACATCCAGGTAAATAGAACTATCTGAAGCATTTTTCCTTATGTAAAAGTAGTTCTGCATGTGACATTGATAATTTTCAGCTAAAGTCTAGTAACTGCACACCAAACTTCCTTGTACCTCATCTTACCTCTATATATTTTGCTTTCTCCACAGGTGCTCTCGCCACTAAAATGCGAGTCTCAAATATTAGTTTTATAAAAATATAAGCATAAAAAATTGTCTAACTATTGTCCCATTTCATTGCCACCAATCTTTTCAAAAGTATAAGAAAAAAAATAGTTCATACTCGTTTCAGTAAATTTGTTGAGAAGCACAAGATTTTAATCTGACACAATTTGGCTTTCGAGAGCGGAAGTCATCAGAGCGAGCGCCCTTCTATAAGAGAATGAAATTATACTAAAAGCATCCGAGAACAAAGAAATAGGGATTGGCATATACATAAATTACTCGAAAGCCTTTGATCATCTTCATCTATAAACATTATTGAAAACGTGGGATATATGGACTCTGAAGAGTCGCTTTATCAAAGGTAACATCGTACCTTCACCACCGAATGTAAGTGCTTTAATAGGCGACAGCTTGTCATCATGAAGAAAAATTAACACTGCAGCATACCTGAAGAAAGCATTCTTGGCCCTCTCTTGTTTAATCTTTACGTAAATGATATCACTACGGGTAGTTATATACCACAATATGTATCGTAAGCAGATAGCACCAAATTATTATTTCGCAACAGTAACTTCCAGATATTAGAGGCTGAATTAAAAACATTCTTGAAGGCCTACATAAATGGGGTGCTGCGAACTCTCTATTGAAATCAACATTAAAACAACTAAGGTTATTATTTTTTCTTCCTGCCAGTCATCAGTACAATGCGCTTTAATTATCGCATTAGGACCACAAGCAATAGATATTGCCGACGAATTCTAAACATTAGGAGTATATCTATGCAAGATCATGGCATGGGACAATTATGTTACCTATACTAGAACGAAATCTTGAAAATTTGTTGGGGTTCTGACGAAATTTTGCCTACCACAAGCATTGAAACTGCACGTATACAATGAATTATTTTTTTCCCATATAAACTATTTCTTTCTTGCATAGGGAACGACCATGGCTAATCTAAATTGTAAGCATATACCGCCAACAAAGTATATCCGCCCTATCTCTGCAGTTGACTCATAAGCTCGCACTGGTGAATATTTTACTCGGCTTAAAAAGATAAGTGTACATAGCTATATACACACTAGCCAAAGGTAAAAACTATCCCGGAACAACGAGCAAGAACTTAATGCAATAGCGAAAATAAATAAGTCAACGTGCCATCGTAACTGCCATCGTAGGTCGGCCCAACACCTTCTCATCGATCTCACTGTCAACTTGTTTTTTTTTTATTTCTTTTTGCCACCCCAACGTAGTTAATGCCATGACCAAGTGAACAATGTTATCGAAAATGATTGAGATGCTATTTCAGCTGTCTTATAGGTAGTATTGGGGCTCATGTTCAATGCTTGGCTAATTCTTCATTGTGCGTTGAGCTGTCTCTCTTTTTGAATAATAGCAACACTGAAATTGCAAAAGGATGGTCTAATAGGCAGTTTGGGTTTTAACGGAAATTGATGAAAGGGAACGGAAAGAAGACCTCTCGGAATAATATCTGCGCGGAGTTTATACACCGTCATAATTGAAGGAAAAAAAAAAGCGGGCCACGATCTTGCAATAATCTTTTTACGTTGCAATACATCATCTCCGGTAACATTTTCCGGGCTAGTGATTGCAGATTTAAAAAAAAAAAAAAAATGCGTGCCTGCAAAGCGTTACTAAAAAAAACAGAAAAAACATGAATTTGGAAATAATGAAAGACGTAAGCATTTTATTGAAGACGTTAACCCTTTTCTCGTGAATGAGAAACACAGAACACAGGTAAAAGTGCAGAAGTTTTAACGAATATGCTACCAATCTTCCTGTGAATTAAGATTCATAAATACTAATCGAGACAGAAATAATGAAAGACATAAGCATTTTATTGAAGACGTTAACCATTTTCCCGTGAATAGAAACACCGATTAACACAGGTAAAAGTGCAGAAGTTTTAACGAACATGCTACAAATTCTGTGGAATACTGCGCTACTTGATATACAGAGACAAATGGACGACGACACACGAATGCGCTTTATTCGTGTGTCGTCGTCCATTTGTCTCTGTATATCAAGTAGCGCAGTATTCCACAGAATGATCAACCAACTGGCCCCCGTGTTTGCATTCATGCTACAAATCTTCCTGTGAATTCAGATTCATAAATACTAATCAAGACATAATTGGGATAACTTGCATACTCGGTAGCGTAGCTCAGGGTGATCACAAAACAATGATGCTTCGCACTTTTTCATCCTCAGAATTATTATCTAACATGTGAGTTTGATAACTCGGCAATAAAGAAGTGCACCTCTTTTCGGCTTACAGGCAGCAGATACGAGCATGAAAAACAAAATACTCAACATAAATAAAGGGGATCGATTTCGATACATATCACAGTATTGCAGCAAGAATTGAGCAGACTAGTTTCAAAAACAAAATATACATTCGTATATATATATATATATATATATATATATATATATATATATATATATATATATATATATATATATATATATAATATATAACGAGTCATGGCTACCATTACCAGGCTATTGCACGAAGATATTCGGGCTTCTGGAACAAGTATGTGTTGTGTACACTAAGGAACAATGGTTTTTTTTACTATAGTGCGTTTTCTTATGTACTCTACGTACATGTAGAAATTGCCGCAACATTTTGGTTGTTTCTTGGCACTGGTCTTCCTTTCCTGTGATAGAGGAGGAGTCTCAGGACACGCTCTGCTTCTCACTGTGTGAAGACAGATGAAAGTAGGTGCATGCAGGTGCCAGCTTATTTCAGGGTAAACAAAAAACTTCATTCCAAAAACTATTCATGAAAAGGCGTGTCACCAGAAAAATGGCTCAGAAAGATGTATCATATGGGTAGCAGAAAAATGAAATGTTGTTGTCTTATTGCTTACTATGTTAAATAACAACACAAGTATGCGAGAGCAGCCTGGGGTCATTCCGATACTGCGGTGCGGATCTGCTGACTACCGGACGCCGAAACCAATCTTAACTTGAAATCTACTGGAAAGCTTCATTAAAAATGGCTAAAGTCGACGAAATTCAGTCAACAAGTGTAGCTATGGCAGAAACAGACAGTATGACAAAAATTTAACATTACATATATGCAGTCAGACTCTTTGCCTATTGTCAGGAGTCTCTATGGCGTCAATAAAAAGGGGAGAGGACTTTGTTTCAAACACTCAATGAGAATCTTTCGTATTCGTCACTGAGTCTGCGTCAAGGTAGAAAGCTAGGCCAGATGGTGTGTCTTCGTTAAATGCGCTAGTATTTTTGTTAATGAGTATGCGTCGTGTGTACACAGTGTGAGTCCCTTTCTCTCCTCCAGGTAGCCTACAAGGACAAGGATAGTCTTTTCTTATGTCGCTTGCTGCTCTTGCCGAAAACAGCTTCCAACATCTTCGATACGTTTATAACAGTGAGCCGCCGTCTCAGTGGCGTCATTGAAAGCAATATCTTTGTGGCGAGTACTTCGCGGAGAATGCCTTGGAATGCCACCCTTATTCCAGCATAACTTTCAGTGGCCGACACCTCGTGGAACTTGCACTGGAGTCGAACAGACAGCAGGCGCCCATCGTCGACTTCCACCTGACGAGCGTGGAACAGGTCGCGCTTGTTGGCCACCAGGATGGTAGGCAGGCATGGCCAGAGCTGCCGCACCTTCTGCAAGCAACTGCTTGCTTCTTCAAAGCTCCACAAGTCTTCGATACTGTAGAGTACGATAAGTGCGTCGGCCCATCCCATCTTGTCCTCCGGGAATATGTTTGCTTCCTGGAGAAAACCAGCAAAAGTCGCTACGTGTCAGATAATGAAATATTCAGAGTTTGACTTTCAGATAAATTTTCCAGTGGGATCAATAGTTCGGCACTCATAACGATAGCATACATAAGCATTTTAATGGTGCACCTTTCGAAACTCTCATTGTAGGGACAGCCATGGTTGTTGTAACTCAAGTCTACGCAGCCTTTATGACTAAGTTTGAAGTGAGGCGTTAGTACCTTGCAATTGGCCAAGGATCGCGAAATGTTGTCATCGACACTACGGTTCGGGCATAAGATGATATGCAAACATATTATTGCGGCACTACATATTTAATGCTACTATAGAGAAACTGAGTGTTTGACGAATGTAGGAGACTGGCAGGGAATTTTATGTTAGAAAGGATACGCAATAACTGCAAAGGTAGTGGGGTCTAAAATTACTTATGCTCAAGAAGGCGCCATCATATGCGATAAAAACACAAAGATAGACTTGCTAACCATCTCTTCGACTTGCCCAACTTTGCTGGTATGTTTTTTGTTAAGTGGATCAACAAGGCCTGTGATAGTAGGCTCGGTCTGAGCAATAATACGTAATAAAACAAAAACGGATACATTGAATAGGTACATAATATTCATATCGTTCAATTATTCATTTTCATGTACCACATAAGCGCTCTGAGACGTCACAATGATGTCGACTGTCGCCTTAGGCTCCGAAGGCTGTTTTATTAGTCGCTAAAACCGAGACGGGCTTGGCGATCGGCCGCTTAAAATAATATTAAAGTTGATGCGACTGTCAAATATTTGGCATGTACCTGATTCCTCGACGTGTCCAGTATCTCCAGCTCCCATGTCCGGTTGTCAACGAGGACCGTGTGTTTGTAGAGGAGGTCCTTCATGGAGCTGTACTCGCTGATGAACCGCCGTGTGAGGAAGCGTACTGTAACGGCTGCAGAGAGGAGTGAAACGCTATCCATAACAACGTTTTGAGTCCTGCTCATCATAATATAGAAACAATATTTCTTTTGTAAGCACAGCTCGACTATCGGGATGGAAAGAATTCCACGCCACCTTTGAATATTTTAAAGACACGCTAGCATTTTAAGCAGTCTAAAAGAGTTCCTAAATGCTGGGCGATTTCAATATCTAAATTAAAAGGCACTGAACCCTATGTTTCTCACTTTTTTTTTTTGCAGGCGACGCTTCCGACCTGCGTTACATACATAATTAACCAGACATCGTGTCTGTGCTCCATCACACGAAGGTCTGAGAAGCACCCTCAAAAAGCTTTGAAACAAAGGAAGCGCGGTATCTAGACCACAGCTGAATGAGAGAAGAGGAAAAAATGTAAAGAGCCCACGGCATCTGCGTTCAGTACACCTTCGCGAAGAGCACAGAAGTTTTGACCTGGGTGCATGATCTCCATGGGCACATTTACAAGGGTACATATTTCGACCTCAGGCCTTCTGGCGATCCAGTTTTAAAACTCTAGTTATTCCTTTTGTGTCACTCTATGATTGAAGCTGTCACCCAAGACGTCACAGCTCGTGGCCAAAACTAAATGATTCGCTTGCTCTGCTTTCTAAGGCGGTGTTCTCTAAAATTAGGAATGATGCTGTATACAATCTTTACAAAACCATGCCCCTTCGTCTCTTTAATAATGAGAAACGCCCTGGGGGTCTCGGCTGTGACAATTACACCGGCTGAATGCGGTCTAACTTAACCAGAAAAAAATGCAGCATAGAGTTATATTTGGGAAGTGGTGTGGTTAATGCAACGTAAAAGATTTTCCACTGACCTGATTTTCCCACGCCTCGACTTCCGATGAGCATTATGCGAATCGGTGACAGTCCACAGTTCTTGCGGGTCATTGTCACGGGTGTGAGAGGCATCGGACGACGTTCGGGGGCCAAGTCTCTCAGGTCAGTCTCTGATGTCCCACGTATCATCAGAGCTACGCGCACTGATCCATACTTGAAAGCTCTTCGAAGAAGACGAGACAAACCTGCCAAAGAGGAGGTCAATCGCCTTGCTTTGACAAAAGATTCCCTTGCAGCATCCGCAATAGCCACTCACGGCGGAGTGAAAGAAAGCCGATACGAGGAGCGTCGCTCTGGATGAACTCCAGCCAACGAGAAAGCGCCTCTCTTTTAAGGCGGCATGGAGGATGGGGGAAAAAATACGTACCGGCCACTTCCACGTGTGGCGCGCCGCTGCGTCACGTGGTCATATGTCTTGACCAATACTAGGCGCGGGCGGAACACACGTGCGCTCTCAAAGAAGCGCGCGGCGCTTTGTATAGGATTGCAAGCCGGTCGTGGCGATTGCTTCTCACTTCGAGTTTGTGGCAGTGCTTTTTTTATTGAAACAGCGTGCTAGTTCAAGAGATTCAAAGATTTTGGCACCACCGACAAAAAACAGCACCACGAAAAGCTTTGCACATGACAAACAGCTGTTTCTTCATTGCGTTGGAGTTCCACTTAGATGTGGCGCTTTTTTTTTTTTTTTGAATGTTTCCACGTGAGGGGTCAAAATATATTGAGGTCATTGCGTATTAGTGTGCTGACGCTTGTTGCGAAAGTGCGCCTTGCACGTTCGTTTTCAGGGAGGATTGTTTCTTTTACATAAATATGGGACGCATGGTTATTCCTCGATGATTACATCGGCTATTCCTTCTCTCAGAAGACAGCAGAAATGGCGAGGAATTAAAATGTCTGTTTGAAATAAAAATATAGCATCACAATAAACGAGATAAGTGCATTACAATACAGTAAGGCAATAATTGGTTTGTGGTTGGTTTGTGGGGTTTAACGTCCCAAAGCGTCTAAGGCTATGAGAGATGCCGTAGTGGAGGACTCCGGATATTTCGACTACCTGGGGTTCTTTAACGTGCATTGACATCGCACAGCACACGAACGCCACTCCGTTTCGCCTCCACCGAAACGCAGCCGCCGAGGCCGGGATTCGTGTAAGGCATTAATTCAGTTTACGGTGTAATTCAAAAAAACGCAGTAAACACTAACGACCAAAAAATTTATGTTTGTCGTATTTTGTCTGTCATGTATGTTGCTAAAGCTTAGTGTAGCAAAGGAAAAGTTGCAGCATACGTGAAATGAAAAAGAAAAAATGGAACATGGAGACCTAACGCTCCAATGGTAATCCCCCAACGATAAGAGAATTAGGGTAGCCTCGGGGTTGCCTGCAATGTGTGACCGAGGTTGAGGTCTTTGCAAGAAAGCTGCGTAAGCAACAGCTTTCATGAGAAGAACGTTTTGCCTTTTTGCACGCTAATATGCCTATACCGAAATTTTGGTTCTCTGTTAAAAAGAAAGCAAAATACAGTAAAAATTTTCTTGTTTACGTACTGCGCTGTCCGAAAGAGCATAGGCCATGATTCTGAAACTGAAAATGAATTCATCGGCACGATCCCTGACATCAGTAGCCTTGTGGTTTTGCAGTTCCTTATGAAAAAAAAAAAAAAAAGCAAACTATCAGTGAAAGGTCAGAACGTAATTGTTTCTGTTTTGTTCGTGTTAATCTTGAATGTCAGGCGCTCAAAGTAAAATTGTGATTTCGCATTTAAAAGTAATTCTCATTTAAAAGCTAAAAGTTGCCGTAGAGACTAAAGCTTCATATACTTCACGTAGAGCAAACGTTTTGAACATTCTTGTATGTTGTTCAGTATAAACTTGTGATCTGGTCGATAACTGTCCAGGCGGGCATAAGGCCAAGCCATGTCAAACTGAGCATTTGAAGTTTTGAAGGAAGCCGGCAGAAGATTCTAAAACATAATTTGCCACGCAAGGGGCAAAATGAACACTTTAGAGGGGAAATACTTTGTACGCGTGCCCCCAACACGACCATATTCATACATAGCTCATGTTAAAGATCTATTCAGCTTCGCGTTATAGTGTACATAAATGAAGGATACAGCTTGGACCAAATATAATATACCTTTAAATTCTCCCATACGTCGGCACACGTATGTTCTGTGATTTCGCATTACTATCTGCAGACCACGAGGACTTATAACAAGTGCTGGCCGACAGCACGTTCGGCCAACGCTCACACCGCCCTACCAAATAGAAGGTCATGAACTGTCAAGACCACCCGTGCTCCATCAACACTGATTACCAAAGATGCGTAACAGGGGTCATTACATGTTGTAAGCGAAGGTTCTTTGCAAGTACATTAGGTGGCTTTTTTGATCAATTTATTGTGCCGGAGTAGCGGCAGTATTGCCTTGCTTACTCACACTTGCGCGCCAGTTACGCCAAGTATTATCGAAGGCGCTGCTAACTTACACAATGAAGGAGTACGTACATTGCGCGCTGAACTGAATGCACAATATGCGCAACGTTTCTCTGCACGCAGCCTCTTATCCGTTATCGGGCTTAATGCAATATTTCACCCTCCTTGCTGTTGGTAGAGCACGTCGACTAATGATTATGATTGTTTTCTGTGTGACCCTAATTAAACCTCTCTGTCCCCTTCCTGGTACCTTTCCAATCAAGTGATGACAGCGAGTTCTTTCTTTACGTAATGAATAATGCGTTCTCGGCAATTCTGTGCTTATGGATGTCGTGTCTGCGTTTTTACTTCAATATGCTGCCCAATCGTTTTGTCCTGCAATTTTTTTCACGCCAGAGCCCTTTACGAAAGCATAGCGAAATGATTCCTCCGAACGCGCGCAGGTTGCACACTTCAGACGTGTTGCGTAAGACATCTTTTGTAACACGTTCTATTCGCGCCTGTGGCATTAATTCTACTTGTCGTGAACGCATGTGACAAACATTGCAGAAGCGGCCCGCGTTATCCCGATTCTGCCGAGCTTCTCTTCAGAAGATATGAAAGAACCTGAAGTCTAGTGGGTGTGTTCTTTATCCTATTCTTCCTATTCTTGCCAGGGTATAGGTTCAAAAACTGCGTTCGGTCGTTTGCAACCTGAATGGAGACGCGACAGAAAATTATGCGATCTTTGTTTCTCGCTAAAGTCGTGGCACACATTGAATGCGATTATATTCGCTGACACTAAAACGCGCACTTTGAATGTCGGTATAAGAAGGGTGTACTGGACTTTCGAATAGGGCTTTGAATTTCGCTGCATTATTAACGAACATTTTCATGTACTCAGACACAAATATTATGTTTTTAGTGTAACATTCAGCTCATAATTGGTGGTCGTAGTCACACCCAATATCAATGAAGCTAGAAGCCCATACAAAACAAAAAAGAAACAGAAGAGAAAGAGCGTCGCTTGCTGCTTATGTGGTGAAACGTGCACTAGCGTGCGTTCATTTTCCCACATCATCTGGAAGCGACAGAACATGCAAGCTAGGAATCAATACAACTGTCTGATTGCAGGTTTGAAATTCTACAACTGTATTCAATAGTAAGGAGAGTGCCATACTCTTAAGAGCAGGCGTTTACAAGAGCACAGTGTGACCGCAAAATGCTCACAAAAACGCTACAGCTAATGTTTGCCCGCAGTGTGTCGGTCCCTTCTAAGAAGAAGTTAAACGCGAGGTCGTCCTGCCAGCGTTGCACTGGCTAAAGATGAATTTTAATTAGTCGTTCATGCCAGTGTATGTTCAGACTACGATGTTAACAGATCTGTCGGCCTGGTCTGCATGGTCGTAGTAGGACCCGATTTATCATATGCTTTGATTGCTAGATAATACTAGTTTGCTGGCTACTATTACGTTCGTATGACCACACAGAGATTGCATGAAAGGAGAATGGAATACTTAAATATGGGAAACGATAATATTGTTACGCGGCGGCAAGCGATGACAACAGGAGAACAGAGGACAGAGAGAAGATGCTCGATGGTCGTGAGATTACGTTTAATGAATCTGTGTGCGGGCCTAGCGCTCGCGCTCCTGCCCGCGCCACTGCCCTCTTCTTCCTCCTTTGTCCGTAACATGACCCGGGGCCACCGAGCGATCGTCCCGATCGTAGACGAGGAAGTTTACCGATGATGATTTCATGGCATGATGATGGGCGTGTCTGGATGCTTGAAGAAGAGGAAGTAAGAATAGAACGGCGTGCCGGTACGATCCGGCGTGCCGGTGTATCGTTGCAGCCGGGAGGTTAATAATACGCGGGTACCAACAGAGTCGGTGATTGCCACATTTGCGGGAACTTCATGCCCGTCAGAGATAAAAGCATGGCCATTGATCTTCTGTGTGGATCCTCCTGAATCTAAGCCACTGCAGTGCACTAATTGCTGGCGATATGGTCCCAGTGCTCGTGGTTGTAAGTCCTCCGTGCGGTGTTCCAAATGTGGCGATGGTCATCATTCGTCATCATGTTCACAACAACACGGCAAATGCTGCCTTTGCGGTGGAGCCCACGCTGCAAACTCCTTGGAGTGTCCATCTCGAAAACAGGAGCTTCAAATTCTAGAGGTAATAGATAGAAAACGCTGTTCGCGTCGTGACGCTGTAACAGAAGTTAAGGAACGATTACACGGTTATGCAGGTGTGTCAGCCCGATCAGGTGTGCCTCTGGATGCATCAATCTTTAAGGCGATAATGACTGCAGAGGAAACATCAATGACTAAAATGGTCGACCGAATTGTTGCTACTGTCACAGAGTGTTTTTCTAACGTTCTGGCAGTTCAGCTAACGCAAGCCCTGCAATCAGGAACAGCCCCTTTCATAGCAAATATGCCCTCTGAAAGCTCTCAACTGCTTGAAAGCACTACTGTTGCTTCGCCTAACAGGGCTGCTCCCCCAGATGACGATGAAAACATTAATGACGCAGAGATGGTAGAATCAGATGTAAGAATCCTAAAACGGTGTGGGTCTCCCATGTCCAATCATTCTTCTCCGCGGTCCCAACCAAAATCAAAGAAACATGAGCATACATTAAAGCCAAAGGATAATATTTTGGGGCAGGCAGTTGCGGCTGCCAAGATTTCACAATCATAGGGGCACTAAGAGTTATCCAGTGGAACTGTAGTTCAATTCTAACAGCTTCAACAGATTTAGTTTACATTTCTTCTCGATATAATCCACACATAATTATTTTGCAAGAAACTTGGCTAACAGCCGAAAAGCACTTCTATTTACAAAATTATCATTCATTCCGACAAGATCGCCAATCAAAAGGAGGAGGTTTAATTATATTTGTCTGTACAAAATTCTGTCACAGGACTAAGATTTCTTTCCAGTTATCTTCTATAGATTGTGAGTTATTGGCCCTAGACTTTGAAATTCCAGGGCACTGTCCGTTTTCCTTAGTGAATGCTTATTTCCCTAGCGGTGTACAAGATACAAAACCTCTAGATCTGCTATTAGTTAATTGTCGAAACTCAGTTCTTCTGGCTGGTGATTTTAATTCGCATCATGTGTCATGGGGCTACAAGACAGATAGTTGTGGCAAGCGTCTTTGGGATTGGATAACAAATAATAACCTTTCCTGTAGAAATTCGGGTTCGGCCACATTTATAAGAAAACACAGTCAATCTGTGTTAGATTTAACTTTTACCTCTCCCAGTCTCTTCGTTAATAATTGGTCGACACTTGATTGTGGCACCTCTAGTGACCACATACCGATTGCGTTTGAGGTTAATCACCCTGTAACTCCAGCGACTTCTCAGTTGAAGTCATTTATCAACTATAATAACTTTCAGTCAACGTTACGCTCTAACCTTGAGTCATTGACTAACACGGATGAAGAACAAAAATCAAAGCGCTTATGCTCGGTGATTGAAGATTGCCGTAAGAAGTCTGAGATCTTGGTACGGAGCTCAAAGGGGAATACTTCAGCTGTTTGGTGGAATGCTGATTGTTCCCGAGATTACAGACGTAGAAAGGCGGCATGAAAAAAGCTTCTCCACAACCAGTGCCCGAAAAACTGGCAGGATTGCAAGTTCATTGCAGCTACTTTTAAACGTACAGTTGCAAAAGCGAAGGACGAGTATGGTGCTAAGCATTTTGATTTCCTCTCTAAATCTGGCAATCGAACTGCTCTTTTTGGTTTTTTACGCTCGCGGAAAAAGATTCCGTAAGCACAAAATCTACATTCCTTTATTTTGACTCCACGTGAAGCAATAGACACAACTGAAACAATTGCCAAATGACTGGAGAAGCGTTTCTCGTCTGCACTTCCTTCGGGCTCGATATCTGCAATGCCAATGGAACCAGTTAATTATGATCCTCAAATTTCCGTTTCTGAGCTTTCTCCTGTATTTATGAGATTACCAGCCGCTGCTCCCGGTCCTGATAAAGTGACTTCAAAAATGTTAAAAATTCTTTTTGACGAGTCACCTCAGACGTTATTAGAGCTAGTAAATTATTCCATCAAACATGCTTGGATACACCCAGAATGGAAACTTGCCAAAATAATTCCTTTAGTTAAGAATAAAGGCGGTGCCTTGTCCATTGATAATATTAGACCAATTGCATTAACATCAAACGTTGTAAAATTAATTGAAAGAGTCATACTTATACGTGTTTCGGAATTCATGAATAAAGAAAATATCCTCAGCCCTTGCAAAATTGGTTTCCGTCAAAAGTGTTCCATCTGGAATGCGCATGCTGATCTTGAGAGTCGAGTTCTTTTAGCGCAGCGCCAAAAAATGCACGCTGCCTTGATAACGCTAGATATAGCCAAGGCCTATGATAGCGTTGAGCATAGCATTCTATTGGAAAAATTAAAATCTCTTCAGTTTCCACATTATTTAGTAGCCTGGATATCTGAATTCCTCCAAAACCGAGAGTTTTACTGTGCATTAAATGGCGTCCATTCTGGCAGATATAAGCAAGCCAGGGGAGTGCCGCAAGGAGCAGTCCTTTCACCAGTCCTTTTCAACATACTACTCAGCTCAATACCAGTTAATCATGACGTTCGCACTTACGTATATGCGGATGATATTGCGTTTTTTGCGACTGCATCGGATATTCAATCCCTTTATCTCCACTTGCAAACGTACCTAAACTCTATTGAGAATTGGTAGTGTGGCTTGCGTCTCACATTAAATGTCAACAAAAGCGCAGTCCTCGTATTTAATATAAAAGATTCTGTAAGTCAGTCTGTAATGTATCAGCAGCAAATAATACCACAGGTTAAATCACTAAAGTATTTAGGGGTCACTTATGATGATAATCTTTCATGGCAGTCCCACATTAACCATATTGCTACGAAAGGGGCTCGGGCCGTGGGCATGCTGCGCCGAATTAGTCGTCCCAGGTCTGGAATGCGGAGAGATGTCCTTTTAATGATTTATGTTATGTATGTGCGTCCAATTTTAGAGTTCGGTTCAGTCTTGTTTTCTGGATCAGCAACTTATAAAATTCGACCGCTTGTTCTGTTGGAGCGAGAAGCACTTCGGTTGTGTCTGGGACTTCCAAAATTTGTTGCCAACAATGTGCTCTACCTTGAAGCCCGGATTCCACCCTTGATATATAGATTACAAATTCTAACCGTTCAGACGTACTTAAGGATATATGAATCAGAGTTTCACCGATCTATGTCTATTTTTTGCTGTCAACCGATTTCCTTTTTCGGTGTCCATTGGTCTAAATTTCACACCCCGCAGGTTGTTATGGTCAAAAATTTGCTGGACCCTTTAAATGTTTCCCTTCCTAGTATTCTACCCATACAAACCATCGGTTCATCTATTAAAATTGTCTTTGACGACATATTCCCGAATAATGCTAAAAACTTATCATCCGTTATTCTAAACGGATTATTAGAAGATCATTTAAGAAGTCTTTCTGCTAGTTTAGTTGTAGCTACTGACGCATCTCAAAGTAATGAAAAGGCGGGTGTGGGTATATATTGTCCACATTTAGACTGGTCTTTTTCTGTACGGCTTCCGGACTTCACCCCAATTTTTGAGGCGTAGTTTCTGGCGGTGGTACTCGCTTTACGGAAATTAGACTCCTCTTTTTCTAAAGTGGCAGTAATTTTCGACTCTCTATCCTTGTGTTCATCTCTCTCTTCGCCGGTGGATTCTGCAATAGTAAAAACCTTTGTCTCCCTGATCCCTAGACATTTGAAAATTGTACATATGGTATGGGTACCAGGCCCCAGCAATGTGACTTTAAATGAATATGCTGACAATTTGGCAAAATAGTCCCTTAATGGCCCCGTATTTTCTATCCTTCCGGCGACCGCGTACATCACCGCAGCGAGGTTTCGAAGAAACGTCCTATTTAATATGAAAAAGGGACATCTTTTAAGATCTGATGACTACCTGCATCTAAATTATTCTTGGAATAGAAAATTATGTCATTCACGGCAACTTGAGATTTCACTAACAAGGCTGCGATGCCGTATCCCACCTTTAAATTTCTATCTTTACAGGTCTGGTTTGGCCCTGTCTCCCGTCTGCGCATTTTGCGGTGAACAAGAAACATTAGATCAATTTTTATTGTTTTGCCGCCGCTTTACTACGCTGAGAAAACAGTTGATGGAAAGGCCATTGCAACAGCTTGGCCTTAGTTTATGCAGCCGCAGCCCGACATTGTTATCATTTGGCGCCACCATCCTTGGGCACAGTCACAGATCTATGTTTACCGCCATGCAAAATTTTTTACTGGACTCAAATCGTTTGCCTTGCTAAATATTTAAACATCACTTGTTCTACAATTGTAGTGTCAATCTCCCGTGAGTGTTACCACTTTTTATTTTATATTTCACTTATTTCCCGTTTTGTTTCCTTTGCTCTACCCCTCAAATCATTTTTTTTTTTATGCAAGTATATTTAAAAAAAAATCTTTGCTACCCAATTCTTGGCCGATCCCCCTCTGTGGGTATGTGCCATAAGTTATTTGGACAACAACAACAACGATGCGGTCTGATGCGTGGGTGATCCGCCTCCCCTGGAGCTGTCAACCATCCGTGACCAGAGTCCATGGGACCGATGGCTCGAGGTCACGTCGGGCAGCTTGGGCGGGGTTGCATGTTAGTGTCCATCGGTTTCTTCGGGTCATTCGGGTCTTCCAGGTCCTTCGTCTCGGTTCTAATTGGTCTGTCTGTTCTTCTTGTCTTCAGTTCCAGGCTGGGGCTGGGCGGTGGTAGTTGGTCAGATCTGGGCTTGAAAGGCTGGGGCGAAGCTGCTTGGCGATGTCCCTGGGCCCTTGGTCGATTGTCCCGGCTTACAGATGGCGTCGATGCTACAAGGAAAGGGTGGGGATGACGTACGCCGCATCTCCAACCAAATGCTACGTGGCGGCAAGTGATGACAACAGGACAGATAGTAGACAGGAGACAGATAGTGTTACAAGCCAAGGAATCATTATTAGAACGTAAGCATGAAATAACTACGAATTTCTGTGGATATGAATGTGTGACTCAACTTTGGTGATGGGTCAGAGGATCAAAGAATTTATTTCTCTCTTAAGAGCCCGCACGGCCTGATATATCCAACGCTGCTACGTTTTAATACGCTATGGGCAGTATTAGTAATTACTAGAATCCTACAAGTGTGGACACATATCGTTCTTTAAACGTCACGCGTCGGGTTCTCAGGGGGTAAGGTACACCCTTATCACTTCGACGGAGCGAGACGCAAGGTACCCGTGCACTGTGTGATATAAGTAGACGTTAAATAACTCCAAGGGACTAAAGGTGCAGCGGTGGCGTAGCGGTAGAATATCAACCTCGCATGCAAAAGGACCGGAGCTCGAATCTCGGTGCCGCGCAATTCTCCACCAGATTAAAATAAAACTCCGCGTGTCGATGGAATTGCATATAGATTTGGGGTGCGACCTCATAACGGTGAACACCTCCGGCGACGCACTTCCTCACCAGAGCAGGAGTTGGCCACCCTGATGCAGTAATTGGCCGCAACCTCCCATGATTAGTACTATCAAACCCCAGCCCTCAGTCCCCAGCGGCTGCGGAACAACTGACCACGGCGGCGGTCAGACCTGTGACGCAGCAGGGGGTGCCAAGAATTCCTGGCTCCGCTGGACAGGCCGCCGTTGGAAACTGACCCAACGTTTAACTCTAGAACCCTAGCTAGTGAAGCTAGTTTAGCAGTGCTGTTAAAGGAACTAGAGGGTGTGAAATGGGATGTCATAGGGCTTAGTGAGGTTAGGAGGCCGAATGAGGCATATACTGTACTAAAGAATGGGCATGTACTGTGTTATCGAGGTTTACCGGAGAGGCGAGAACTAGGAGTAGGTTTCCTTGTCAATAAGAATATAGCGGGTAATATAGATGAATTCTATAGTATTATTGAGAGGGTGGCAGGCATCGTAATTAGGCTTAATAAGCGGTATAAACTGAAGGTTGTACAGGCCTATGCACCTAAATGTAGTTATGATGACCAGGCAGTTGAAAGCTTCTATGAAGATGTAGAATCGGCAATGCGAAAAGTAAAGACGCAATATACGGTACTAGCGGGCGACTTCAATGCCAAGGTAGGGAAAAAGCAGGCAGGAGACCAGGCAGTGGGTGACTATGGTAGTGTTTCTAGGAATAGCAGGGGGGAGTTAATTATTGAGTTTTCACAACGCTATAACTTAATAATCATGAATACCTTCTTTACAAAACAAAAGAACCTGAAGTGAACTTGGAAAAGCAGCAGCGGTGAGATGAAAAATGAAGTTGACTTCATACAGTGCTCTAACCCTGCCATTGTGCAGGATGTAGAGGTAATCGGGAAAGCACGATGCCTTGACTACAGGATGCTACGGTCTCGAATTAGTCTAAATCTGAAGAAGGAACCCAACAATTAGTAAGAAATAAATCCATCAACAAATGAGTGGTGAGGGGGAGGGCAGAAGAGTTCAGGATCTCGCTAAAGAATAGATATTCAGCTGTAACTGATGATGGCGACATTACACTAGAAGAAATAGACAATAATTTCAGAGATATCATTACTGAGTACGCTGTAGAAGTAGGCGGTAGGATTGTTAGAGAGGATACCGGTAAGCTGTCTAAGAAGACGAAAGATTTGATTAAGAAACGCCAGAGTATGAAAGCTTCCAGTCGGACAGACCAGATAGAATTGGAAGAAATATCAAAGCTAATCAATAAGCGCAAAGTGGCATATAAGGAAGTATAACATGGAGAAAATTGAGCATCCTGTGAAGAATGGGGGAAGCCTTAAAGCGGTGAAGAAAAAATTGTGCATAGGCAAAAATCAGATGTATGCGCTAAGGGACAAGGCGGGCAACGTCATCACGATTATGGACAAGATAGTCAAAGTAGCTCAGGAGTTCCATACTAATCTCTATAGTAGCCAAAGTAGTCAGGACCGTAATGAGATTGGTGGTAGGGAAAAAAAAGTCCGACGTTCCACCAGTGACGAAGGACGAGGTCACGAAAGCAATAGAAATGATGAAAAGAGAGAACGCAGCTGGAGAGGTTCAGATAACTATAGATTTTCTGAAGGACGGAAGGTATATCGTGCTAGAAAAACTGGCCACCCTGTATACGCAGTGCCTGGTGTCATCAGCTGTACCGGAACCATAAAAGAATGCAAATAATATCCTTATTTATAAAAAAGGGGACGCTAAGGACCTTAAAAATTACAGACCAATCAGCTTATTGTCTGTTACGTTTAAGGTATTTACTAAGCTAATCGCTATAGAATCAGGACAACCTTAGACTGCAATCAAGCAAAGGATCAAGCAGGTTTTCGGAAACGGTACTCTACTATCGATCATATTTATGCCATCAACCAGGTGATAGAAAAATGCTCAGAATATAACCAGCCCTTATACATAGCATTCATTGATTACGAAAAAGCATTTGACTCAGTAGAAACCTCGGCGGTGATGCAGGCATTGCAAAATCAGGGGGTAGACGAGCCGTACGTAAACGTCCTCGAATATATATATATATATATATATATATATATATATATATATATATATATATATATATATATATACTGGCTGCACAGCAATCATAGTTCTGCATAAAGGAAGTAACGAAATTCCCTTAAAGAAAGGTACTAGGCAAGGAGACACGATCTCCCCAGTACTAGAAGTATTCAGTACTGGGGAGAAGTATAAAAGAAGTATTCAGTCTTGGAATGGGAGCAGTTAGGGACAAGAGTAGATGGAGAATACCTCAGTAATTTGTGATTTGCTGATGACATTGCCTTGCTAAGTAACTCGGGGGGATAAACTGCAAATAATGATTGATTACCTGGACAGGAAAAGTGAAAACGCAGGCTTGAAAATAAATATGCAGAAGACTGAGGTAATGTTCAACAGCCTCGGGAAGGAACAGCAGTTTACGTTAGGTAGCGAAGCACTGGACGTAGTAGGCGAAGATGTCTACTTAGGACAAGTAGTAACCGCAGATCCGGACCATGAAAAGGAAATAGCAAGAAGAATAAGATTGTGATGGGGCGCATTTGGCAAGCACTCGCAGATTATGACTAGCAGCTTAGCGGTATTGCTCAAGAGGAAAGTATACAACAGTTGCATCTTACCTGTACTCGCCTATGGGGCTGAAACGTGAAGGCTAACCAAGAGGGGTCTACTTAAGTTTAGGATAACGCAGAGGGCTATAGAACGAAATATGGTAGGAGTAACATTAACAGATAGGAAGCGTGCAGAGTGGGTCAGAGAAATAACTCTAGTTACTGACATTCTAGTGAAAATTAAGAAAAAGAAAAAGAAATGGGCATGGGCAGGACATGTAGTGCGAAGAGATGATAACCGATGGTCGCTTAGGGTAACAAACTGGATTACTAGGGAAGGAAAACTTAGCAGGGGGCGGCAAAAAATTAGGTGGGCGGATGAGGTTAAGAAGTTCGCAGGGGTCAAGGGGATGCAGCTAGCACAGGACCGGGTTAATTGGAGAAATATGGGAGAAGGCTTTGCCCTGCAGTGGGTATAGTCAGGTTGATGATGATGATGACTAAAATTATTTGCAGCTCTTCACTAAGTACGGCGTTGCTCATAGCCCGAGTCGGTTTGGAGCCGTAAGCATACCCCATAGACCAAACGATTCTTAAATCTCCCTGATTCGCTTTAATGTCCGCTGCTCCCATCTCATTTAGAGATAAAGCTTATTTGTGTCATTACGCTTGAGTATGCTGAATATACTCAGCTACATTATGCAAATAAAGCATCTGTTTTGAAGTTCTCTTGTAGCTTGAATTGAAGACCGACGCTTATATTTTGTTTATGTTACATATCCCCGCTCGCTTTGCGAACTAGTGCTCTTCATAGGCGTCAGGACATAATGTAAATCACACCTATGTGCACCCATAGTCTGCTAGGAGTATTTGGTCATAATGTATAAATGGAAATGCAGGGATAGTTGATTTAATATTTTATCAGAGTCTGGAGAGACACGTGACGTTCTTCTTTAGCAGCCATTTTGTGGGAACCTATCAACGATTGTCGCACACCCCGCAGGAAAGCCTATCAGTGACAAGCTTTAGGCCAAATTTGCATTCTTTTATGATGAAGGCCTGGTCGACTTCGGACGACTTGTAGGTTTTTATAAGGAAAGAACGTGAGAGAAGTGAAGAGTATGTCCATACAGTGAAATATAAAATACGCCTCCAAATAGTTCACTTGTGCGTCTGACGAAGCCCCATTCCAGGCATCTGACCCGGGTCAAGAAATATACGAACCTCGCTATTAACGCTACATTTAAGGCTGCAGCACTTCTGAGATCATAGCAAAGAGTTCCTTGGAAACGCCCGTGTTATTAGAAGGGTCTAAGTTCGTCCAAGTTCGCCACCTAAGAAGCTGGCAGTCAGCGTCAGAAACTTTGATTGAATCTCACGGAAATGGCTGCGCTTTAATGCTTCTTTTAAGAAGCCTCACAGCGTCCAACCAGGAGTGGCAATACTGTAGACAACAAAAGAAAAAAACATCTGCTTCTTTGATTGCTTTTTTACTGGGCTACCTGATTTATACTTGAATAAGTACTTTCTTCTGGGCGAGTTGGTTCATATTAGCAAAAGGTAAAAGACTTGCGCAAAAAGTAGATGAAGAAAGAGACGTGACAACAAGACAGAGCGCTCTGTCTTGTTGTCACGTCTCTTTCTTCATCTACTTTTTGCGCAAGTCTTTTACCTTTTGCTACACTTTAATGCAATAATTTCAGTGCTGCTTCATTTTTGGCTAAATTCACTTTAATGGCAAGCAACGAAGTGAATGTATGTTGATCATTTGCTTCAAAGAAATGTTTGCGTTGCTAATATTCGAGCGTCGTTTTATTATTTTTTTTTTGCGTGCTAATATCTCGCGGGTCTTTTCAAGATTCAGTACGCTCATCTCAGAAATCCTCATTTTAAAGCGAACGCCTGTAATGCCTCATCGTTGTCAACAGAAGGTTGTCAACAGAAGGGTGACAGCAGATGTGTCACGCTTTCAATGACGATAGTTAAAAATAAATAATAAACCTTGTCTCAACCGTGATCGAACCTCCATGCCTTGGATCCGCAGCCCAGCGCTTTACCAAGTGCGCCATGCCCCGGATCATGAAACGCTCTTCATAGTTCCCTTTGCCAACCGTGAGGATGATAGCGGGATTCCGCGAGTGACAGATACTGCGCCTTTCCTCTCCTGTAAATTAATTACAGAACGCCTATGAACTTTGATGAGTTCAATGAAATGCTGGTTGTATTCGACAAAGGGCGCGCGATGTACCGTCACGACAGGTCATGACATTATCAGGCGATCATGCATATACGAAGCTGACCCCACCGGACATCTGATCCAGGCGTCCATGCGGCGCCTTTCATTGCCGCTTTCTCGAACGCCGCACCACACAGCAGACAAAATCAGACTCAGATGTCTGGGAGGCGTCAGTACAGCAGGCATAAGCGTCGTTTGAAATTAATTTATAGGATAGAAAAGGCTCATTATCTATCACAGTTCTCCGCGGACACATTTACCACGCCATAATAGAAGGGAGGAAGGTTGTGAATGAAACACGAGAGGGAAATAGAAGTACTAGAAGTACCCTAGTGGAGGGCTACGATCCACCGCGGTGCTCTGTAGGTGGTGTTGGCTATAATGGCTTCGGCTTTCTTGCACTTTAGTGGTCCAAAGTGCCTTCTAGAATTTTATTTCTGTGTATTCCGCGAGAAAGTATACTTGAGAAGTGACTGTCTTCCACTTACTTTAAGCACGTGCAGGGCGGCGCTGGAATCTTGTCACATATATAAATATATATCCCTAAGAAAGGCTGTATTTAGCGCCCCGCCGGGGAATGTGTAGGCCACGCACGCTGGGTCACTTGTTTCTGATATTTTTCCTGATACCTTCTCGCTTACCTTCCTTGTACGGCAGCAAAGAAACGGACAGAGAAGGAGCGAAGGGGTAAAGAGGCGTAAAGCACGTGTATATTAAAGGCTCCACTGCAACTCAGAATGTGGCGTGATACTTCTTACGCATGGAGGAAGGGCAGACACGAGCCTAAAAGGGCCCTCCCGTGGAGTGTACCGATCCCTACGGCAGGAGTTGGGGAGTTTTCATATTTTAATTCCTTTTTTTTCTTCCCCCTGAGACTGAGACGTCGTTAGCCGGCCTCTTGTCTAGGACATGACGCGTGTGAGGTTAGCTCAATGTAGGCTTGAAGAAGGTGGATTCGAAGGTTTTGCTTGCATAGCGGCCGTCGATAGTAATGGAAACCTATGTACAATGTCCTTGCAGTCAACCAAGATGATCTGGCTACGAGGGTGCACTCGTGCGTTTTAGATGGCATAGAACTTCTTTGAAACTTTCAGCGTCATACATCAGGACAAAGACTGGCAACATTTGAAAGAAGCAGGAGAATCAAGGGAAGAATTCAGGCCGTCAAAAAGTGCTGCACAGAAACCCACTGTATCTCGATAGAAGGACCGTCCTCTCTCTTGTCGCCAGGTACTGGGGAGGAGTACACATATCTTGCTCACACATACCACGTGGGGATAACACTCGGCCACCTGCGACACGAGGTCTTTGTATCGTCGGGCCACCAATGTTAAAGGAATCTATTTTCTCGCGTGCAAAATTTGTAAAGGTAAAATCTCATTTTAACAGCTACTGAGTGAATGGGTGAAATCTACCGATGGCTGCGGACGGTTCTTTATAATTGATCGGCGCTATAGTAAATTGTCTACCCGTGGATCTGCCTTACTGTTGACTGCTTTGCCTCATATTAAGAGGAAGATACGATTTCGGCGATGCCTTGGCAGGAAAGCTGAGTACGAGACGGGATGAGTCGCACTGCACCATCCCATCAGCAGAAGCTGTGCGGCAGCAAACGGAAGCTTGCTTGTAGCCTAGTTATCACTTCTATTAGAAACTCGTTTCGCGGTAGCGATCCTCAATAAGGATAATTATTTGATATTCCTTCATCCCAGTGCTTTCCAATTAAAAGATCAACGACGTTTAACTATATTTTTTATATATTCTCTTGGGGCAGCAAACGAATGCCATATTGAACGAATGACATATACGATTGAAGTGACATCCAATTTGCCGTGTGGCATTCGTATACCTCAATAACGCATACTTTTTCTGCACATTAAGGGCGCAGTGGATGTTAACTAGCACGTTAAGCTTAAGGCTTTTCTTTAAAGATATTACAGCGCTAAAGCGGTGATGAACTCAAGTTTGCCGAATGCGCTTGTTGATCCTAATTGGTGCACATTCAACGTTCCTTATTTGTGTCTCTATCATCTGTCACGCGCGCTCATTAGCATACAATAATTACAATACAGCACAATATAAGAAATAGGGCGCGCAATATAGATATATAAAGTCCCGCTTTCACCAAGCACTATGAACGTGCCTGCGTAGGCTACAGGCAACGTGTCCAGCTGGTAATTTTAACAAATTGGAAGCACCAGAAAATACAAAAGAGACGTTAAGCGTGGACGACGGTGGACTCAGAGCTGCGCTGTATGTAATATACATTTGCCGCACCAAAAAAAAAAAAGAAAATCATTATTTTATAAAGCTTGCATGAACAAGGAAATAATTGAATTATCATATATTCAGAGTAAACTTTTAAGAAGATGCGTTGATTATCCACATGACCGTGCACTAAGGGTAGAATACAGGCAGCTATGGAATAAAATCACTACAAAAATACGACTGGCAAAATAACAGTACCAATTTAATCAGTTTTCGGCATGCAGTAAGGATATAAAAACAAAACAAGGAACTTCGTCCAGAACGCTATAGGAAAATCACCCATGAAAAGCATTGATGATACTTTAGAACTGGTATTTCCAGATAAACGTAACGCAGACTTGGCAAACGACATTAATAATCACTTTATAAAGTCTGTTTCATTCTTGTATTCCCAAAGCACAGCCATTAGGAAGGTTACTCCTGCTACATCCTTCATTCAGCTTACATGCCTACTGTTACCGAGCTAGATTTGAGGACTGCATTGCAAACAATGTCAATTACAAAATCGCCAGGATATGATGGTGGCAGGATGAGGGATCGTATAGTTAATTTTGATGTATTTAAAAGGGTATTACTTTTTATCATCAAAGAAACTTTTGCAAGTGGCCAAATACATACATACATGAAAATAACTGCGATAAGACCATTACATAAAAAAGGCTCTATGCGGGCCTTTAATAATTACTGGCCAATTGCAAATTTGCCCTCCGTCGCTTGCATTATGGAGAAAAGTTTACGGGCTAGCATGATCTCCTTTTGTGAAAAATAGAATCTTTTAAACATTGCCCAGTATGGTTTCCGCAGAGGCCAAAGCACTATAAGCTTACTAGAGGATTTCCATGACTCAGTCTGTGAAGGAATTGATAACAATAACATTATGCTTACACTTTTTATTGATTTACGAAAAGCTTTTGATACTATTATACACAATCTATTATTAGATAGACTCGATAATTTTAATTTCAGAGGTCCCTATACGTCTTTTTTTAAGAGCTATTTTACTGATAGAGCGCAGTGTGTCCATATATGCGGATCATACAGTTCAATGCTAGATGTTTTTAACAGATGTTCCTCAAGGCTCTGTTTTAGGACCCTTATTATTCAATATTTACGTGATTGATATAGCCAACCTTTTTTGAAACTCTCAGCTTTTCTCATATGCGGTTGATACCGCTCTGGTGATCCCAAGGAAAACATTTAAAGAGGCAGCCAACAAGATCCAACGGGATGTGCATTCCTTAGTAGAATGGTTTAATGGTAATCAGATCTTTACTAATAATTAAAAAAACTGCCTTGTCTACTTTCATAGCCAATATAAAATCTTTCAAATACGCTCTAATGTATACCTTCACGATAAGAATTGTACGAGCTGATCATGTGCGCCTTTGGAGGTGAGATCGAATTACAAGTATCTTGGGATTACATATTTTGTCGACCATAAACCCTGACTGCTCATTGGAGGGTCAAATTCTAAAGTTAAAGCTCAGCTACTTTGGTCATCTGATGAGAAGAGAGGAGTCGCTGGAGAAAGATTTGATGTTGGGAAAGGTTGAGGGTCGCCGGAGAAGGGGTAGGCAGCGAACGCGATGGTTAGATGGCATCCTCGAGGCACTGTAGATGAAGTTATGTGATGTTAGGAAGATAGTGAGAGACCGGAAAGAGTGACGTGACATGGTCCATAGGGTCACGAAGAGTCGGACACGACTGAACGACTGAACTGAACTGGGATTACATTAAGCCGAAACACTGTCGTACCTACGTTCAAGAAATAACCAAATGTTTGCGCCTGGTATGCATTTATTATGTACGCTCAACGATCAATTTGCGATGTGTCGGTTAGAAAGATGGTGTATAAGGAACAAGGAGAGTCGATATTACGATATGGAATATCAATTTATGGCCCCGCATCACTATATAAACTAAGTACGTTTAGCCGCATTATGCGCAGGATTGCAAGTAATCTCACCTACGGAACCAACTATCACAGCAAACCGGCAATAAATTGTATGGAATATTTTGACATCTTACCTACCCTTAAGCAATTTATCTTTGATATATTACACAAGAATTTTTTTCACAGCTCTTTTAAAATCGAAAACGTTAAAACCCGGTCCCTCCGTCAGTCGGAAAAGTCTGTCATACCCCGCGTCTTCACTAATAATGGAAAAAAAACTCGTATTTATTATGTTCCTTACTACTTTAATAAAATGTGAACAGTTCCCACCAATAACGCAATAAAACAATTGAATGTGTTTCTTCGATGGTGGTTGAATGATATCGACTGATTCAATATTGTTTGCCATGCCTTTCTGTTTTGATCTCTCTTGAAATTGCGCAAGGCTGAAGATTTTTCTTGTATTCGCGCTTTTGTTTTCTTGTTTGTTCGTATAAAACAAGCAAGTTTTAAGTCTGAATATCGTTTGAATTTGTTCTTTCCATTTTCGTTCTCTTTTTTTTTTTTCTGTTAACTCATGTATTTCATACTCCGCTGCCCAGCCTCGCACACAAGCCATAGCGTTTAAGCGGGCTGGAACATGCACGTTGTGCACAGAGTTGAATAAAGGATATTATTATTATTATTATTATTATTATTATTATTATTATTATTATTATTATTATTATTATTATTATTATTATTATTATTATTATTATTATTATTATTATTATTATTATTATTATTATTAAGCCTACAGCGTCGTCGATGTCTAACGTCTCTTTTTGTGTACGCTTTTTTCGTATTCGCTTATGCTGAAATTTTGCTACAATTACAAGATGCACAAACTGGCTCAAGGATTTGCTGTACTGAATCTCCGTTCTAATTCGGCACCAAAAACACCTGGAGAACTGGATTCTGATCTCCACCTCCCACCTCGATGGCGAAGAGCGAGTTGGCAGCGTTGCACTATGCCGTCACGGGACCCATGACGTCACACACCTCAAAGGTCAGTCAACGTACGCCCCGCTATGTCACCGGCACTTTGCCACCTGCCAGAAGCATGACCGTGATTCTTCGCTCGCAACGTGTACGCCGACAACGCCGACTCCAGAGTTTCTGGAAAGCGACGTCTTTGACACTATTCCATTAAACGAAATACTCTTTCGACTTGAAAACGATCGGGGCAAAAGAGATCATAGTGCATGAAAATCTCTGTGGCAGGAAGCGCTACAAAAGGCCTCCTTGACCTCGCGTCGTTCAAACACTTGCTATTTATAGGGACGGCTTTCAGAGACTTGAGCCGAGATCACGGACATTACTAAACAGCGTTCGTGAACTACGCTTGTAAACTCATCAGTATCCATAGATGCGAGCAGGTGTAAATTCGCGTAGTAAGGGTTGAATGTACATCTGCGCCTTCTTCGAATAAAAAGTGTGGAACCCATTATAAATAGGTTTAATGTTTCGTTTTTCTACAGGTAGATATTTAGGGGGTAAGGCGAGAAAACGTCAGACATGCAATGAGCAACAAAAAGAAAAGCCATTTATACGCGGCGACTGAAACCCGCCATTCGAGGCGATGCCAAGAAAACGGTTCACCGGCTTTCGACTCAACCCTGCAGAAGAAAGGAGAGTTCGTCCACCCCTTCGTGGCAAAAGCCGTTCTCCAAACATTGACCTATTGGAGCTCGTATGGAAAGCGTGGGGGGCAAGATACTCAGGCCGAAATGGCGCGAATTCGGAGCACGCGCGGATGTCTCTAATGAAACCCTGCCCTCCTAAACTCTGTGACCTCTTGAACATGACAGACCCAAAGGCATAGTCCTGCAAAAAGCTGAAACAGGGCGACCCTCAAAAAAGAACTCTTTCTTTTACATGAAAAGACGCCAATCATTTCTCACATTCAAGATGCGAGAATTTTTTCTTTTTTTTTTTTATACGTGAGAACGTGCTGCAAAAAAGGCTTCTTGCTTTTCGGTTTGCGATATATATATAGTTCACAAAGCAAGGGGTTTAGTGAACTCACGAAATCGGCGGGCGAAGTAAGGTGGCATTGATTTTGGTTGCAGCTATTAGACAATCGGGAGCAGCCGAGAGTTTCCAATGCTTGTTGTGATGCAACTCAAAGCTGTCGAATATGTCGTAAAGAGTGTTGGAATGCATGTATTGAACCTTTGTGATGAAGCTCCTTAAGTAGTGCTGTTTGGAGAGATTACAGTTGGACTTGAGGTTTTTAATAACGGATCGCTGAATACAAAACTGCGAGGTCATCTAGATTTCTATTATGGTAGGGGTTAGTAACCTCTAGTGTCAAGAACCGCTACAAGCAGGTCTCGCTGAAATGACCGTGTCGGCCAACTGCGTATAGATTGAAGAACGGTCATGTTACTAAGCTGCTAGTGCCGCGAGCGGATTCCAGTTGAATAAGAGTGAGGTCAACTGACTCCTCTGGCTTGCGCCACATTCTGAGCATGATTTGAAAGGGGACAGAAAGAAACTAATAAAGAAACAGCTCTGCAGTACTACCGCTTTCTTTTCGAAACTCTGAGCTGGCATTAAGAGGTTGCTAGCCCTTACTTAATAGGGCACTTTTCACAGCCGACATGAATAGCGTCAGTTGATTTTTGTGGTTGACGTTCGTAACCCAAAATTATTACGGCCCGCTTACTTCATGCTGATACTAATCTCTTGGCTGCATCACTCATTATCTGGCCTAGATGCAATATTATGCCACGCCTTTCGAAATTTTTCCTGCAAGAAGTAGTAAAATCTGAAAGAATCGCAGAGCAGCTTTGAAATGTGTGTTCAAGAAGGCGTGAATGATTAGTAGAAATGCCTCCATTAAGCTATAAATAATTCATTTCAGGACATACGTCTCAATTTCAACCCGGGCTGCTCAATGGAAGCACTAATTATCACTGATCGCAATCAACTGTTCGCTGTGCTGGGAATCAGTGTGCTTCTCTGACACAATATATCATCAACGTGTACAATGAATGTTCACTTAGTACCTTATTACGGGAGGCGATAAGATGCCGTCGCAACGCCTTGTCGATATTCTGCCTTTAGGGCCATATGCCCATTTTTCTTCTTATTAGCGGCCCAAATGATAAGCTCTTATCTGATATAGCGCTCGAAAACGCTCTATCATTCGGTTGCATTCGTAAACATCCACCGTGCATCGCATTAGCTTAGCAACATGCAGAATATGCGTCCATAATTGGGCGAATAAAGTGTAGGACAGGGTGACAGCTTTCAAGAAGCTCACAGGGCTAGACCATAAAAAAGAACGATTCTTGCTGGGATAATAATGGCGTAGTGATGTTCAGACAGTAATTAATCTATGCGTGGTAATTGAGTACTTTATTAAGTGATCCAGTAGAATTGATCAGCGTGGTAGCAATTTTCTCAGCTTTTTATAATCAGAATGAAGCACGTCAGCTACTAGCTTTAGAGATGATGCACCTTCTCTCTGACTCGACAGCTCAGTTATATATTTTCTATACGCGTGCCTAGAAACTGAGTATTATGCCGCCCAAAAAGAACAGTTTTATACAGGTTCAAGAGAGCATATGTGTCATAAGAGATCTAACACGTGACTGCCCCGTGAGAACTCCTTCACTAATCTGTTCAGTGCTTTGATAGGCGAGGGATGTTTCTTGACAATAAATGCGCAAACTTGGCCTCAAATGTGGTGATCTAAGGAACCTATAAAAGGCTGCCTTATATCTGGAAGAAAATACGGGGCTCAGTATTTGCAGAACGTTGCGGGAAGGATGTTAATGTGCACAACTTAACGTAATAGGGCACTGCGTAAAAGTATTGCTCTTACCGGGAAATCAACAGCGATACGCAGTAAAATGGCTTATTTTAAGACGCAGTATGAAGCACTTTAGCACACTTAGAATGCAGCAACACAGCATCGATGAGCACAGCGCAGCTTATGTCCTGGATTAAAAGAACTGTTTTCTTGCACTTTCTTGTCACAGTGTTTCATTTAGAAACAATATGTTTTGTGTTTTAGTAAATCATCCTTACCAATCACACTTCACGATTTTGAAGCACTATTAACACAACAACAGGGACATTTCTTTTGGTTGGGAATTGTAATGCTCACTCCTCTTTTTGAGGAAGTGAACGGGACATGAAAATATATGTCCTTTTTACTACGGACAAGCACACACTAACTTCTTCTCGAGGAACGGAAAAATAAGCGGCCAGTTTTTATCTTTTAGCTCGCCGTCGGTATTTACCAATTTTGAATTGGACAGCCTCGACAGTTCATATGCAAGTGCTCATTTGCCTGTTATAATCAATATACCATCCTCACCATCCAATCCCTTAACTATAACCAAATGAGGGTGGTAAAAACTTAATTTAGCTGAGGGGCCACTATTCTGGCCCGAAGCAAACCTTGCAGAAGGTTTATTTTTTCAGATAACCTCAGCGTACATTAGGTAAACGAAAGGTTTAGCGCCGGCATTATTGCTGCAACACACTTAAATACCACTCAGTCCTCAGGAGTTGTAAAGCAAAAACACAAAATCTACCACACACGAGTGTTCAAAAAACACACACAAAAGATCAGAATAAAGCCTGTTGAGTATTCTGTAGACATCCAAAGCTCGAAAGCCTTATCAATTTAAATAAGGTAAGAGCTAAGGCACGGTACACTCGCCGTAATTCCGAAAAACGTCTTCACAGAATTATGCATCATCAACGAGTACTTCAACCATAGCCAAGAACATGTGGGAACGGATTCATACACTAGATTGCAACTACTCCCTTTTTCTATATATTTTCTAATTTTGACACCCTTTGATGCACAAAAAAAAAAAGCGCAGAGAAACAAGTAGACACATTCAGAGAACGATTCACTTCAATTTGAAGTCCCACATACTGCACTCCTCCTTTCTTTAAATTTCAAAACAGCAGAAAAAAAAAATATCTCAGATGGTTGTTAGCGCAACAATTTTTTTAACTGATTAATTACACTTGATGAAAATGATAAAGTGCTATTGGCCTCCAAACGCAGAAAACAGGGGCCGATGAAATTTATTACGAAATGGTCGGCCCATTTTTATGAATCTTCAGTAGATGCAGTACTGGAACTATGGAGACTTGGAATAATTACAGAGGCCTAGAAGAATGCAATTAGAGTGCCATTCTCGAAGTCTGAGAAGTCACCAACTCCTCAGGCATATGTAGTACAATAGCCATGAGATGTCTCGTGAACTCTTTTGGAAGAATTCTATGTAACATTATTGTTTGTTCTTGAATCTCGAAAAAATTCGTGGCATTGGCCAGTGTAATTTCAAGAAAACATATCCGCTATTGATTACCTCGTCCGCCTTGAAAATATGGTCCAAGAAACCTTTACACGTAAACACGCTCGCTTCCCGTCTTTTTTGACTTCGAAAAGGCCTATGGCACCAAGGGAAGGTTCGGGATACTATATGTGATTTGGAAGATTTTGGCTTGCGCGGCAGGATACTAAAATGTATGGATGACGTTCTGCCTAGCCGGTTATTTCAAGTACGTCTCGGCTCCACCCTTTCTAAAAACGTTACTCAAGAACATGGTGTACTTCAGTGGTGCATTATTTTAAGTACTACACTTTTCGTAGTAAAATTGAACTCTAAAGTAAAAAAAAAAAAATCCTGAAGCCCATTATGTACTCTGTTTACGTAGGCGACCTGCAAATTGCGGGAAAATTATCCAGTGTATCAACGTTTAAGAGGCCGATGCAGCTAACAGTAAATAAGCTGGCAACATTGGCAGATACGAAGGGTTTCAGCTTTTCCACATAAAACTAGGTAGCTGTTCTCTCTTAAACGATGGCCCCATCCTCTACATAAATGAAATCACACAACCGCTAAAGCAACAACACAAATTTCTAGGTTTAATTATTGGCATAAAGCCCTCATTCCTTATTCATGTAAGCACCCTAGAAAAGAAATCTTCTAAATCTCTCCATATACTAAACGCCCTCTTATGTAAACACGTGGGTCCGGCAGGCATACTCTTTGCACGTATTTTGCTTACGCTATAGATGCATTGTATACAGGTCTGCTAGAACTGCATATGTCAAACGATTGGGCTAAGTACACAATTCAGGTTTGCGTCTTTCAACAGCTGCTCATAAGACATTACTTATAAACAGATTTTTTGTGGAAACAAGCGAGCCCTCCTGAGGAGATAAGAACAACGCTCACATGTTCGTACATTTTAAAAATGTCAGTTCAGTTCAGGCGTTCAGTCGTGTCCGACTCTTCGTGACCCTATGGACCATGTCACGCCACGCTTTCCGGTCTGTCACTATCTTCTTAACATCACATAGCTTCATCTGCAATGCCTCGAGAATGTATTCACCTCTGAAACGTCTCTGCTATCCAGTAATGACAATATGCCTGTCCAGAATACTGTTAAACAACAAATCGCAAGCAATCAGACCTCTCCTCCTCCTGTTCAAAGAGAAATGCCAAGAATTACACATATTCCTGGAGTCTCCACCCCTGGCCACCTTGGTATAGTATGCCCTCTGTATGTGACTTTACACTAACACATTCGCATAAGAAGCAAACAACACACGGACACATATTGCAATAACCCGAAATATCAGAAGAAAAAACTAAACGTGAGAGAGACTTTTGTGCAGATGGCTCTAAAACAGCTTACTTGTTTGTATTAGAGAAGTCGAGGTCAAACGTGAGAAACCAGTGTGCCCAATTGTTCCTTTGTGTTCACTGCCCGGTGTCGCGCCATTTGCTTATCCCCACAAAAATCAGTAATCAGCAGTATTTAAAATAAAATTATTTACACTGACTCATTCAGTGTGATCTCAGCATGGCACTTCAGAAATGAAAGATAGCCCTTAGTTGAAAGTATAATACATTGCATAACAATTGCCGAAAAACAAGGACACGAAATTAAATTCTGCTCGATACCTAGCCATGTTGGAATCAGCTGTAAAGACACATCTGATGTATGTGCCACAGCTGTCTGAAATGCAGAAATAGAAAAAGTAAACATACCGTGCACAAAAAGATAACATATAATTTAGGCAAAAAAAGAAGATTAAATGGCAGGCATCGTGCAACGACCAAATAAAGAATCATCTAAGAATCATCTAAACTAGCGATCGAGGAGTGGGATTTGCCAATCATCAGAAACGCTCCATTGAAGTAATGTTTGGTAGCCTCCGCATCGGACATACGCATATGACGCACAATTTATCCTCAAGAAGGAAGATAAACCAATATATGAAGGGTGCGGAGGAGAACTCACGATAAACGACGTTTTGTTTTCATGTAGAAAACTCTACAATCTAAGAAAAAAAGGCATTTTACACGGTTTTACATCGAACCTATAGCATTGTATCGACATAGCTTTTAAGAGAGAATGCGCTTATCGGTATATTCTGTGTTTATAAATCCTCAAAAGGAACAATGGTTCTCAACAACTTATGATATTCAAAATTTCGAATCCTCCACAAAGAATCACAGTTGACCCAAAGATTGGCTCATGATAGTAAGAGTTGCTTATGCGCCATAAAACGCAACACAACACGCTGGCAGCAATGTAAATGCCAGAACACGAACTTGTAAATACAGGAGAGGGTTTAGATACAGTTTCCGAGATGCTCCACCAGACTATCTTATAGACCGATGATCTACATCAGGAGTCTTTGGTAAAGAATACGTGGAAAATGTTTGCAAAGCAGGTACGCCGAACCACTTCGGTTCTCGAGAAAAGATGCCACAGGAACCCGGAAGCCCATTTATGTTGGCGTGATGGAGCAGTCGTTCCCGGATATCCGTGTCTTGCTACACGTGGATCGATTTACCTTCTCTCCTACGTAAGCCTTGAGTCCCTTCGAACACGGCACAGGAACTGCGGCTATAATTCATCTCACAAGTAATTCGTTGATATCGATAGGGTTATCTTTCGAGAACGATTCTGTAGGCGTCCTTGAAGCGCGTATGTCGTGTGATCGGGTGAGTGTTTTGAGGTATACGGCGAGCTCGCGTTATTTATTTATTTTTTTTTTTTTTTTTTCATTTCTCGGCGAGTGGGGTTCAGGATAGAACACGAGGAGGGGGGTACGGGGGGAGACGAGTGTGTCATAGGTATTGCTGTTGCGGTCTCTTGAAATATATTTATATTAGGAATTTGTTGTTAAAGTCATGTGTTTGATATTTCAAAAAACGTGTGTGCGAAAGTTTCTTGCTGTGGGTAAGGGGGGTAGATGGCGAGTTGAGGTGGCTTTATTTGCTCTATGCAGATAGCTAGGGTGGAAGTGCTGCGCTCATTGCGCGCCAAAGTGGCCTGTTTCGCAAAGTTGCGCATAAACGGCCATCACAAGAATAAAACGTCAAATTTAGACGAGTATTATCATCGTTTGAGCAACACTGGGCCCTCGCTATGAAAGGACGCAACCGCTTCCAATGCATTTTGGTTCACTCATGTTGTAATTCTCACGAAGCTTTTATCGCCGCGGCTTTTACAAAAGGTTTGTGGCACATAGCCTATGTAGTAGCTGTCATCTATTTTTCCTTCATGAACTCGGGCAAACATATTTAGAACCATTGTGTTCCTAAATAATTCTGGTCAACGGGATCGGCACATAATGAAGTTTTTAGATTAATTAAAGTAGTTTCTTTATTTCTACTTTCTTTAATTGAGAACTTCGGACAGTTTTTTTCTAGGAGCGCGGTCTTTAGTCTGTGGTGTCGGTCGCTCGTTAATTTGCAGATGGACAGACTCGTTTTAATTATTTCAAACGGAGGATCACGTTGAGGTACGATAAGTGACGCCACAGATCTCCTAAATAGAACTCTCGAACCTGAATCACATGTAATAGTTTTGTCCACACAAACTGTGCACGCTGTGGCAGGTATAAGGGCGATAAGAACGCCTTTTCCGATATAAAGCTTAAACACATAGTTTTGGATTTCTTTTGACTTCATGTCAGGCCGCGGCTGCGATTTGGCGCGCATCGTACTCTGCTTAGGGCGTAAAAGCTCTTTTAGTTTTGTTTCAGAATGGCTCGGGATGTTCTAACGCGTACGCAAATGTCCCTCACTTGCATCCACATGCTGCCTCCTGCTGGGCACGTGCAGTGTCATCGCACTGTACGCTTCGCCGCAATGCTTTATCGTAAGACTGCTTGGTGAAGCATACTTAAAACGAGACGGGGCCGTTTTGTGCAGATGCATCAATATTGCTCAGTCGCACTGCCACATGGTAGGGGGGTTTTTGCGATTTTGGAGAAATCCTTCAACCTTACCGACAATAAACGTAAAGCATATTTTTTGACGACACCGGGATAAACAGTCGTTTTCACTCTGGTTTCATCCCAGATGCCGACAGCTGTCATGCAGGTGTTCATCGGATAAAATTTTTGTAATACAATTTGTTTGTTGCAGTTTTTCGAGCCGATTCGATAATTCGAACATTAGGTTATTTGAGTGTTTTTTCCCCTGCCTATTGGAGGCCAAATCAAATCAAAATTAATGTAGCTGTCAACACAAAAATGTGCTTAATAGCATTTAACGCCGTCAGCCTGCTGCAGAGTGCTCCGAAACAGCCCATGAATTGCGGGCAAACACACTCCATAATCAGAATTTCGCTGCTACAAAGCTGCTCCAGAATAAGACCTTGGCGGTTCTCGTGCCTGCTACAAAAAGTAGAGCCTGCTTCCACCCCTGAGATAGAGAGACGCCGCTATTTTCCCACTGGGACTCTAGCATCTTGTTTTTTTCCTTAAGCCGTAAAAATAAAAACGACACAGCGTCTTCATTCTGCGCTTCAAAGACATACGTGATAGGTCGAATGCAGAGTCCTTTTAAAATGCGGACGTATGAATGGGGTGTGGGGGCGACCTCTGCACTTGATGGGCTTAAAGGTGGGGCCCTTTATCTGCGTCGTCACTGGGACTGTTTCCGTCTGACATCACCGGGCAAACACCAGTAAAAACAAAAACGAAAAATTTGTTTGTGGCGTAACAAAAGGCGCAGAACCGGATGGACGGTACTCTTGTTTCAGTGCTCGCTTCCTTTGTCTTCAACTAGCAGCCCACGTGCGCTTGTAGCACTGAAGGTCGAGGATTATGGTAATTCGGTGTCTCAGAAAAACTGAACTGCTCTACTGACCTTGCAATCCGGCCGTGATCATCAATCGTCCTGCGAACGGATTATCCTACAAGAGGATGCCCGGCAATGGCGGCCCAGCCCCAAAGAGGAAGCCGCGTGTATACTTCGCTGCCACCTGACCGTGTAGCGGTGTTACTCAAGGCAAAAGCGACACTAGCCTGCGCCGCTCGTGGCTTATATGTTATTGTCTCAGGAAGACTCTTAGTGCAGGTGGAGCTGGCAAACTGATATTAAACGGGCTCGTCAAGAACCGAAGCATAAACAGCCATGATGGAAATAGATTTCGCTCGCGTTCGGCTTATTCACGCTGCTGAAATGCATTAGAATATGTTGCAAAATAGTGTATTCTGAGGATAACTACAAATGAAGCATTCAAAGCCAGAAATTTCGAAATTGTCCGGGCGCACATATACGAAACCGTGGGGCAGTGTGATGCTCCATAAATCCATGCACACCGACTCGCTTCTTTCTGACAGAAGACTGTCAAAATATGGGTTGCGCTTACATTTTTCTCCGCCTAATTTCCTTCACTTCTGTGATTCTCAGCTATAAAGTGCAAATTCTTTATTTGTACGAAACCATGTGTGGATAGTATGTTCTTAAAAAAATCTGTTATAACCATTACCTCTTACTTTGCTAGGCGCTCAGATCAATAAAGAAAATCTCTTTCTCTAATTTTATTTTTGCCGCCTCCAGTCTTCTATTTTGTCACACGCGGGGGCACTTGTTGACTTGTGACAGTTGTTTGCGTTTAGGCTATCTCATGCGTTTAGGTATCTCACATAAATTTGGGTATCTCAGGCGGCGTTTACTGCCATTCTTTTTGCTCTGGAATGAAGAAAGGAAATACAGATATCTGTCGCTTGTCGGCACTAAAAAAGGACGAAATGTGCGCTACTTTAGTCCATAACCGGGTTTCAGAAGCGCGTGTGAATGACTCCCTTTGGTTGGCGGAATTTTAAGTTTTGCCCTAAGAATAAAACATGCATATGTAGATATGGGCTCGTTTCAAAGACCCGTTGCATCCTGACTGCCAGCTTACATATGAGCTTAGATTAAGAGGCCGGCGCTGGAATCAAATGCACTTCGTTTGTATTAACAATGATCACACATCTTGCCTCACTTCCAAACCACCGTGAAAATACTTGAAAGGTTGTTCACCTAACTATCGCATACAGACACTACGAGGATGTAGCTTTTTAAATAATAGAAAAAGCTCTTAATTATTTATTTTTATTCTATATATACTCACCTGCAGCACCTCAAGGGCATTATTGCAGAGGGGACAATTTGAAGAAAACATATGTCTGAAATGACCATGTGGCAAAAACTTAACAAAGCCAAGCACAGTTAGTAAAAGCAAGAAAGTAACAAAATACATAATATCGATAAGTCATCTCGACATAAAACAGTGTTCAAGGCCCCGCGGTGCAAATTTCACAACACTGTAAATTGAAATGTACACTATCACATGAAGCGCAATGCCAGCCAAAAGATATGAAGTAAAGGAATGATATGAATCTACGGCAGACTGTGTGACAATAAAGACTGAAACTCTGAACATGTTTTACATTCAGCAATACTCTTGGGAAGCCTATTCCAGTGTGCAGAAGCGGGAAAATGAAAACGGTAGACATCAGTTTGGCAGTGCATTTCAAAAACTTTCAGCCCGTGATCACATCGTTTAGAGATGAAGTGGGACCATGATTTCCCGGTCACGGTCACGGTTTGCCAATACCATCTTCGATAGGTAGGTATTCCCGAAAGCATTAAATATCCCCTACCTGAATAGGAGTTGTCGCGACATGGATGAATTCAGATAACAGAATTCTGATAATATTGCTGTCCAATATGCAGCTGTAAAATGTTTGTTGCTTTATTTTTTTCTTAGCTTTTATCACTGTGCAGATGTCGTAAGCATTGGCTTACATTTGGTAAGGTCTGCACTCCAAGAACCACCTAAATAGGGACGAATCATATTCATCTTTGCCGATTTGCTCAATATCTCGAATTTGATAGTTTGAGCAGGAGTTGCAACTGTTTAAAAAAAAACAGCTGCTTCACTTCTGAGGCAGCGTTTCACTATGGTGATAGTAGGCACTATTACGGCCACGCAGCTGGCGAAGAGCCGTGTGGCCAGCTGTAGATCGGACAATAACACGATGCCGCGCGAAGAAAGGTCTGTCGGCTCTTGTTACGCTTCGCTCAATGAAACAGGGGTACTTACTGACAGGGAATGGCAGTCGGAATAAGGAGGGGTTGCGGTTTGAGTAAACAAAAATTAGGAGGACGCTTAAGAATGGACGCGATTTCTGGGGTTTGTTTGCTTCATACAGTTTTTAGTGAATAGACTACGACGCAATGACTTGCACATTTAGTGCGACCTACTATGGCCCAATGACTCTCACCCTGAATTCTTTCTTCTTTTTTTTTAGCTACGAAGGGGTGCAAACAATGGCTCACCACTTTTTATTGTTTTTGTTATTTGCGATTTCCAACTTTCAATTTGTTTTAATTTGCAGTTTTCATCTTTAATTATGCCACTCTTTTAATTATGTGTGGCTATCTATAGTTATTCAACCAATTACGCCTTTAGTATAAACTATTATTCACCCACTAGTTTTCCCATTCATTACCTAGCAGTTATCGATCAAGTACAAGATTTAATTTTTTCTGTCATGTTCCGAACCCTTCCGGCAATTCCTGATAACATTCGAGACGAAATTGGAGTTAGGCCAAGGTTTGACCGCTGAACGAGCTGTATACGCTCTGCATAAAAGAGTACAGGGGCCATACAGCCATTACACGTGTAATTATGAACCGTGTTGAAGAGTGGATATCCTGCTGCTGCTTTGGGCGTGCGCCGTGGCATCGCACGCACCCCACGCGCTTACAGGGAGAGCTATCCGCCTGCAGTACGGGGCTCGTCTACAGAAGGGAGGAGCACCGTTCGATACCTACTCGCCGTTTTCACGGTTTCCGCGGTATGACACGGCCAACGACAGCTGCGTAAGCTTTTGCAACATTTCTTCTGAGGTCGTGGTTAGTTTTATTCTATTCCGTCCAGGAACAATTATCACTGGGCTTGATAAGATACGGTCCTAAAGCCGGAGTTGGCCATAGGTGTTTAAATCGAGCGCTGTTCTTTCATGGCGCCATGTTTAGACACTGTGCAGAGCGAGAAAGGACGCTTTGGGGCCTGAGAAAAAATCTCATCGAGACACTTTTTGCAGTGAACTTATACATTTTTATCGTTTGCGCTTCCAGCCTTACTTTCATGGCGATAGGGTTTTGTCACTGTCAGCTTAATCTCTTTGTTTCCGATTTTTTTTTTATTTAACAGCTTCAGTCTTCGTCAAATTGAAGGCTCATATACGCTACCAAGTGAAGCGCGGTCCAGCAATCTGCAATCGAGTGTAAGGATACGAAATTGATGAACAAACAGTAAAATACGTCGCAGGGGTGTTTATTGCATATGGATGCCTGTGCTGCCATTCAAGTATATAGCCTTATGTTTACGATGCGGGACCAAAATATGATGATCGTGATTTGCCTCTGATGATAATCCCTCTCAGGTGGGCTGAACAGCTGTGAAAACAAAGATATCAAGACCAGCAGGACATTCTGCGTGAATGTCTTCGGAAGTAACACGTCCAAATATAAGGTGTTGAACTTGTTTTCTGAATAACCAGAAAAAACAAAAGCGAGTTGCTCAATTGTTTTCTATATTAACTACTGTATGTTTTGTTTTATTAGAAAAATTTCGTCGTGCGAAACAGTAATAAATTGAACTGTCAATAACAAATAGACACTGACGAGCAGCACACGTGCAAGCATGCCATGCTCAGGAAGTTCGACTAGCATTTGCGAAATTTGTCTTTAACCATTTAACAGCCAAAGTTATAGCGATCGAGCTACTGCAGCCATGGATATTATATCAATGAAGGCTGTTCGACAGCAGAGAGTAACTAAAACCCAATTTTGTACAAAACTTGAGTTGCAGCTCAAAGATTGCCTGTACCACTTAACAGAAATGAAAAGGCATCGTAAACACAACCTGCACTAATTATCAAGCGCGATTACGAGAAGAACCAATTACGAAGCTCTGCAGAATATTGCCGCTAACCATTAAGATGTTTATTTGTTCTCTTTAGATAGCCGCATGCATGCGGCCTTATCATTGTGAATCTAGCGCGCGAATCACTTCTGTATCTTTTGTTTGTTCATGCTCGTTGCCGCGAGACGTGGTTTTATCACTTCCTTTGTTGCGGCAGATGATTCGAGATGTATCTTAAAGAGTTCCAGAAAAGCCCTTGATTTTCTGCAATATTCCCGGTTATGCTAGTCACTGTCCGCGGTTTTATCTAGATGTTTCTACGCCGCTTTTAAATTTAGCGCTGACGAGTAAAACGGCCATTCTTTGTTCGTCGACCGCCGAGCACGATTGTTCCTATCTCCGCCGCCGATTGCTTATTTCTTTTGTGGGCGCTATTAACAGAATAAAAACCTTATTCAACTGAAGTTCGTCTCCTCATTTGTTACTAACGGTGCTGTCACCCCTACCTGACAATATCAAGATCATATCAGGCAGTCAGAATAAAAAGCGGCACTTCTTTTCCCGCCATTGTCCAATATGCGTTTCCTGAACGTGGCATTGTAAAACCTCAACATCGATTATCTTAGTTAAAGCGCCGGCTGTTGTGCTCTGCCGAAGCATGGCAAGCTTATTAGCATTTCTTCCTGCTTTTGGAATATGCTGGAGCAGACTATCACTTCATGGCGTCAATCTCTGCTAAGCCGCATGTAGTTAGCTTGTCCGCGTTAAAAATAAGATGTTCGTATACACGTTGACTCATAGTTATTTATTCTACACCAACCGCAAATTCGGCGGCAGTCCTTACTAACCTGGCGATAGAAACTATACTGTGCAATCGCGTAACATGATGATGAGAGCAGCTCATATGTACGAGTCCGAAACGACAAAACCATAATCGAACCTCGACAGCGGTAAAGCAACGAATGAAGTGTATAAACATTTCTGCCGGATGCTGTTAACTTCTTTTTTTTTTTTTCAAATACAAGAATGTCAAACATTTGTTGCAGCTGTTAGCATAAACCACTTCGGCGAGATTATCGCGCTATGCTTTCTATAGTATATGAGATCGCTTAAATTATTTGAAATTTGTCACCTTTTTGTTTATGTTTTACCTAAACAAAATGCTCCAGCTGAGACAAAAATATTTCGCATTTCGAACCGTATAGTCACTTTCAGCAAACTTTAAAATGGGATTTCTGCTACTGATTTCCATGACAGTCTTATAAGATAAGACTAAGGATACTCGATCGTATACTGTTGTAGACGATAGATACGTGTGGGAGAGTAGCCGGGCCGGATGCGCTAGGCAGGAGTGGCAGAGAGCTGGCCGGAGACAGCTGCGGCGTGCTGTGCCCCGAGGATGCAGCCGTAGACGAGAGTGATGCTGGTGAGGTTGCGGATGCTGGCGGCGGCGAAAGCGGGTTTGCCGCGTCGTAGAGCGGCAGCGGGCAGTAGCTCTCGCTGAAGTACGCTAGGACGGCAGCACGCAGCTCATCGTATGGCCGGCAACTCAAAGCAGGGCAGGCAAGCCGGCAGAGGATGTCAGGTGGTAAGATTTCGGAGAGGACTGCGTTCTTGAACTGCTGGATGGTGATGCAGTTCTGGTACATCGCAGCCTCCAGTTGAACGAACCACCCGCCCACGCCTGCAGGCCGGAACATCGGAAGCGGCGGGTCGAAAGCCTGGCCGTGCCAATATGCCATCCTAGGACGCCACCGGGGTGAAGGCATAGTTTTCCGGGTCACCACACTGTTATTTTATGCTCCGCGTGAAATTCCACGCCATCATGCATGCTTGCTGCATAAAGTTCGTTAAAACGTGGCTTTCACGTGCAGGTACTTGTATTTAATTGGACAGGCGGACTCCCCGTAATGTTCAACTTATGGCATCACAGAGACTGTGGACCATATATTATTGGTGTGCTTAGTGATACGCGGAAACCAAAAGTGCTAGCCGCTTCCTTACAGCGTTTGGACAAGAGGCCTCTGTCGGAGGAGTTGCTGCTGGACGCTTGGCAGGACAAGGGGAAGGATGTATATGCAGTGGGAACTTTTTGCCGTTTTTTGTGCGACACAGGACTTGACTCGCGCTTGTAACTGAATTTGCCGTGCCTGTATATATTTCGTGTGTTCTCCCACATCGTCACCCATCCCATGATTCTTTCTTCTCCTCTTCCCTTTACCAGTGCAGAGGGCCAGATTTTTATCATTCCGACCAACCTCTCTGTCTTTCCTCTCAATAAACACATTTATTCTATAAAAGTTTATCAAGATTCAATTTTTTATTATGTGTTCCATCACAGTATAATCTTTTCTCAGAGCTCTTTCAATTATTTTTAAGCGCAATGGTCATCTCCCTTTACGTCTACATGTGCTTTATTTTTCTGAGAGATTTGTTTTCCTTTGACCCATCGTAAACATTCAATAACCCGAAACGAAGAGAAGCCGTCGTCTTTCACAAAAGGACGACTTGTCCTCGCTTCGACTTGTCTTCGCTCTTTCATAAGGAAAAAGGAAACTTTAGGCCTTTCGTGTTTAGGGCGGTAAATTGAAGCAAAAATTTTAAATCTGCTCTTCGTGATGGGCTCGCACCGTTAAGTTCTGTAAAATAGGCAGGGCGTATATAAAGCGAAAATAAAATCCGGGTCGCATACTGATGTTTTGTTTTTCTGTGTGAACAGATCGTACTGATTCATCAATTCGTTTTGTTTTGCTTTCTTATACTTTTATACGTCCGCAACGAAGAACACAAATCCTTTTAAGCTTCAATGCACGTTTAAGCTGCATAATAGCCTTGTTTCCGGAAGAGCAGCCTTGTTTTCTTCATCTGAAAAACTACTTTCGATACTGGACGTTTCATTTTTTTTTTTCTCCGGCTGAGGCTTCAAAAGATGGCAAAACACACGACTACCAAGGAAGGAACTGAGGCGGTACTACAGTTGTTTTTCGGACACGACCCAGTCAGTTTCCTTCAGCCAGAACGAAATGAACAAGAAGTATATAGAAGTGTTTTAACGATGCCCTGATCGTTTTGCTTTACTACGCGTAACAAAGCTGGCGCGCCGAGGAATGGTTACAGTTAAGCTCGGAGTACGAAAAATCTACACGGACGTACTTTTACTTTGAGGCCCTCTTTATCCTAACTGATTTAGTGTCTCTCGGAACAAATGCCTCAAGCCGTTGTTTACTTTAGGAAGGTCCGATATTTTAACAGCGAAAGCTCTATGACGCTTATTAGGAAAGATCGCTTTTGACGTCTGCAGAAACCTGGCGCGACCTTTAAATCCATGACAGCTGTGTAATGAACATCCACACAACGATCCTTTAGCACAGGAGTGGTTTCGCCAGTTCATGTCTAGTTACACTTCACATGTGTTCACGGACAAAATTCCTACGCCAGTTCGCTATGACCACACAGGAATCAGTGGCGGGGAATTTAAAAGTGTGAAGTATTGAGAGGGGCTACTATCGTAACGGCGTACGTGATCACTTTTTATTAGAGAAAATCTCGGCACAGCCAATAAAAAAAATTTCGGCAATCCCGATAGTAGGACAGAGCTATCTCATTATCGCCCATGTCTTCAACATCAGCAAGCCAGGGGTTGACAATAAATATTTGAAATTGTCTGCTAGCCAGGGACTGCTGCTGCAGTGAACCAGCCACGCTAATAAAACCACGAGCACATGTGCGAAACATGAGAGTTCAGTTCGTCTTCAGGGCCCAGATAAAATTTCGAAGTTTTCTTCCAGGTTTTATGAATTCATCAAGACATTCTTCAGATAACCGTAAAACAATAAACAGTTGTTCTCAAATTTCGCTCCAATTATTGTAAATTTCAATTTTTCTAGCCATTGCGCCCGACAGCATAAACCTCTCACAAACACGAAACATGAAATACATATTACTCCTGCACTGCAGCTGCGAAAAAATCAAGTGGTTTGCATCGGTAGTTCTTTGTATCAATCCCAGACATTAGAGTTGCAGCTGGTGTCACGCCTTAGAAATTATCATATGCTGAAGATTACTTTTCACTACGTAAACAAGCTGCAACGTTAATAGACGTACGACCTCTACAGCTGCCCTCCTTCTACATTGACGGTGGCGTACGGCCGCTCCAGCTGCAATGTCTCCTTCGCGCTTGCAAAGCCGGCCGCATCGGAGAGACAAGAAGGTGTCCCCCCTATCCACGACTACGCGCGGGCCAACGAAACTTGAGCCGTAAAGTTCCATGGGAGACGACCATTCCTCGAACCGTTTGTACGACCAAGGCACCAGAAGCAATGCATCACACGCGCTCGCTTTTCTCTCTTTCTTTCTCTCTCTCTCTATCTCTCTCTCTCCCCCTCTCTCTCGAAAAGTTTCAGTATATTGGTCTCTAATCTGCAACCGAGTTGAGAAATCCATCGCTCACGGGATTCTTACGCCCCGAATATAACACTAACGCCTGTAATTTCGATCAGTATATTGTCATGCGCCCTTCCGATTGGAACCTGTTTGCAAAGAAGTCAGTTACACAGTTGTCAAAACGATGTTCATTCGTAGATCTCAGCAATACAGCTCAATGCTGGCGGCTTAGCAAGGCTCCGTAAACCTTCTTCAAAAGCTTATTATTCCACATATTTTTATGCTGTAGTGCTCACAATATAGCAGCGTTTTCATGCGAATGCATTTATTTCAAGAACACTTAGATCCAAACCCGACCACATCGCTGACACTGACTGAGCTCTATAGACGTGCCTCGTATATTGCAAAGAATATCTTTATGCATTCTTTTAATTGTGGTGGTACAAGAAGCATATTTTTGGTCACCTCCCAGTTCTTCGAAGAAGATTGTTGTTTCATAAGTTTATGCCTAAAATTAGTGAAGAACCCCTGGCACATGAAAAATGAGGCACGTAAGGCACTTCGCTTACCTCGGCGGACTACTAATGCTGTTCAACTCTGACGTGGTCGAAGAAAGTTCTTTTGTAGAAAACATTATCTGTATTCCACCAGGAGACATGACACAGATGTCGCCGTCGAAATAAGCAATCAGTCCATGTGATGTTGCCAAAGAAAGACTTAATTGATGTCAACAATCCGACGAGCTAATTTGCTCGCCATAACACGATAGTAAGTTACGAAATGTTCCTCTGCCGTGGCAGGCTACGGCACGTCGAAGCAAGAAAAGCAAATAAAGTCGTTGCAGAGGTCTTACACGCTTCGAGTTCAGTAACGCCACGCGCTTCTTTTTTCCCCGTCGTGATGGATTGCTGTTTCAAACATCATAATTGCCCCCGTCAACGTTCTTTCCAAGACCGTCGTTGTATACGTCACTTTAAGCGAGGCAATCTCTGCCCACAGCTTTTCTTTTCGGGTGTATCCTCACCACGCAGATTGCTACCTCGTCTTACGTCGCCTTTTTGTGCCTTATCGTCTAACCCGGACATGTCCTAATGTACCTATTTGTATTGTAGAAATATACCCTAGGTCAGCTTCGTTTTGGCCTGAAATGAGACAGATAGCGCTCCACAGAGTTGTATGCTGCGGGTTCGGTTGCACGGAAAAGACGACGAGTACCAAGTATGTGCATTGTACTCACGGTCCCGTGCGGAGGCTGTAGAGACGCTACAGCGGGAACCAAATAGGAGAGACAAGGCTGGTTTGATGTAAGGGAAGTAAGTGATGCAACGTTCTAAATTGGGCAGCTATAGTAATTTTTTTTAGTGCGGAAATAAATGCGGGCAGCGTTTCAGGCTGTCGTTCGAGCTTGAAATTCCGACAATCGAATTACTGATCGTCATTGTACTTGTTTTCATATGTTAACTTTACTGCTATAGTACTTGGTTGGGACTATATTGTTACATTTTTGCCCCAGACTCCTCCTTCTGTAACACACACCAAGGAAGGTCTTTAGGGAAAAAAAAATAAATAATCTTCGTTTGCAATTCTAATTGAAGTTGGCAGGTCTGAGCTGCCTAGGCCATTTCTTGAGCAATTTGCTGGCTCGTTTCGTGACCACGTTCTCCAAAGACCTTTGAATAGCATTTATGAGTATAAGAGCTGTGCCGAAGGCTTTCATTGCTTTTTACTAAATATTAAAAATCTAAATTAATACTCTTATCTACCAGGACTATTTACTTACTCGTTTTTCCCTGATACTGTCTTCTTCCTTAGCATATGCCTGCGTGAAATAAGAGCAGAGAGAGCAATCTGTGAGTCGAAACCTTTTTATTTGTCCTTACATGTGTGCTGTCTTAAATAGACAGAGTGAGACGATCTCATTGATTGGTGCTGTCATTTACTAACGATGTCATTCATTGATTTGTTATTTAATATTCAATGCATTTTTGTTCATATAAGTTAACTAAGAAGGCAAAGTAAGATACAAGGAGGTGCACAGCACACTGTCGATGCCTCTTGGAGCATCTATGATTAATTTATTACCTTGACTATGGGGCATAATATGATTACTTGATTCCTTCCTTTTCAAAAGCAGTGTTCCTATGAAACAATTTTGAATATTTTGCAACCGTGCTTATTACACGCAAGCTGTTGTCGAACATACTGTGACCCTCAGGCGGGCTTTTGTAGACCTCCTTGCAGGTTTTTTACGACCGCAAGTAGTTTGCTTTTATGGCTTCGTGCATATTATGGTTCTTCGCCCCGGTCGGAAGTCAACGCAAGACTGAACTCTGAAGCCAAAGCGCAAGCTGCTGCAGTCAACGCCCCACAACCCAGTAGTTAAGAGACTTGACCCAGCCATCGACCGGCGGCCGGCGACCATTAGTGGCCTGTATTCCTCTTCATTCACTGGTGACTCAATCGACCAGCAACAGCTGCACGTTTGTTTGAGGGCGAACTTCGGCTACGTTTACAGGACCCTGCACTGCTCATTAGTCCGATGTCTTGCTTTTCGCAATCAGATGGGCTAAAACCGAGTACAGCTCATTCGGATACGTCTTAGGGCCGAGCGTCCAGAAGCTGACTTTGCTTAACCTATCGACCAGAAGCTTTTGATTATTTGCATTCAGTATTACAATACTAAGCGAGCAAAGTGAATTCCGATTGTGGTACTAGCGCCAGCACATCATCCAGTCATCGGAGGCGTTCTGTTATCTAATTTTTTCTGTCACTCTCTAACAGAGATTCCAATGTAAACTAATTGTGCTCCGACTATCAGCAACAAAATATGAAGAACCAAGGAAACACCCTTGCTGTACTTCTTTTCAATTGTCTGCCGTTACTTTGGCTCAGAAGCTTGTTTTATTTCTACTTCTTTTGGCTACCCTGCTGGTGTTTCAGAGAAAGCAGAATCGTTCTCGAACAACGCACCATTTCTGGTGTTTAAAATGAAAGAGCCACAGCTCCGCTTGATGTGCCTGGTTTCATTGAAAACAATTAAAGAGAGTAAAAAGTATGTTTTGGATGCTAATAGTTTTTTAGTGCACAAACAAAAAATAAATTAAGTGTAAAAACTTTTTCTGGCTGCCTCCAGAATAGGGAAACGCGGCACCTCAAGGAGGAGGAGGAGGAGGAAGAAGATGAGGAGAAAAGGCAGGTAGGTTAACCCGTAATAGCAACTGGTTTGCTACCCTGCACTGGGGGAAGGGGGTGAGTGGGTATAAAAGTTGTGTTTCTTTTTATCTCCACCCACTTCCTTCCCCCAGTGCAGGGCACCTCAAGACGTCTAAAATTCCCTACGTAGTTGATTTGTATGAACGCTAATAACTCCCTCCAGTTCATCTTGTTATTAAGGTGAATCCATCCAAGCTGAACTGAGAAAATATTCAGTGACGATTGCCGTAGTCGGAAATGATAAATTTAAGCGCAGCTCTTAATTGATTATGGTTTTCCGATGTGCTAATGTAAATAATGTGGGCATGATATGTATATACTGAACAGTTAGAGGTACGTTTTTATTTTCCTGCAAAGGCCGGTACTTCATCAGACGCTCCTGCATAATCAGTAAGAGGTAAATTTTCGCTACTCTTTGGGCCGACGCCTGGTTTCAAGATACGAGGTATATAGCGCATAAGTAGCGGCAGGCCAATGCCAAGGTGGCAGGAGCCACAATGAACAGAGTTGTATGATTACTTGTCTGCTTGTGTGTAGTCTATTATTTATAATGTAATGTGTCGATGTGTCGATGTGTGCCCAATGTGACAGGAAGTACTCGGTCTTTGGTTGTTGCGTTAGTAATAATGTACCCTGCCACCACTAGCAACCCATTGTCGACCTTGATGGCGCGCAAGTCCCCATGTTTAACTTGCGAGCTAAATAGTTCGATGGATGCACCACGAAAAACCAGCATGCAGGTACAGATGAAAACTCTGGCGCTTTGTTATGATCATTGCGAGCGTGGCAGCAGAACGTAATTGTAACGCACCTATCTGAATAAATTAAAGCCAGAACGTCCTTTCAAAGTTGATGGGTCTGACTGCCTGGTTCAAGAAACTAATTGTGGTATTGAAGATGCCAACTCTGCATTCTAAGTCGTTTCGGAAGAGTTGTTCTATTCAGTGCCTCATAAATGACTTTTCAGCAAATTAAGGGAGTTGATTGATGTTGCCAGAGCGGTTGCTTTTTACGACTCTTGTGGTGTGTCTCCAGATTCTTTTCGGTAGCTGCTTGTTTTACCATGGTTCCACAACCGTACCCTTTTGCGAGAAACGGTCTCTATGGAAGAAAAGAGTTTGTATTAGAGCTAGAACTAAGCCATTGCTTTGTGAGAACTTTTTGGCCAACTTGACCTCGGGCTAGGGCTTCGAGTAACCCGAAATTTTTATTGGAAAGATTGTATTTCTGGCTTTCCATTGTAGCGTATATAATTATGTTGGGTAATCGCGTAGCAGTGATGAAACCTACTGTGACCACAAAACAACGACTTCGAAGCTTTTCCTCAAACTCGCCTTTTCGCATGTGTAAGTTTCTTTTCGTTCCTAATCGATTCGTTCCCAATTGACACAGACTGAAATACCTGGATTGAAACCGATTAAGTCAATTTCAAACTCTGATGAAAGCAAAATTACTGTAAAGATTAAATAAAGCTCAGAAACAGGAAATTGGCACGTTAAACGAAATCCCTGAAATAACCTTCCGGAAAAAAGACGAGGAATTCCGGTTCGTTTCATGGAAATTCAGACTCAGTGTTCAATCAATTTCTTATATATGATTGTTAATAAAAAAAAGCTAGAACAGGAAGACACAAGACAAGATAAAAGGAAACTACATGACAAGCGCCGACTCACAACTCAGCCTCAGCTTTTACTCCAAGGACAAACAGGGCGGTCTGTTTGACCAGGTTAGATTTTTGTATCTGCACAAATAAAAGCTGACGAGAGAACTGGTTGAAGCATATTTTATTTCAAGAGAGATTAAGTGCGTCAGCAAGGCTTTCCTTGCTCTTTCAAGCAAAGAGATAGCTTTTTTTGAGTGACTTTTTGTATAGCAGATGGACCCAGGGGTGTTTCACGTGAAAGCTCCGTTTTCGTCACATTTGCTTTTGTCCGGGCCTCGGAGTAAAAGCTGACGCGGAGTTGTGACAGCGCTTGTTATGAAGCTTCCTTTTATCTTGTCTTGTGTCTTCTTGTTCGCGCTGTTTTTATTAACAATGGATGTTTACCAACTCGCCCAACAAAGTACCTTATATATGAGGTGTGCGCGCCCCGGCTCTATCGGAGCAGACAGCGAAGAATTTCAAAATAACCCGCGTCTTCGCATAACGGATAATGAGGGTTTCTTTCGAATCAGATCATTAGAATACCACCGCATAGTCTCATCTAAATGACTGTTTTGTTTTTAATTCTTTCTTATCTCCTCATATACTTGCACCCACTCAGTGTGCAGCTTAGCCTTGGATATGAGTGATACAGTCAACCCATTTATTATCCAAGAAGGAAAATGACTGGAATCTGCCCGTGAAACTTATTTTATTACTCATCGTTATATACGGAAAAGTTTACGTTCATTACTTGCGTTATTTGCATTCTCCGTCTTCGAACTAGACATTGTCGCAGCATTAGTTAGCCAAGTCGGCTGAAATCATTTCTGTGTGCGTGTGATGCCATAGTGGGCGTCTTGTTTTTGAAAAACAGACCCTCAGATTTTAAAACCAACCCAGAGCTGTGAGATGAAATCATCGCAAATGCTGTCCAATTAGTCATCCCTTTGTGAAGAAGCTACTTGATGATACAGGACACTTTCGCAGTTTACGTCCCATAGGTTTTGCGGAAGACTTTCCATGACTGCTCATTAATCTAAAGACAAGCCGAGGTTGTAAGCTCACATCTCTGCGCTGACAATTCATAGCTATTTTGATGGGCTTCTGGCAGTACTCCACTAAAAGAGGTTCATCTAAGCTTAAGGGAGAGCATCGCCCCCTGCACCTAGTTGGTCATTTCACCCTTTCTACCCCATCTTTTAGCTTTTGCCGCTTGATTTAAACCAGGTAGGAAATGGTGCCTGGTTCTGCCCCGTTCAATGACAATCGTTATTTGGCAGGAATGATTTCAGAAAATTAAATATGCCGCGATAGTTGTTATTCAAACTATAATTTATACATTTTTAAATGTTTGCCCATTAGTATGTACCATACCTAAAGCTTGATCAGATAGGCAGTCGCGGTGATGATTCTGAAGACAAAAAGGTGAAACAACAGGTGTTCTCGCTACGTGTCTTTGGAGCACTTTTCTCATTGGATACAATTCAAGAATAATCCGACATGGTATTTCCCATTCGTAATATTTTTTAAGTCATGTATACCGATTGAGTGTTGACAAAGATGACTGTAAAAGATTACAATTACGGTATTGTGAATAGAATGAAGCGATGTTACTATACAGAGGTTCGTTATGAAACGTGCTTACTCATCCTTGCAGCATGCTGCACTGGTAACATTTTAATTGATGGGAAATATCTTTCCCGAGTTGCTCCTGCCAATCATGCTCGTCGGCTCTTAAATAGGACCCTAAAATATGGCGCCATCAAAAAAACAGGGCTGCTGATGTTAGTAAGCAGACAGTTGGCGGTGCAGTATATTGAGTGTATTCCAACATGTGCTCACTGGTCTTGAAGCATGGAACAATGACAACGTTTTAGTTGACATTGAGAAACAATTTGCGGAAGTTTTTCCTCACAGCAATGCACGTCGGCTCTGCACTACCCTTCTCATGTCTGTATGCAATGTCACTGCGAAGGTAAAAGAAAATTTCGAACAACTTAATGTCCAAGAACGAATATTATTGCAGTTTTCAATCTCACCGAAAGTTACCAAAAGGGGAAAATGGCGGGAAAGTCTTTTTTTGTGGATACTGCCAATATTTCACAAATGGGAGAAGGAAGAAAGGAAAAAAAAAAACGGTCGACGATACGGTAGACCCTTTGTTCCTGATTTAGATATGTTTCGCTGTGTTCTGCTAACATGCTTCGGTGAAATTGCATCCTTAATGCGAAGCTTTCTTTCCGCAAGTAAACTTTGGCATCGCACTATTATTTTACGTATTCCAGCATTGTGATTACTGCTGCGTTGTGTTTGGAAGTCCAGCGTTCTGAGACAATTGTGAAACATGTGAAATGCCTCAACATTTTGGTCTCCTCATTACGTTCGCGACGTTGACCGTTTAGAATCAGTTAAAAAAAAGCAATTCGATTCATCTTCGCCCGGTACAATCGCAACTTTTCACATTCTTCACATTTGCACACTATATCATTGAAAACGTTAGAACATAGGCGTACACGTGAACGCATCATCATGCTGCACAAGATCGTTCGCATGTCATCTGTCATCAGGGCACCCTCCTCATTTGTGTCCTCAAGCGCACGTGCAACCCGAAGGAACCATTTCTTAAGCATTGTTCCTTTCAAACCTTGTATGGATTGCTTTGAATTTTCTTTTTCCCACTAACTGTTTGACTTGAGAATCGATTGGACGTCCTACTTCGCTCTTTGTCAATTGAAGAGTTCGATGTTCAGTTGCCTAGAAATTTGACCTCTTGATCGGTTTTTAATGCTTCTATATTATCTATTTCTATGTTACAGATGTTATTTGTTTATACTATTGTATGTACCCACTCCTGCTATGTCTCCCCTCCGAAAGAGAAGTATTTGTAAATAAAATAAAATAAAATAAAACTCGAGCGGTATTATAAGATACTTGGGTTCGCATATGTTGAAGAGAATGGTTTAAGCTTCCGATGCAAACCAACTTTACTGCCAGTTTGTTCACTCTCAGACATTTCCTAATCTATTCATCACACAGGTTTAATAAATGTTAATTAGCCTAGTTATATTTGTCGTTGACCATGGTATCAACGTGATCATGGAACTCAGGGTGGCGTTGGTCACTCATAACACGTAGTATAACCACGTATAGCAAAGCAAGTCTTTTTTGTCATAGAAGCACTCAGGCGGACGGGATCAGGAAAGTGGAGTAATTCATCGGGCTTGGCTAGATAGGCTCTAAAAATGTGTGGGTGATATTTAAAATACAGAACTGCCTCCTAGATAATGCTGACCACATTTTCGCATATTGATTGCTGCCTATTCATTCAAGGGCTTTCTTATAATAAATGATGATTTCATCGCTATTATAGCATAAATAACAGCACAGACCATTCAGATAACAGTAGGAACACGTTTCTATATAAGCGTACAAAGAAGAAAAACGGTCTGTGCAGTTGTACTATCTCCTGCATTATCAAGAATGCGTTACCTTAAATCGTTACCGGTAGCGTAAACAGAATTTCGGTGAGTAATTACTCCCTTATTACTTTTCGGCGGGCGGAAATACGTTATGTTGTATCGAGTCACACTTTCAAGAATAGGAAGGCAAAAAAGATGCCGAACTAGTAGTTGACGGAGATAGCATCGACAGAATACCAGCGCCTTTATCGAGCCCGCCCTGGAGGAATAGAGAAAAAGCACAGTGTAACACAAATATGCGTTAACCGCATCACTGGCCCGCTTTTCTTTACGCCCTGTAACCAAAACTATACGTAGAAGAATCGATCATTTCTTTTTTTTTGTTCTTTTTTTTTTAGGTATGCTTTATTCGCTTTCTTCTAAATTTAGCGCACGCTACCGGCCTTCAACGAGCATCCATGGAACGTCGGCGTCCTGCAGAGGCCGTTCGTGCCTGACGACAGCCAGATCCGCAGGGGAACTATTGTCGTACCGTTTTTTAACTGCCGTCCGCCCTGCACAAACAATCGAGCGGATTCGTATCGCTGCCGCGGTGTGCACACGATGCCGTTGTTGTCGTTTGCGAAGGAAACAGACGAAATCGGAGCTATTTGCGCAGCGTTTTGCGAATGGGGCAATATTGCGAGCTCTGCACTGCATTGCGCTAGCGCAAACGATGCTTTCTGTTACGCGGACGGCGCTGGAACAGATCTTCTTTTATTGAGTTCCGACCAAGGATTCCGTAGGTAGAACAGTGATGTTTTTTTTTTCTTTGCTTACTTGGTTGATGGCTGGTTTGAAGCTCGGGGGCTAATGGCCGGGAAGCCGTTTTTGTGTAGTATATCAGGTGACATACTCTCTGTAGCAGAAAGGTTGTTGGAATTGTAAGGAATCAAATGTATTGTGAAGAAGATGCGCAGAATAATAAAAAGAATATTGCGCTTGCCGCGCTGTCGTCACCCGCTCTCAAAATATGCGCCTATGCCATCCATCCATCAGTGAATTATTCGTATTATCGCATTTCAGTCTGTCCGGCATGCAGCTTGATAGCGGCATTCTTGTTGCGAAGTTAACTACGCAGTTTAGACTACAAAACAGTGTGGCTATTTTATGTGTTTGTTTAACAGACTCTCAGCGCCAAAACTTACAGAGGGGAGCCGATTACACATAACAGAGAAAATAACTGTGAATACTGTTGCACAGAATTATACTTTCTACGCAATGAATGCATCCGCGTAGTTCATCTACAGAATGTTGCTTATCAAAGACCGTGAGGTTCATGCAGAAGCAAAGATTGAAAATGAACTTAGGTGCTGACGATATTAACCTTGTTAATGCATGATCAAATGCGAGGATGCTTCCTATTTTTGAAATAAATACTGGCTCATTGTGAGGCGGTGATACACAACTTCAAAGTTATTTCGCTGACTGAAAAATTTAGAGCGAAATATTGCTACGGAAGACATTCTCAGACGCCAGGAAAGTGTGCTGGAGTAGTGTGGAACGACGACGCTGAAGCTAGGATTTGTTTTCCTGCGTACTCTGGTGACTATACGCCGCTGTGTGCTCGTCACATTTTGATGTAGTAGTGGGGTACAACACCAATACCACAATCTGGATCTCCGCAGTGGCCGCCAGCTTGGTGACAGCTCTATGTTGTCCTATGCAACTCCCTCTACGGCGGCACAACCATCGTCCAATGTCGTTGTGGCTCAGTCCCGTGACACGGTCACCTCTTGCGGCACCGATAATGTCGGCGTTGAAGACTGGCTGGCTATGTACGAGCGCGTCAGTAAGCATGACAGATCGGATGCGACCTTGATGCTTGCGAACATCATATGCTACCTGGAGGGTACGGGATTTGTCTGGTTCGAGATGCACGAAAATCTGACATCCTAGGATATGTGCAAAAAGAAACTCCGGGTTCTCTTTGGCAAGCCAATTGGGTGCAAGCTTGGCGCTAAAGAGCACCTAGCATAACTAGCACAGTCGACGACTGAATCATACCTCTTGTATATGCAAGACGCATTAGCTCTATGCCGCAAAGTGGACAGCAAGAGTGTGAGAAGGTGAGACATATCCTAAAGGGAATTGCTGATGACGCTTTTAACCTCCTCTTTTGCAAAGACTGTACGATGGTCGACTCCGTCTTCGAGGTATGTCGGCAATTTGAGCAAGCTAAGCACCGTCGTATTGCCCCCGCTTCTACCGCTTGCCAAACACAGCTGCTAAGTCTCCGTGCGAGGATTTGCCAATACTCCATTAGCCGTCCTACCCGGCAAACTTGACCAGAATCGTTCGCAGGAGTTGGAGGCTATGAACCCCGTTCTCTTCACCTCTCAGCTAGCGGATGCTACTCTAGCCCTGATCTAAGCTGTCGTTCGCCAGCAATTCGCGAATGTGGGCCTCAATGTGAGCGAAAGCCTCAACTTTGGTCAGCAGTCCACTCAGCTTTCTTTCCAACCCACAGTTTCGGTGGTAGCTGCTGCGGCTCCTACTGCGCCCTTCCCGACGCGATACCGGTATACCGCTACCGCAACCAGGAATAGTGACGAACCTCGGATGACTGACCTATCTGCTTCATATGCTCACGTGTCGGCCATATTTCTCTCTGTTGACGCAGCCATTGGTTTTCGCCACCTCAACTTTACTATTGTCCTAATCCCAGCGTCGACTACAGGCCACTTCCAAAAGCTTTCCGCGATACGCCCTCCCGTGACTTTGTCTTCGACTTTTGGTCTTCGCGTGGTCCACAAGGTACCCCTTGGAAGCCACGCTTACCACCTTACCAAACCGACTGACACAAGAGTATGGACACATGGGCCACGCCACCAAGAGCGGCTGGCATTCATTGCGGCCACAGGCCTGCATCAATCATTTAGACCCTTATGCCGAAGGGCATATTTGAGCAATAAAAAAACCTCTTGGGCCCCGCGCACCTGCATCCGTTCGCCGTCCCCTCAGACTTCCAACCTCGCCGTTCATCGTTCACTAAGTTCTCTGACTCTCTTCTGGAAAACTGACCAACGCAGCTCCCGGATGTGACGCTGGATGGACGACTCAGCCCGAAAATTCTCTGCTGGCCCTAGCTTATAACGCCGCAATATTCTAGGTATCTGCGTAGATGGTGCCTCTTTTACAGTCCTCATTGACACTGGTGCCAAAATTTTCGTCCTCAGTTCTTCATTTTACCGTCTCAAGAAGGTTGTCTTACCCGCCTCTTCATCAGCTGTTCGTGTCGGCGATGGAAGCATCGCTACCGTCGTGGGACTGGGCACTGCGCACGTGAGCATTTGCGGTCGCACTATACCCTGTGCGACCGCACTGTCATCGACAGGTGCTGTCGGGATGTTATCCTTGGCATTGACTTTTTAACGGCCTACTCTGCCCTAATTGATTGCTCAACTGGCCTTATTCGCTTAGACCTACCTTTCTGCACCAAACACACATATATCAAGCCCCGCCTCTGATTCATCGAGTTTGTTCGTCTTCCGACCAAAGTTACCATCTATGTTCCGTTGGCCCTGTTTCCCACCATTCCTGACGTTACATACCTCATTTGCCCAATCAATGACGTCATCCTCCCTCACACTTCCGTGACCGTCACGGGTAAGCGCACCTATCTTCCCGTCTTTAACTTCACCCTCTGCGTCCAAGCGTTAACCCACGAATTCGCACTCGCTGACCTGTCTCCCTTGGCTGACTGCGAAATTGTGGCACTCATACCTGTGCCTTCGTCTGCGCCCCTCGTATCGGCTTCTCCTCGTTCGACCAATCTTTCTCTCATGACAGCAACGAATTTGATGCCCGACTAAGCCAGTGCTCTCTCCGTTTCCATACAGCGACATATTTGATTTTGGGGACCGACCTTCGGGCCAGACATCCGTCGCTACTCTTCGCATAAATACAGGTGATGTCAGCCCCATTCACCGGAGGCCTCATCGAGTCTCCCTTGCTAAGCGCCATGTGATACAGAATGAAGTCGACAAGATGCCAGCGAACCATATTATTGAGCCTTCCTGCAGTCCCTGGGAGTGTCCTGTCCCTTTAGTCAAAAAGAAAGATCAAACTTGGAGAATCTGTGTTGACTACGTCTACCTTAATCAGCTAACTGAAATAAACGTTTACCCTGTCATGATAATTGGCGACGCCATTCACTGATTGCATGGTGCCAGATATTTCTCTCCTATCGACATGCGTTCCGGCTACTCGCAAATTGCTGTCGACGAAAGGGATCGCGAGAAAACCGCATCTGTCACCCATGACGGACTGTACAAATTCAGTCATGCCATTTGGTCTGTAACTCTCCTGCGACCTTCCAGTGCATGATGGATTCGCTCGTCAGTGGCTTCACAAGGACGCCGTTTTTAGACTACTTAGACGACGTTCTCATTTTGTCTCCCACATTCACAAGCCACCTTCACAGACTTTATATGATCTTGGCCCTCTTCCACCGCCCCGGCCTTCAACTGAACGCCAATAAATGCAGCTTCGGCCACCGCCAGATCAAAATCCTGGGCCATTTGGTTGATGCAACTGGTGTGCAGTCCAACCCTGATAAAGTTAGTGCACTGCATGAATTCCCTACTCTATGTAACCCAAATGATGTGCGAAGTATTCTCAGGCTCTGCTCCTGCTTCTGACGCTTCATTCACAATTTAGCAGACATAGCAAGTCCCCTTGCCTCCTTTCCGCTGACAAAAGAGATTTATCGTGTAGCAGCGAGCAAGCTCACGCCTTAACAACGCTTATTTTCGCCCTCACCGCTCCACTGTCCTGGCGCACTTCGACACGTCTGCACCTACAGAACTACGCAGCGACACTAGTGGTCATGATATTGGCGCCATCTTTGCCCAGTGCCACCAGATCCACTCTCGTGTGATTGCCTATGCCAGACGCCTGCTATCTCTGTTCGAGCGCAACTACTCAATTACGGAGCGCGAATACCTAGCGCTTGTTCGGGCGTTAACCAAATTCCGCTCTGATTTGTCTGGGAGGCCCTTCAGCGTAGTGATGGACCGTCATGTCTTTTGTTGGCTGTCCTCATTTAAGAACCCTACAGACCGCTTAGTTCACTGGGCCTAGCAATTACAAGAGTATATGTTTACTTTGCGTACAAATCAGGCACCTCACATCAAGACGCCGATTGCTTGTTCCGCCATCCCGTCGATCCTCCCGAAATGCCTAACCATACTGCCGACTGCGTTTTGCCCATCACAGACTTCCTCCGCATCGGCGTCGAACAGAATCAGGACCTTTTCTTGCGCCCCATTATTGATCACCTGAGCAACGATAGCTCCGATCTGTCCGTAAGTATGTTTGTGCTCTTGTGACTAAACGTTATACAGACGCAACACGCGCCTATATGGTTTAACTATTTTGCATTTCGTTCCGATTCATCTGCGCTGTACTCTTCTTGCGCACCTTCATGACGCCCCTTCAGCAGGGCACCATGGGAGCGTCACACAAGTACGGAAACCATCGTGGAGGATTCTAGTGGCCTGTACTTTACCGCTCTATTCGTCGCTATGTCGCCGCTTGTGATTTGTGCTAGCGCCCGGAGAAAGCGTTCATTCAGCCTAGTGGGCCCCTTCAACTACTCGCAGTTCGGACTGAGTCGTTGTTTCCTGTTGAAGTTGAAGTTGAAAGTTTATTTTTGAGTCAAAAAACAACGACCTCGACCTGCTTGGGCCATTTCCCACGTTGACTTCCGGGAACAAATGGATTGTCGTGGCGACCGATTACGCCGCCCGGTATGCCATAACAAGAGCTATTCCCACCAGTTGTGCCCCCGACGTTGCAGACTTTCTTCTGCATGACGTTATCTTGCTTCATGGCGCTCCTCGTCAACTGCTCACCAATTGCGGTCGCTGCTGCCTTCCCCAAGTTGTTCATGACCTTCTCCACTCATGCGCTACACGTCACAAGTTCACAGTGGCCTACCACCCACAAACGAATGGTCTTACTGAGTGCCTTAATCGCAAACTGACCGACATGATGTCAATGTGTTTCCGACCATCATCGGGACTGGAACGTCTCTTTACCTTTTATAACATCCGCCTATAACTTCTCACGCCATGATACCGCTGGATACTCTCCCTTCTATCTCTTTTTCGGCCACTATCCTTTACTTTCCTTCGACACCTTATTTCCTCTTGACGATTCCTCCGGCAGTTACGCTTCTGATGCCATCGCCCGCGCTGATGCCGGCCGCCATATTGCTCGTAACCGGCTTGGCGCGTATCAGCGCTCTGAAAAGCACAGTTAAGATATTCAACACCGTGAGGTCCACTGACCTTCTGGCTTCCTCTTACTCCTTTGGCTCCCGGCCCGACGTCTTGGCATGTGCGAGAAACTTCTGCCTCGCTACATGGGCCCCTAGAACGTTTTACGGCAACTCACCGACGTCGCCTACGAGATAATGCCTCTGCACCCCGAGTCTCCTTCTACACACACTCACCCAGAAGTCGTGCATGTCACCCCTCTTCACGTGTGTAGTATACGCACCGAGACTATGCTTCTCTGCGTTGGGGTTGGGGGCGAGGGGGGGGGGGGGTATTGCTACGGTACGCAGTCTCACAGAAGACGAATTTTCACTGGAGTAGTGTAGAACGACGACGCTGAAGCTAGGCTCTGTTTGTCGGGCGAGTGTATCGGTGACGGTGAGCTATTGTGACTACATCAGGGTGTGCCTCGTAACGAAAATCCCTCGGGGCTGAGAGATTCCTTATACGGTTAAAATATAAAAGAATGAAGCGAACCAAGGTTTCGCAACTCGCAGGTAAATATGACGTCTCCTGTCGTAGGATCTGGCTTATTTCGCATCATCTAATTTTGAACGTATAATGGCTTTATTGCGCGAAAGGCTTAGCCAAGACGGATCGACGTTTAGTTGCAGCGCAATTGCACTTTCCTGCCATTAATGTTTTCAAATATTGCCATGAAAATCTGTGCAGCTTGATCGCGCTAAATGGCACTAGGACGCGGCTACGTCCGTTTGCTTGCATCTCAAAATGCACAGAGATTTTCTTGAATGATTGCAGCCATGCACGACTGCTTTCACATTGTACCAGAATCCAATCGTTGACTCAAATACAGGCGCTACCAAGAGATACGCTGCACTGACAATTTCTCCTTCTCTCGACGTCTTCTCTTTTCAGCCTTAAACAGAGCGTGGCCGGGAGAAACAGACGTCCGGCATTTCGACGTCCACCTCACTTTCGACACCACCTCACAAGTGCGCTCACTTGCTGCTATCGCCGCCGCCTAGTTGCTTAGCTTTTGGAAGCCCAAGTTGCCCCAATAAATTATTTCCCAATTTGCCTCAATAAATTATTTCTTTAGGAAAGTTTTCGCTGATTTCCCGACTCCTGGTTCACTGTCCTCGCTACGAGGCAATATGATGTATTTATTACGGGTTGAGGGTGTTGAGATTTAAATTAATATGGACCTTTACACAGAACCTTTTAGCGGACTCAAGAATAATTCCGACAGATAATATAAGGAAAATGTGATAAAGGCACGGCAAATTCGCATATAGCTTTACATATTTGCTCATTATTCGTTTACCAACTCTTAACACTAACAGGTGCACTGAGGACTGTAAGGAACTTAATATTGTAAAACATTCAGGCCTGAGTGTTGGCAATTGTATTCGAAATGAGTGTTTTCAGATTTCCCCTGCAGGAAATAAGTGGACGTCAAAAGTGAGCTCGAAGCGATAGCCACGATGTTAATAACAGAACTCGATGAACTGACGCAGCAGGGTGGATGAACTTTTGATACAGAAAACATTCTTTGATTCCAGGTCTTATTCGCGACATACCTACTCGACGTTCCCGGACAATACACTGTAAGAATAAATCAGAAGGCTGAGCCATCGCTCCCTCGATAATCGAAGCTGCCTAGCGACTTAATGAGGTGCGCTGATAGCAATAATTGCGGGGTAATCTTGCGACATGCCTTCGAGACAGAAGTATGCTCCAGACATTGGGTGCGCCATATAAATGGCCATTGTGGCAGCGATGACGGCTCGCCGCGCATTCCACCAGGAAGGTTGAAGTAATTACTGCGTTGTCATTTGATGGCACTCAGGGGTTGGGTCAGTGAACACGTTGTGCCATTTGAGGTGCGGCTGACCTTGCGTCTTGTCGTCACGATGGCTGCTTATTTTGCTGTGGCTGGTCATCATCGGACAATCCGTTTCTGTTTAGCATACCTCCTTGCACCACTTGTATCTCATTCGTCCATTGCACCTGATGTAATCCTTGCTGGGACATTATACGTCATCCGGGAAGTCCTTCGATCATGCAACATAGCCTTCCTGAAGACATATAACCTGTAGAGCTCTAGTTATTGCCTGTTTAGCATGTAAAGAAGTGGGATTTTAGCTGTAGTCTCGTTTTAATGCGTACGTATGAAGCTTTATAACGAAATATCACTTGATAATTTTTACATATATAGAATTTTCTTACCAGATCGGTCCTTTTTAGTATTTCATTACTGATCGGTGTCTTATTTGTGGACGTTAACGTGGCCGTCAATGCACTCCTCTTGTGGGCTGCATATTTTCTCACAAAATTATTTTCTTGATAATACAAGCGAGGTCTTCCAAAACATAACAACCAACGTTTATCGAGTCATGCGTATCAATAAGTGCAGCTCAGCATAAATGTTCCGTCTTCGCATTATGTAGCACACGTAGAATTCAAAGAAGCGAATAGCCACTCTAACCATGGAAAGCACTGACATTTTGTTTTTTATTACTGTTATTGGTTGCATTTGTCAAGTTTAAAAATTTGAAGTTCAGTCATCTTCGTAAACTTAATTCAGTTGGAACTGCAAAAACACAATCACATGCTGCCGGTGGAGTCCGAACCCAGAATTGGAAACCGAAATATTAAACCGATGGGGATTATTTTGCAGTATAATTGCAAAGTAATTTTTATTCATGATGCATTCATTATTACAGCCGGTACAAAAGCTGGATATTTTGCCACAACTACAGATGCGACTTATTAGCAGAGCTCAGCGATGTCTTAGAAACGTTATAGGCACCTCACGGATGTGGCAGTAATGCGAGAATTAGCTCGTTGAGTCCGCTTGATAAACAGAATTTGTTTATGGATGACAGACATGAATACCATACGAGACATTGTGTAACTATAAACCAAATCCTTAGCCCAAACAGGCAATAGTAAAGGATCGCCAACATCTGAAAACCAGTTCTTCAGCTATGACTGTGGCAAAATGTTTGCGTGGTAAAAGCCTTCTCTGGGGGCCCTGTGCAAGCGACAGTGTCTATTGAATCTTTATCTATTTCAGTACATTCTGCTCACTTCATGGGAACAAAAGTAAAATCTAATAATTATGAGGTTGCGCGCGCGCGTTTGTGTGTGTGTGCGCGTGCGAGTGAGTGAGCGAATGTGTGTGTGTGTGTGTGTGTGTGTGTGTGTGTGTGTGTGTGTGTGTGTGTGTGTGTGTGTGTGTGTGTGTGTGTGTGTGTGTGTGTGTGTGTGTGTGTGTGTGTGTGTGTGTGTGCGTGCGTGCTTACTGACATATTTTGAAGATGAGTGTAATATTGTGGTATTTCCTGACTTGCTTAAGGAAGCAAAACGTATGACAAGCATGTATCTATCCATTGATGGTTTATTTTTCACTTGCTCCTTGAAATGCTCTTTGCGGGAAAAAGTTTCAGTTTGTTGTTGCGTTCTGTATGGTTATGGTTTTCGGTACGTCCTGCTTCATTCTGTCGGGAACTAAGGATGTTCATGGTGCCTGTTATTTACTTGTCGTCCCAGACCTCGCAAATAAAAAAATATTGGTAAGTCCCCGTATATTGACTTGAAACGAGGTCAAGGCAGAGAGGTAAATCGCGCCACAAATTGTTGTGGCACACACGTGTTGCGTGTGCCCTAATGACGCTCTGTTGCAACAGGAATGTTCACACTCCACAGCAGATTTCAGGATACACCTGTTCGGCGCAGCTGACCAGTTTTTTTTTTTCGTCACTTACCTGGATGTTTTGCCTTTCCCGCAAATTAGACCAATGTTATTGGTCGTTGCCAAACATAAGGCAAGTGGTCATTAACTGCTTGAAGGACATAGGTTAAAGTCACATCAATAACTATTAAGCTGCCGTTCCTTGCTGAGTTTTCCACGCCCTTTGAAGCTGGGTGGGTAGATATTTATTCCTGTAGAACTCACTGCAGGAATAAATATCTTCCCATCAAGCTTGTTTTAATACTGTAAGAAACACGAAAGAACATTGTGTTGAAAGAGTAGCGTGGGGCGACGCAATTACTTGCAGTGTTTTACAGTGCGTGGTTTTTCAACGTATTTCTCTTACCGAAAATTATAAATAATAGATGGAGGCAACGACCATGAAGGCGTAAAATTCTGAGACACCTTTTTCTTCTCGTTATGTTATAATTCTTACCCTCAATTTATATCGAGGTGCGTGTGTTTTCTATTATATTTGTTTTTAGATGATAATTTTAATTCTCTTCCATAGCGGCAGCTATATATGTCAACTTGCATTCAAACTATTCGTTTCAGTTTTACATTGTGACGGTTCTGCCTCTGTTTAGGCTAGGTACGAACGCGAATGCCGCAACTTCCAACCGTTACATGCCCATAAATAGTGTCACATTAGCAAAAAAAAAAAAAAGTTTTCATTTACTTGCTGAATTTTTCTTTCGAGAAAGGTGTGCTCTTCACTCCGAACCAAATAGCTATCGAAGTGCTTATAATTCATTCCATGTCAAACGCAGCAGAGTTCGCGCTCGAACCTTTACGATTTTTTCCAGATAATTTAGGACTGGTTCTTAATCTGTCAGAAGCAGTTTTTTGGTGTCCCTTGCAAATAAATGTCGCCGTCATGTGACAACCAATTTAGGTTTCCAGTTCAGTGTAAAACTAGTCTGCAAAACATTTCCCATTAATGAAATGTTCCTCTTTCTTTTCGCTGTCCACGGTTTCTAAAAAAAAAAATAAAATGTGTATAAGGTCTGCATTCAAGGCTGCGCCTTCCAGAGAACGGGTCCGCGAGCCATGGTCTCGCCTGACGAGTGACAAATCCAGTCTGCATAAAATCATCTGTTTATTTCGAGTCAACAAGAAGCGCTGTGCAACGATGCAACATCGAACGCCCCTGCGATGCAAAGCATGCTTCCGAGGGTAGCGACGGCACAAGGCTATGATAACGGAAGAACGGGGGTCAGGGCTTCTAGGTGGAAAGACAAAACACAGTGGGCTGCGAATAGGGCAATGCGACGCGGCAGAAGGGCTAGCAGTGTACAAAAGACATTGAAAAGACCGTATCAATCCTGTATTCTTTGTTTGTTAATGCTCGATGTCGCGAGACGCACCTCTCTCAGTTTCTTTATCGCGCAAGATTCGCCGAGATCTGTCTCGAAGCTTCTGGCCACTCGCGTATATTTCTACAATGTTACAGGTTGTGCTAACAACAGTTTGCGACTTTATTTAGATGGCTCTGAGCCACCTTCAAATTGAGCGTTGACGTGTGCGACAGGCATTCTTTTTTTGACGACCGCCGAGCACGATTGTTGTTATCGCCACCGCAGAGTCGCTTAGTTCTTTTGCGGGCGCATGTCAGCCCAATAAAGTCTTTCTTCAGTGTACTCAGAGACTCTTCATTTGTGCCATCGACCTTGTCACCACCACGTGACAATATCTTGTCTGAATTCCAGAAGAGGGCGAATACGGACTGGTTGGTACATGATAACGAATGAAAAGAAGGAGTCGGGCTTTCCTGTTCCATCTTAGTTGCTCTGTTTCTTTCCATTCGTGATCTTGTCTGAGCAAGCCTGAAGATCAAGATTAGAAACCAGGAGATCAAAGAAACGCTAGTACAGAGTGAACTCATTGCTAAAAAGTTATAGTACAGCTTCTTAATTATTTGCTAACAGCGGCTCTTTTCTTCACAACTTGTATTCCTTAATCTCACTCCCAGAATAATTCTTTGTGCAAGAAGCAAGAGCGCTGAGCATTTAAGCACACGACATATAACATCATTGAGGACTAGGTTGAAGTATTACTTACAACTCTCACTGTAAAAATGGCAACTTGTGTTCTTTCTAAGAAGCCTGAGAGCGCATCCATCCTCGGAGACGGTAAGCATTACTCCACAAGGTTTGGTTTGGTTTGCGTTGTGGGGTTTAAGTCCGAAAGCGACTCAAACTATGAGAGACGTCGTAGTGGAGGGCTTCGAAAATTTCACCCACCTGGAGTTAGTTAACATGCCCTGTTATCGCACAGCACACGGGAGCATTGCTTTTGACCTTCATTAAAAACCAGCCGCCGCGGACGGGTTTCGATCTCCCATTCTTGGTGTAAAACGGTCCAGTGCCCTAACCACTGCGTCACAGCGGCGAAGACACTCCACAGGGGAAGAGCTTCGCAGGCGTTACCGCTTGCTTTTCTATCTGACCCTTTCGCAGGCATGATTGATTTGCGCTTTTCGTCCCGGAAATGGACTTGACCGACCCTCGGAAGAAAGTCGCCCAAGGCCTGTTTTCTCCTCCCCTGCTCTCTCCGTTGACCACGAAAATGTGACGACCACAAACAGTTTTGTGAGGGCGTAACCGGGAAAGCAACGCGGGATCGCGGCGCCTGGTACCATTTCACCCCTGATTGTTTTTAGACGTAGAAGGTGTCCTGCAAGCAGTCAGCCTTCCTCCAACTGGTACGGGCGACGAGCTTTCCCATCAGTGTTTTTTGCCGAGCACCCTAATTCACTGGGTGCCCGCATCTGGCTTCCGATGCGTCGTGATTAAAATGACAGCGTCTTGGATCTTTATACATTCTCACCTTAAGTTTACAGTCGCACACCGTAAGCCTAAGCTGTCATTTTCCACAGAAAATGGCCGGTTTAGTCTCTTCATAACAGACGTGGCCTAAGTAAATGTCCGTTAACAGTGCGGAAACACATATAGCATTTATCTTCTGTACGCTACGCCATAATGCTTGCTTTTCTGCGCTTTCGTGGAAACCACCACATATTATTCTCTTTTCGCAGGCCTGTCCACCTCTCCAAAATAACACATAGTTTAAGAATACTTAGAAGCCACTGCTTGATTATTGAACACATTGAACCTGTCATTGAGATAGAACTTTAAAATATCATGTTCCAAAAGCTTCACGTACGTGTTAGAAAATTGGCAGTGTCATTGTCAATTTTGTAACTAACAACAAAAAAGAGACGGAGTTTAACCAAACGGTTCTGAACCAGATCAAAATCGACCAAAATTTTGTGTAGGCTAGTCGGTGGTTCATCTTAAGTAAAGCAGAAGCAGCGCAAAAGAAAAAAAAAACAGGGACAGAAGAGGAAGAGAAACACGACAGGACTGGCGCTGACTAATTACTGAAATTTCATTGAAAACAGCGGAGCTTTAAATAAAAAAAAATGTATCGGCGCAAGAATGTTTAACCAAATATCCTGAACCGAATATCTAGCGTTAGCTCAAATCATGTAAGCGTGGGAGTCGTGGGACCGCTCACCGGGATGAAATCAAGCTGGAACCACAGACACTCCCAAGCTTCGATTACGCATCCACACGGACTGCATGTAATGTCTTCCTTGAAGCGGGTGGTGGCAGTGTGACTCCCCATGGCTGACTGCGAATCTCAAGGACATCACAGCAGGGTCTAGCCGACCCGAAGATGTCGTGGGAATTTGGAAGGGGGAGGTCCCAGGGGGCTAGCTAGATGGGCAGCGTTGGCGGTGGAAGGGAAGGGTAAGCACGGGTGTGGAATGCTGCGTGACATATTGTCCAGAAGTGTTGCATATTTATTGATATATGTAGCCGTACGAATAAAGTTTGCGAAGTGTATAAAGTAGAAGATGTGCGAAGTAGAAGAAGAAGCAAGCGGCGCTGGCTCCTCGAGCAGCACTGAGGTCAAACTCCGGCGTCACATGACCTTCATGAATGGCAGCAGTTTAGATAACGTTCTGAAGACCCGGGAAGGTTAATCACCCTCTGCATTTTTTTTTTTTTTGTAAACGTTCAACAGGCGGCGAATGATATGTCGACGCTCCGTGCATGGCCAAGGGCGCAGACTTCTGCCATTCATTCTTCCCTCCCTTGTACATGCTTCGTGTTCGTCTGGCGATGATGCTCGCCCTGACCGTGCGGACTTTGTGTTTCGGCACGTCTAGGTTTAGGTTCAGATAGATTTCGCTTTGAAATCTGGTAAAAAAAACGTTCTTAATTTCTCAATGCAGCTGGCCATGCTTCTTCACGCGCTCACGAGCAAACCTAATTTCGACTGCTGACACGAGCTGAACCGATAGCCTCTTTTCAACCATGGCTAATTTTATTTATTTATCTATTTTGTTTATAGATACTTCGATCTAGTACAGATCATAGCAGGTGCCAATGAGCTCTAGGTCCCACGAGATGAGAGGCACACATTCTGAAATTTTAATGCGATATGGTGCGGTGCGGTGCGGTGCGGTGCGGTGCGGTGCGGTTTGGGGCGGTTTGGGGCGGTTTGGGGTGGTTTGGGGCTGTTTGGGGTGGTTCAGTGTGGTATGGTGTGGTGTGATGTCGAATGCTACGGTGCGGAACAATACAGTGCAGCATAGAGTTTGAAGCTGCACATGGGATATGAGCGTAGCTGTCGCCATAACCAAACAACAAGTAGGCATCAGTCCCACTGAACTATCAATGAGCCTGCATAGGCCCGGGATGTGTTCGGAACACATTCAACCATGAGCCACCGGTCGTAGTCCGTCAGTCTGCGTTCCAAGAAGGCTCCATCATGTCTGTATACCCTACTCACCCAAGTACGTCAAACAATCACGGATGGTCTCAGCTTAGTATTGGGTTTCGGTGCTGCTGGGCGCTTAGTTGCCAACCGGCGCGAAGATTGCATGCCGCACAATGAAATCTTTGGAGCGCTCTTTGCGCCTAAGACAGGAACGGACAGCCAGAAAGAACGCGAGAAAGCATCTTCTGTGTCGGGTTTCACTTTGCGCGTGTGCTGTGCTAACATGCACCCTCCAATGACGTAGAAAAATGTAATGTACGCTCTGAAACAGGACATTGAGGAAATCTTACAGGCGCTTCTTGTAATTGTCTAAGCTTCACGTCAGCGATGACGGGGGCAAGAGGGTGCTCCATTGCGACAGTCAGGCTTTTTAGACGCAAGGTCATTCCTACTCGACGCCGTAATATGTGTACACTTTCAGCTCTAGTAAGCAGCAGTTGTTTGATGCCCGAATATGGCTTCAGTCGGGGAAATGGACTAACACAAAAACTGGCGGAGTTCAAAGGCTTGATTCGGTGCTATCTTCAACGCAGATAACAGTGAACATAAATAGCAGTGCTGAAACTTCAGCAAAGAGGTTTAGTCACATATTTTCATTTGCAAAGACATTTTTTTTGTTCATTAAGATTTTAACTTTAATATAGTCGAAGAATGTTCGTTGTGAGCTTACGTATCGTCCTTATTTTTCCCGTTCTTTTTCAGAAACAGAATTTGTAAGATTCATTATTGAAATACTAATAAAAATTCTCTAAAGTTCCGATGAGGCACACATTTTTATCCTGAAGCTGCTCCTATGCTCACAACGAAAAATTAACTGCCCCATACCAGTGAATATCTCCTCTGATGTACCCTCAGCTGGTTGGCAATTTTTGTTATGTATTGTAAGACCACATTCTATTTATTAATGTTTTGTATGGGGCAGTTTTATAAGTCGCAAAAACATTACGTTGAAAATATATTTCCCAAAATATGTCCAAAATATATCGCTATATAGTATTTTGAATGACGCAAGTATGTACATGCCTATACAACTAGATTTTGTAAGCCTGAATGCGCTGTTATATTTCGCAGACTCTTTTTGTGACAGCATTAATTATCGCTATTCGCAGTTCACAGCTATCCTTAATCGTTCTAGCCTGATCAATTCCCTTCAGCACTTAGTATCCTTAATCGTTCTAGCCTGATCAATTCCCTTCAGCACTTTATTTTATCAGTATTCAAATTTTCTTCTGACTATGTCTCTCTTTTTTCTTTCATTAAAATCCGCAACACGGAGCGACATCACAGGAGTCCTTTTTTTTTTCTTTCTCGTAATCAAAGCTGAAACTGAAAACTTAGATGAAACTAGTATAATGGGCAGTAAGTGCTAGATAGCTAAGCCAGAATAGATGTCACTTCCATAATACAATTCTGATTATTATATTATCTTCGCGACTCCTCTACTGTTTAGGGTAATTTACAGCGGCCATCAAAATAAATATATATTTATAGACTATATTGGAGCACTTGTCGAACAAGCGTGAACTGCTTGTGATTGCTGAATGTTTCTTCAAAAGAGACTGAAAGAAAAACTATGAATATAAGGTGGTGCTTCCACAATACATGTGTAATAATTAAAGCTTTCATCACATCATTATGCTAAAATAATATCATTGTCTCTTGGGCTACGTGTCTGGGAATTAGTTTTTAGGTTCCCCGAAGGAACCACAGGCATTCAAGGTACATTGAAGATTTTTCTTCTTTTTTTTTCTAGTGAAGTTATTCGTTTTACGTGGCAGATAAGGCAACAGCAAGACCACCGTCAACAACAAAGAAAAATGATTAGGGTAGCTTCTTTTCTTCCCGCTCACTTGGAAGTGACAGCCTGTTTTCGGGCGTCAAACAGTTTGAAAGAATAGCTTTAAGCTATCAGCGGCAGCAATGATATTCGCATTCCGTTAATACCCTCAAATAGAACATTGACTGCCTTTACCATCTGCAATCAGGTGTTGTCGTATTCGCCTGCCGTTTTCAGAGACATCTGTGTTCAACTTCAAGGCGCTCCCACCGTTGCAGAGGATGGCGTCTTTTGTATCCTGTAGTAAACTGAGGCCGCTGGCGTCAAACAATTGAATACCAATCGCCAACTCTGCTGCGGTAATCCTGGACTTGATTGGTACCGTAATTATCTATCTATATAGTGTCACATAGCTAAGTTTTTGTCACTTGAAAACCTATGTAGTTCGAACCAGCTTGATAAGGAAAATATATAACGCGAACACCTCGTCCGGCTCTATGAAATATAGGTACAATTAATTACATGACGAGGAGGCTCTGTTCATAGGAAGGAATGACTCCGCACTTCAATTGATGCGCACACGCACCGAAGCGTAAGGGTGTCGTAGTCATATCAGTGTTCATCAGTGGAGTTGGTATGAATTCTGGACAAACCTTGCTAGTTTTTGTAGGAACATTGGACAAGATGTGCTGATCATTTACAATCAACATGAACGCTTTCAATTTCCAAAGCTATTTATGATTTTCCTCGACCACCAGAAATAAACTTTCGTAAACTTAGCAAGCACGTTACAAGTGAGATCTCAGACTGAGGAAGAGCCGGTCATTATAATGACGAGGTTCCCGCAGATTATATCCGAACTTTTTGGTCTTCTCAAATGGTTTCTTAAAAATATTATAGGCCTTTTTCGCCAGTGTGGGCCACCAAACGGCGCTACTTTCTGATCTCCGAGAAATTAAAGTATGTTGCTTTCCGTCTCTTTTTTCTTGCGTGTTATCATGGGACCAGTAATCGTTGAACGCTGCGGTTTGTGCGAGTACACGGGGTGTACCCCTTATAGGGAGGTAGATGCGTTTGGTGAGGTTACTGACGCCCTGAATTGAGGACATATCGTTCCTTCACCCTTCACGTCGTATCAGGGGTTAGGTCTCTTCATTGTTAAACCAGAGTACCCGGGTTTGAACTCGACGCAGGTGAAACGGAAAATGCTGTACGCTTTCAGTGCCCGTTTAAGATGGCCAGGTATCTTCAAAATTATTCCGGAGACCTCCTCAACAGCGTTCCTGGGATACTAAGTACCATCGGGACCTTAAGATAACCCATACCATATGGTAATACGTCATATACAATTATTTATTGAAATCACAGAGTGTATAGACAACGACAACCGACAGAACTGTGGAAAAGACTTACTGTTGCTTGAATTTCTAATGGGATGGGATAGGCGAGTGCATATGTTTTATTTTTCAAAAATAAACATGTAGATAGGGATGCTTTTTTATGTTCTTTTTGCGTTTGGTCAACGATGAATTTTATATTTCAGCCACGTTTCCTGGATTCAAAGACGAAAGAAAAAAAGAACAGTATTAAAATGTTGTCTATGTTTAGTCAGTTGAATAGCACTGTCATGGTGACAATAAATATAACTAGGGAGAAGTGAAATTTTATTCAGGTCGATTGACAAACCACTAAGGCGTCTTAAATATGGACGTGAAATTTAATTGTTGCCTAGTATTTAACGTTAGTGCTAACTCGGACATTTTCTCTCGTGGCACTCTCGGGCATAGCTGTCTATTGCTACGTTACGCCTCCTTCTACCAGTTAGTATAAAAAAAAAAAAACGTTACTTTTCTATTGATCGACAGATGCTAGGAAGACACGTAGAAAGCTGCTGAAATTCACAAGATCAAATTAGGTCAAAGCTATGAGAGATGTACATTAAAATGTTGCATGAAGTAAAACCTCACTTTAATCTAGAAGTAATACTGTTAGAAAAGCGACATATTCGATGTTGGTGTTTCAAGCAAACGCGTGCCCAACAAACGCGAGAAGGCAAATAGGCTCAGGCAATAAGAATAGAATAGCCAAACTCAAGTGTGCCGCATTAGCTAGAGTGGCCAGTTCCCTGCGAATGAAAATATTTCGGTGGCAACATAGTTTATTTTCCTGAGTCTTCTCTGAGGACCTCCCACGAAGAGCTACCCTGCTACAGCATTATGCGGTGGTGCGAGCAGCAGGCTAATGCCGGAACTGGCCGAGAAGGCTGAAGAAAATGTGGACGAAAGGAGCATCACGTGTTCTATTGTGTCCCGGTCAGCTACCCGCGACGCTTTCCCGGCAATCTCGCAGCTGCCTGTTTGGCCGCGAAAGGAGGATGCGATGCTCCGCGCTTCTTTGCGACTGAAATGGACGTGAATAGGCTGTCACTTTCGGCGATCGTACTCTAGCTCGTTCTAAGCCCGTCCGCACGTAGCCGTGTGCAGAAAAAGGCTCTGGGGGAGCAAAGGGTCGCTCAATATACGTATATATATATATATATATATATATATATATATATATATATATATATATATATATATATATATATATATATATATATATATATATATATATATATATATAAGAGCACCGGCCGCGATATTCGGAGGTCATGGGTTCGGATCCCACCATCGGCACGTTGTTTTTTCTTCTACTTTGTGTTTAAATATCTTTCCCCTGAACAGATTACATTACTAATTTATGTGATTATCGAAGTAAAAATTAAAAAAAAAATAAGACAAAGTACAATCCCCAATGCTTTCCTTGGCCTCGCCGACTGTTGGCTTCTTTCATTCATATATATATATATATATATATATATATATATATATATATATATAGCAACTGTTGCTTCGGCCTTGGAACTACTTCCGACGTGTTTCGTGCACTTGCTCACGAAAGGGTACCAAGGCAAGCTTTTATTGAAATCATTATGCTGAAAGATATTAAATGTAGCTATAGGATGTGAAATATAACAGGTCGACCGTATTTAAATAAGTGTTTTAAAAATATTTAATAGTTTGATCATGTTGTCCAGAGTAGTGCTTTTGTAAATAAATGTGCACGTTACAGAAACAGGTATATTTAGGTATAGAGCTTGGCACCTACACTTGGAAAAAAGCTAAACAGCTACTATCGCAAGGTAGTAACTTAACTCCTGGGGATCAACAAAGATTTGGGTCTCTCTTACGACAAGGGGTAGGCAGCGAACGCGATGTTTAGATGGCATCCTCGACGCACTGCAGGTGAAGTTATGTGAGGTTAGGAAGATAATGAGAGACCTGAAGGCGTGGCGTGACATGGTCCATAGGGTCACGAAGAGTCGGACACGACTGAACAACTGAACTAAACTGAACTACGACAATCCTGCCAAGCTTTTTCCTTTTAAATAAAAGTGACAGGACTATATTCTTCACCCCAATATCAAACCATTCAATAGCCTATCACGAATATATAATCGAAGTTCTCTTACCGTTGTGATCTCACCTACATGCGGAAGTACGTGAAGAGCTTCATGTGGGGCCTGACGCATTTTTGTGCAGCAAAACGTGAACACCAATAGCCCACAGTTGAATTTTAGTTCCGTATAGATGTTTTTGAGTGCTATTTCAAACCTACTTTTTCATGAATTCTAAACAAAGCAATGCTATTGAGGTCTTCCTGCAGGACCTAGTTGTACAACTGCCTGCTCTGAGAGATTTTAGCAGGCGCGTTTCTGTCTCCTTGACAAAGAAGATACCCCGTTGAGTTCTCGCCCACAGACGCACGCGGACCACCGGTTACGCGCTCCATGTGACCTGCACGCCCGCTCGCGCTCAGCAGGCGTCCCCATACAGAGAGGTTCTCTCAAACCAAGGCAGTGAATTGGCCAGGTGACTTTGGTTACGACACGGTACCCCTTCGAAGCAAATATAAAAAAGTGTTTTCGAAACATTGCGTCCGTGTCACTCTACCACCTAAACTGCAGATGACACTGGCGCTGTGGGATTCCGTTACGAAGTGGTGTGCAGAGATTTATTTTGATTTTCTGGACGAGAAGACATATCTATTTGTTCATGAGCATGGCCGTGAAGTCGTCGCACTGTGGAAAATCAATGAAGAAGAAAAATGGCGGAGAAACAAAGCTACACGAAGGAAATACCGAGACCGATTATATGGCCGGACTGTTATTGTAATGTGTGCAGTCGCGCCTGCTTTTATTCCACGGTTAATTGATCGCACCTTGTTCTGTGGCTACATGATACACAGATGGTTAAACTCTGCTTCACGTAGGACCCGAAAACGAAATTGTGCAGTGTTCTTAATATAGCGCTAACAAGAAAGGGACCAGGGAAAGGAGTAGACACGCTCGCACTGTGTGCGCACGTTTCTGCTTCTTCTATTTAGTCGTCGTGCGTTTTATTACCACTGTATTTAGAATAATATTTCTATAACTCGCCAAAGTGTCCATATATGGCAAGGTAATGCAGAACCGTGAAAAGGAAGGTTTACCTGAGCATTTCACGCGATTAGCTTTGCTATCTAGACGGCTGGGCGATTAAAAAAAAATAGCTACAGGAAGAAAGTAAAGAAATTACATGTTCCGCGTTGGCATACACGCGTCAGTATAAATGATGGCAAAAAAAAAAAAAAAGGAGCAGCATGTATTTGATACATAAGCGATGCTTTGAAACCACAGCGAATACCGCAGTGCAGCACAAATTTCCTTTAGCTGATGCACATCAATTCCAACATCATAACAAGATCAGAAAATCTCACACTTGCAGAATTTTTATTGCGAGTCTATAGATATAAACCTTTTGCAAAGGCAGGTGGTATACAATTCAATACGCGCTTACCTAGGCACGTATATAAACTGGATAAATTTTTATGACCTGAACATTGCAGGCCACGAGCTGCAGGGGCAATGAACTCGACATTGTTTACTTGAGTGAATGTGTGAGTAAAACTTTATAAATTACATTGGGATCTTTTATCTGCACCTCTTCAGCCAAGGCCGACTAGCGGTTGTTGCCCCCAGTCCAGGGCACCCCTGGCTTTCGCCAACTTGCGAGCCCTTATGACCAGGTGGAGCTGAGCCTCCGGTACAGAGCTGACCAGCGAAGCCTCTCACTGCCTTTCGTTTGGATTTGGAATTGTTCGTATTAAATGTGCACTGCATTACCACGATATGTGGTACAGGGTAGGGGTCCTCCCGCACCATGGAAATTCGTCTGTGAATGTCGTGGAATGTATCACGTGTAATTTGTGGAATATAATGAAGATGCCTGTCTGTAGACGCTTCAGATATATGTAGCCTCCTCGTTGCTGAGCTTCTTATGTGACTGCGGATATACTTTCTGCAAGCCTCTGTAGTGCTGTAGTATATGGTGTAGTCGAGGTCAAGCGGAATCAGGTCCTCTGCCGCGAGACTGTTGGGCAGACAGTAGGTTGTATGTCCTCGGGCTACCCTGTCCGCGTAAATATTCCCCGTGATCCGTGCGCGCCCCGGAACCCACACTAGTATTTCAGTGTGTGGTTTTGTCGGCTCGCTTGTAGAAGACCGGATATGGTGTGCTGTCCTAAATATCGTGCCCCGCTGAAAATTTCTGCATGCGCATTGAGAATTGATAGTATTGTCAGACTCTCCCCCGGTTCTCTTCCCTGCCTAATGGCTAGTGCGATAAAAGTGGCTATCGCACTGGCTCTTCCTAGAAGAAACCACCGTATATAAATACAGTTTCAGGAAGTCGTAGGAGCAGCAGTTGTGGAACAGGCGAATGACTCGAGAATGATTGAAATGAACAGATACATTTTCCCTCCTATTCTAACTTTTTAAGCAAAACACTTACAGTCCCTTTTAGTGTAAGAATCTGCAGACGGCGATGCTGGTTGCGCCCGGAAAGAACGATACCGAACATTGATGTAACGCCACGGCTAAAATCGCTTTGTCGCAGGGGTCTTAAATCTGGTTTAGTTTGGTTTTGGGAGGTCAGCATCCCAAAGCGACTACGGCTATGAGAGACGCTGTAGGGGAAGGCTCGGAAATTTCGACAACGTGGGGTTCTTTAACGGCCACTGACATCGCAAAGCACATGGGTGCCCTGCTTTTCGCCTGCACCAAAAAGCAGCCGCCGCGACTGGGATTCGATCCCGCATATTAGGGCACAGATGTAGAGCTCTCTAACTACTGCACCATCGCGGCGGGGGTCTGATATCTAACCCCTACAGTATATACACGTGTCAAATGCTGGCAAACCTTATTCCAGCTTTTATTCCAGCATAAGCTACCTTTTGACTACCTTATTGCCCTTCTTAATTAATCTCAATGCACTTCTTAACCCATCCCAGGTTTTCGCATCGACGGTACGAATAAGCAATGATAATGCCTTCGGTAACCTTTTTTCCTTGTCATCTGAAATAAAGAATAACAGCGTTCTGTGAATCAGGTAACATAATTGAAAAATTCCAGTCAAATACACTTTGAGTGCTATAGAAAGTGCTTCTAAAAAAGGAATCTTCACCCAGTGGAGTCCATCAATTTCCGTGTTGTCGTGGTTAGTTGTTTTGGAGCTACTAGCTGTGCATGGTGGCACACTAACAGGCATAAGACTGTCAGGCGTGATGTAATAGCAACAGGACGACACTATTCGTTAAGAAGTCCGTTTCCAGGTTCAGTTAATTGCTACTTCATTCTTAAGTTGCAACGCACTTTCCGAAATCTGCCCAAACGATCTGGTCGCCACCGGCACAGAACGAATGACCTGCAAGGCATAAGTCCTGCTATGAGCCATAAATGGTAAATAATAGCCCTAATGACAGAGTTCCTTTGCTATTCGATTAACCAGTCGTGTTGCGCGGCAATAATTTGGAAGACGTCAGGGCGACAAGTTCGAAAGTTTCTTTTTTGTTTCCTTTTCTTTTGTTTACCTACTGGCAACCGCTAGTGACCTCGTCCCTCAATATTCCGCCGCAGGCAGTAGCAGAGAAACCTCAAAAGTGCATTGCACTTCTGCTTCTCCAGAGCAAATTCAATCGTTCTCGTCGGTCCATATCCTCAGACCATTCGGGCCGACATAAACAACACCCTCTCGCGAACCAGCCGCAAACGCCAAGCGATGAGCTAGCTGACACACAACCGGCAATGCACGCTAGAAAGAAACGGGTGAACAGGGATAATTAGACCGTCTTGCTTGAGCTAAGGTCTTTCAAAACAGAAGGCGATACGTCGTACTTCGAGCTCATTAACCTCGAAGAGTCTCTACCCTTTCTTTAAACAGCTCTGACAGGACGCCTTCTATTCGCCGTCGTTAAATCTAGACTGTCAAGCAGCTCGCTCCGTGGCTAAATGAAGACAGTTCTTCCTAGAAAGACTGTGCCTTTACGATGACTGGCCTGCCCCCGCCGTCATTAGCGGCGCTTACTTGGTCTGTTTGCAACGCTGAAACGAAGAAAGGATGTTTATGAAACATTACGAAGTGGCTGATTGCTCGAGTCTTGCACGCACGAAACATTACAACCACCAAAATTTGGCAATGTCGAAGTTTACTGTGTTGCAGTGAGATCAAACATTGCCCTGACTATCGGACGTGTTTGCATTTTTTGTGCATAAGTTTAGTAGTATGTCTTCAGCACGTGGTTAGCGCAACGAAGAAACCTGATGAATCCTGCTGTGAGGGCTGGCTACTGTGAAATGAAGAAAGGCTGTCCTTCTGTTTTGTTCTTTCAAAGCATAGGAGCGCGAATCCAACTGGATAAGTAATCAACAAGGTATTACCAAGATTATTTGTTGGGCGAGCTGGTACTTATTCATTATGAATTTAAACAGCGCGAACACGAAGACAAAGAACAAGATAAAAGAAAGCCACAGTACAAGCGCTGACTCACAACTATGCCTAAGCCCTTTACTCCAAGGCCCAGAAACAACAAGGTATTAGTTTAGAAAAACTAGTGATCTCAAATGAGTTTTATTTTATGCTCGTTACTAATGATAACTCCTCGCTGAGGGAGTGAAATTGGTTTGCTTTGGTTTTGGTTTATGGGGTTGAACGTCCTCTCCATAATTTCCATGATATTGTGGAGGTCTCATGATTCCACCAAAACGGGCGCGAAAAACTACACATCGTCATTTACGACATTTTCAGGGCAGCGGACCAAATTAATCAATTCGCTGAAGCTGTCGTAGTATGTCTGCACGTGAATCTGCGCCTAAAAGATAAGTAGCACTGAGGATAAGTGTGAGGTTGGTTTGTGAATACCAGAGAAAGTAGCGGAAGCGAGACCCTGTTTAGAATCACTGGCCGATGTTGGGTACGATTGTGTAGAAAGCACCGCTACAGAAATATGGTTGGTTGGTTGGTTTGTGGGGTCTAACGTCCCAAAGCAACTTAGGCTATGAGAGACGCCGTAGTGGAGGACTCCGGAAATTTCGACCACCTGGGGTTCTTTAACGTGCACTGACATCGCACAGCACACGGACCCCACTCCGTTTCGCCTCCATCGAAACGCAGCCGCCGAGGCCGGGATTCGATCCCGCGTCCTTGGGGACAGTAGTCGAGCGCCGTAACCACTGCGCCACCCCGGCGGGTAAAAAGCCGGAAGAATGTGATAATTTCAATAATCACTTTCTAAGTAATAGAGAGATTTAGCTTACCGTGATCCGCGATCCGCCACTGTGACCCTCTACCGCGTGTGGGTGGGATGCACAAGCTGATTAGTACCGACGCGGCATGTCTATGTGGCGTGTCTGTGTGCCGATGTCCAATATGTGGCGCTACCTATCGGAGTCAAGGGGATCTGGGCAAGCACAGTGGAACACACGGTGGCGGATCACAGGTCACGGTAAACTAATACTCTCTAGTATCTTTTTTTGCGCCAGAAAACAACATTGCGGCCGTTTGTGGCTGTGGGAACCTGAAATTTAGGGACACAAGTCTCCTTTGCGCCCCAGGATTTGTAGGCAGAGTTGGGCACAAATTTATTTATACACGTTGCTTGTCTGCGCATTAAAGGTACTTGAAGCTAGCTTTGCGAGATCGTTACGCAAGATTCCGTATGTGGACCGGGAAGGATGGTGTCAGGTTCCTGAGAACCGAAAAAAAAATCTTTTTAAAGGTTTCAGCCAAGCAGATGTTTCCAGGATTTCCCAGCATGTACTGTAAGCACGTTAATCTAGAAATCCCTATATAATTGTCGTACTCTACCATTACCTAGTATACACCACAAGTGTAGCAAACTATCTCCTTTCATTATCCCTTACTGATAGGTTTCTATCGGCACTAATCGGTCACGACGCTTCAACCAGTGGTGACCAGTGTTAAATACAATCACTCACCGAGAACATGTTCATTCCGGTTGCATTTCTGTCGTCAATGTAGACATCCAAGAGAGCTGTAAAAGTGGCATGGACGTCGTAGGTGCACAGCATCTGTTTAGTTTTCAAGAAAGCCGTTGCTGAAAGCCTAGTGGAGAATTAATTCACACATAATGAAAAACACATCCGATCATCGACAGAATGGTCTAATCAGTTCTTTTGAGCTGCCTCATCTAGAAAAGAATCGCCGCAAACATCAGACAAACACAAGGATCTGTGGAAGACTCGACAATGGGTGCAATGCAAACATAGCGGAAGAAATCCGAGTGGGTTAAGCAGGAAGCGCAAATTAACAGAACATATTCTAGTCGAAATCACGACGAAATGGTCATGACTAGGGCATGCAGTGCCAATTCAATGCATCCGATGCCAGATTACAATATTGGAGTTACTCCAAGAGAGGTCATATGCATATAGCGACAGAGAGTTAGGTAAGCGAGTATGATAAGGAATGTTTTGGAGTTGGCTATAGAAGGAATATAGGGACGAGTTATTAGAAGCTTGGAGCGCTTTTGCAGCGTGATTTTGCAGTAGGTGCATATAAGTTGATGATGCTCATGCTGGTGATTGTTACGAAGAATAAAAGGAATAAAACACGAAATTATTTGCACATCACGCATGCGCGCGTAAGAATGGCCATGCCTGAGACGAGAGCATTTGGGGTGCATCGACAACACTCTTGTACCGTGGAGGTGACTGCATTTGCTTTCAGTTTTTCGTGAGGCGCTGCCTGTGTTAATGGGCACATTAAAAGTTATCTACTATAAGAATATAAAGTGCGCACGGGCTATAGGTATCGCATCAATTCTCTCCGCAAAATAATTTTTCTTTAGGTCAACTTCATTCGCATCGAACGTATGGGCGACTGAAAATAATACTCCCCTTCTCTCCGAAATGCATCCCTACCGGCACGCAAGCAAAGAAAGGACGTAAGTCGCGACCACGCACCTTCCCGCCCGGGTAACATGGAAAAAACTATTGAGTGGGCGAGGGCAACAAGCCCAAATGACGTCTTAGGGGAGGTTTTCATGCGGGCGACATATCGCCCAAATCGGCTGCGAGCAGTCGCCAGGAGCCCATCTTAAATATTATTTGTAAATTGTAGGCTCCATAGAATTTGACTCGGATACTAGAGCAAAGGACATCTCTATGGATATCTTGCATTAGAATATTACCGCAAGTAGCATTTCAGAAACCCTCTCAATTATGCAGCAGAGCAACCACACTATTTTGAAGAGGGAATTACAACTGTACAAGCGCGGTACACCTACACTAAATGGTTTCGAGATGCGCCAGTTTTTAAAGGCAAGCTTTATTTGTTTTGTTTTTTTCTAATCGACAACAATCACCAGTCCCGGTTAAAAACCTGCACACGCCAGTAAAGCAGGTAGTAGAAGTGCCGCGCTAGTACCGTCGTCTTTCGCCTATTGCTGCACGTGTCATCGTTGCTGTATGAATTTAAGTCCCCACTGATGAGCCTGAGATCCGCGCAGATGCTGAACTGCCTGCTTGCCTATAACTGTCTCGTTAAATCATTGCAAAGAAGTGTAGGACATGATCAGTTTTATCAAGTACCACAAATGATACTGAGGACACCTGACTATTGTATTCTGCGTGAAAAAAACCTTTTCACATGCCCGAACCTCGATCGAAGAAAAAATGTTCTCTTTAAAAACAATAATTATTAAAACAATACCTATATCTGTTAAAAAAAATTGATTGCGTTGTAGAAGGCGTTTACTGGAATTACAAAGAACCCGCAGGCTACATGGGGCTAATAATTCTGCCAGCTTGGCAGAAGCCTAATTCATATAAAGTAACACTAAAAATATAAATGTAGGATGGTTATACAAGCTGTCGAGCCACTCTGAGATGGATATTGCGTTTTTCTTTTTTTTTTTAGCATTCACCGCATATTTTTATTCGACAATGCGCTCATAACCCGAGAAGATAAAAACACAGATTTAGCGCAAAATACCTAGGGTTACGAAGAGAGCGATTTTGTCTGAAAACAAAAAAGAAACTCAGAATATGTACTGTCACACCATGTTTCATAAGCGCTTCTTTCACTTGTCCAATATGTTTAACTGCTACCAGATGAATTTGCTGAAAAGGTAAGGGGGCATCGTATTGTGAAGTTGAGGCCTTTCATAATAAGCCTGTGAAGAGAGCCTCTACTGTGGCTTCGCTCTATTGTTGTAGAAAAGCCTGCGAAATAAAAACAAATGTTCGCCAAGGTCTGGGTGATAGAAACATTTCAGAGCCGTTACTTCATGTTTCCCGCCCTCGGACAATTGCGGCGAAGGGCGCGCTCTTTGGCTGCTCGTAACAAGCCGATGCAGGTGATTGTCCCTGCCCAGTATCCGGCGACGCAACGATTCCACCTCGCTTGTCACGGACGACAGTGATCTTTTAGGGCAATGGTCGCTCGGACAAAACCCGTCGCGAGAAAATACAAGATGCAGAAGGTAAGAACTGCATCGAGTATAAAGAAAGTTCTTGCACGCAGAGGTAGCCAGAAACATGTTTCATATTTCCAGGTGCCTTGCAGCGTGCTCGCTACATTATTTGAGAAAGACGCCAAGCTCCTCAGAAAATAAATGCGCATGCAGTAAAAGCTGAATTTGACTTATTCGCGCTTGAAGAGGCAGTAAAAAGGTGGAGCTGTTCCAGTACTGCTATCTCGCTACAACCGAAGGCAACAAAAACAGGATCACTATGGCAGCCAGGAAAAAATCTTCAACACAGTACGCGAACGCCACTGTTCCAGAGCATGAATAACAAAATATTGTTACGAAGCGGCAAGCCGATGAAGACAGGAGACAGAACATGATCGATGACGATGGTAGATGACGTTTTATGAATGTTCGCGGGCCTATAGCGCGAGCGCTCCTGGCCGCGCCACTGCCCGCTTCTTCTTCCTTGTCGTCCGTAACATGACCCGGGGCCACCGAGCGATCGTCCCGATCGTGGACGAGGAAGTTTAGCGATGTTAATGGTTTTATGGCATGATGATGGGCGTGTCTGGATGCCTGAGAAGAAGAGGAAGAAGGAATAATAGAACGGCTTGCCGGTACGATGTCTGATGCGTGGGTGATCCGCCTCCCTTGGAGCTGTCAACCATCCGTCACCAGAGTCCATGGGACCGATGGCTCGAGGTCACGTCGGGCAGCTTGGGCGGGGGTTGCGTGTTCGTGTCCATCGGTTCCTTCGGGCCATTCGGGTCCTTCATCTCGGTTCTGATCGGTATCTGTTCTCCTTGTCTTCAGGTCCGGGCTGGGGGCTGGGCGGTGGTAGTTGTTCAGGTCTGGGCTTGAAGGGCTGGGGCGAAGCTGCTCGGCGATGTCCCTGGGCCCTCGGTGATGGTCCCGGCTTGAAGATGGCGTCGTTGCTCCAAGGTGAGGATGGGGATGCCGTACCCCGCACCTCCAACCAAATGTTACGAAGCGGCAAGCCGATGAAGACAGGAGACAGAACATGATCGATGACGATGGTAGATGACGTTTTATGAATGTTCGCGGGCCTATAGCGCGAGCGCTCCTGGCCGCGCCACTGCCCGCTTCTTCTTCCTTGTCGTCCGTAACAATATTTACTCCCGACAACTAAACAGCCGCTAAACAGGTTTCTGTAATGAGCACATGTACTTCTCTTGTTTTTTAATGAAAAACTTCATGGTTGATATTTTATCGTTATTCGTAACAAAGAAACCGCCCCACAGATTCCATCACAAGCGTAGTTATCTCTGAACAAAAATTATAATTATAGTGCGTTTTCTGACAAGGCCTTGGCCCATCGCTTAGGCATCCAGAGTGGTAAAGTTTCGGAGCAAGAAGTTAAAGAAGCAGAGCCGCATCATCAACAAAGACATTTTTGGGTAAAGAGTAGAGAGAGGGGATTTTGTGGGAGGATTGGTAAAGAGCATTGGAAACTCACGACGTCCCAAAATTGTGCCCTTTCTGAGGCCGCGACCTTGGGCAAGATTACGAGCGGCGATAAACGGTTTCAACGGCGTCCCACGTGCTCAATGCTATCTGGCGCTTCATCCGCCGAGAAGCCTACGGATGCAAAATGATTATCACCAATTCCGCCAATTTAGCATATTACGCTAATTACGACGCCTACTTTCGGCTCCTTGTTGGACCATGGCGACGCCACTAGACCTGAAATGAGATCCCGATCTCCGTGCATACATTGACAAGCACCTACGCCCTGGCCTCTCGTGTGCCGTGAAAAGTTCTGCCTCTTTCCTGTCCCCAGTGTTTGCGCGTGCAGAAAGGAGGAGAACGTGACTTCTTTCGTATTTGCCAAAGAGCTTTAGGGCTCCTGACGCGCATGTCGCCTAATGTGAAGACGGTTATTGTAAACCCTAGTATTATGCACCTTCACTGTTTCGCATAGCGCTTGCTTGCAGAGGAAGAAGATATCGCTGCTTCTTTAAAGGACAAAAAGATGGTCATCTTCTTAGAGGCCGCCTTGTGCGATGCGACGCCACGTAATAGTGAGCCGAGTGTTTGCGATCGGCCTCGTCCCATCCTTCTGGCCTTCAGCGAAAAACGGTGTTGAAGGAAAAAGGGAAGTATCAAACAATTAAGGAAAGAGCCGAAACAGGAGTGACAATTGCCTCATTTAAAGTGGATGCCTTAGACCAGTAGTGAGGGAGAAGATTGTGTGACTAAGTGAAGACAGAAAATACTATGCCAAGCGTTCAAAATTATGCCATATTTTTTGTTTTTGTTTTTGTTTTTTTTTGATGGCGTGCGTACTCAATATATTGTTTTCTTTATTAGGTTACGTGAACAGCTTTCATAGTTTTTACAGCCGGTTGGGCAGGAAAATTAATACTAGCGACAAATTTGACAACATTGCTCATGATTAAACATCATTAGCGCAAGAATATGCTTCTTCATTAGGCTGAAAGTGCAAGCCAAAACACAAGCGCAGTTTTAATCCTTATGATATTTTTATATTTTTATTCAATAGTATCTTAAGTGCACCATCAAAAGTGAATATGCATTTCTTCTTCACTGCAATTTTGGACAGCAAATATACTGAAATAATTGAGAACAAATAATTTACGTATTGCATAACACATACCAGCTGCGTTTGGCATCCTCTGTTTCCAAGCGAGAGTTTCCGATGTACTTAGTAGGAAGGAATATGACTGGGGCTGTTCTCTGTATTTCCAAATTTACAATTAGCGAGATCGAGATTATTCTTGTTTTTGGCTAATCCTCTGTCTTTGCGCAATTAATTCCGGATTCAGGACAAAGCAAACAAGAATAGACAAATAAGTGACTGGCGCAGATTTGAGTAGTAGATAGACAGCAGCGAGTGTTATGAAACAAATCGAGGGTTGCTAACTTTATATTCTAAATTCGGAAAACGAAACAAAACTGGACAGGGCCCGAAATGAGGAAGAGGGCCAGCGCTAATTAGAGATATATAATCGATAAGAATGATAAGCGCACTCTAGTTGGAAGCCTTATACAATAAGACGCATTGGCCGACTCAAGAAATTTGAAGGGATAAATTAGGCGGACTCGGCGAAAAAAAACAAAAAACAATTGTAATTGTGATCGGAAGATATCGAACGGGCCTTCAACAAAAGCGAACTCAGTTGGCTAATTACATTTTTTATAGTGACGAGTTCCCAACGATGAATGGGCCTTATTTGCAATAATAATTGGCGGTAGTTCCACTTGGTCTTCACAAAAAAAAATTGATGGTACGGATGTCTGCACTCTATAGTGTGCTCTCGTGCCACCACGTCTTGAGTTCGCATCAGTAGCCTCGAATGGCATATCTGTACACTCTTAGTGACAGGTGACTCATACGTGACATTCAGTTGATGCAAAAAGCCGTGCGTGGCTCCATTGACTGTGGGACCTTACTGATGTCGCAGAAATTTCGTGTGCTGCTGCAAGCAAAATGTTTTTACACCTTTTATCCTAATTTGCATGCCATCTCATAGATAATTCTTTTGGAAGGCTTTTATAACGCTACATTTATTTACACTGACATATTTCCCTAATTGCTGTTCTCATGCCTCGATTTATATGTTTTTAATTTGTACTTATGATATCGCACATGACTTAGTCTGTAGTCGCCATTTGGCTGTCGAGGCACACTCAAATAAATATATTTATATATCTAAAAGAATTATTCCTAATGAGTATATCCTAAAATGTTTGCGATTAATATGTCTTCAGTAACAAACACAGGTCATTCCGCCGCCCTATTTTGCACCTGATGTCTGCTTGACTAATCAGGTGGAAGAAAGTTTTGCGCTTTTCGTGCAATTGACGGAAAGAGTGAGATATCTGACCCACTTCTCTGCACGAAGCATGCGTTAAAAAAAAAAAAAAATCGAGCACTGCCTTATTTCGAACCATGCCCTCAGATATATCAGGTCAGATTCTGCGTAAAGCTTTTCAAGATTCAGCGTCCCGTAAATAAGCTTTATGGCTGGGTTTGGGAGATCTTGAGGCCAAATCCCTTCGCACGTTAGAGGCGAGGCAAAGTAGCAGCATCCTTTCATATGGCGGTAACATGACTGCAAGCTAGACACATCGTTCTCCTTCTATGTATGTTGCTCCGCGGCCATAATTCTAACCGCCCCAACCGAAACAGAAGCGGGTCAAGTGCTGCCCCAAGAATATCGCGTGAACGACCGACTTGGGAGGGAACGTCAAAGGCGAAACGAGCAGCTTCATCTACAGCCCAGTCTGCCCTCAGCCCCTGGCGACACCTTGAACAGTTCAATGCGGCCGTAACCCGGTTGCGATGTTTGACCCGCAGTGAGCGTGCAGCGCCTACGGCGTCGACCGAGCTTGAAGAGCGATGAAACTGAACTATCATACATAATAATTAAAGAAAAAAAAAAACAGGCGTATACTCTCCCTAGCTTGCCTTGTAATAAACCTCTATCCGTTGAACCCTTTACAGGTTATTCGCTGGGAAAGGCCATAGCAGGTTCTGCACAGCCGTCGGTGCCCATTACGTGGCCACGCCTTCCAGGACCTTTCCCTGCTGGTGGACAACGCCTCGTAATCATTAGAGCCTGATTAAGAGCTCATGAGTCACGTCACTGCTGGGCTACTTAAAATACCTTCTCGCAACTGATTATTGGGGTCCTCATATTTTGCTGCTTGTGACCTGTTTTACCTGTCTGGTAAACTTCTCACACCTAAAGCTGGGGCGTTTTTGTGACGCTGCACTTTGGCCCTGGGGGTGGATTTGACTCAAAGGAGGAGGCAGGCCTATTTGTACACCTTGCTGTGTAAAAGCAAATGGGGGATGATGTATTGGTTTTAATAAGAACTTCTTGTTCTTATTTTTATTTCATTCTCGTCTTCATTGGCGTGAACCATTCTTACACGCACATATTCAGAACCTTGCACCATTAAAAAAACATTCTTTTAGGAAATTTTGCCTGAAACTTATGCACATATTTCGACCTTTGGTTCGTCACAAAACTTAAGCCCCCGATCCGCAGCTTTGCTGGGCCTGACAACTTATGCAACGTATATTTTCTTATTTTTCCTTTGGCTCGGCAAAGAAAATTAGGCTGTCGATCCAGGCATATTGCGCAAGTGGCCCTTAGGACAATGAGTACTTGGTCTCGCACACTTTTAGGACTTTTACCCTTCAGGTTTTACAAGCCGTCATCTTCCACTTGAGTTAGAGCTAAAAGCTACAGGCAGCCACGACTTCGTCTGCCAGTGTGCAAAAGACTGTGTAAATTGTTCTCCACTTTTTGCACGATCGCGATCAATAAACATGACCTTTCAAATAAGATATCAGTTATTTCATAACGGCGAGATAAATTTGGTTCTTGGAATCAAAGATCCCTGTTCCCTCGCAATTCTGGAGTAACACGTCTCGACATATGTTCATGGTTCTTAGAAACAGCGAGTTGTGCTTTCGAAGTTGAGAACTAATCAATGATCAGATCGCATAAATTGAGAAGACGTCGTTTGCAAGAACATAGTCAGCCGCTTGCAGTTCATAATGAATGAGATAGCGCAGATATGATTAATTTTCGTACATTAAAAAAATGTTTTCCTGTAATCATTCAGGGTTCAAGGTAAAAAAAAAAAAACGTGATCACTCTCAGCTTCTGTATTACGGCGCCCAGTAATTTGCACTTGCACTCTCTTTTGTTGTCATACAGTGGCTAGCGCCAAAGACCGCTCATCCAAGTCCTTTTCTTTTCTTTCTTTTTGTGACAAAGTGGATACTCCTGCTTCAAGATGTCCATTTCAGCCGTTATTATGATCACAAGCACGCCCCTCACCACTTGCAGACTCCTTTATTTGCGAAAGCTTGATAGCTATTAATTTGCCACCAAACAAATTGAACGGTATTGTGAGAAGCGAAATTGTGGATCACTTCTCCCTGTCAGAGACCTCATTTTTTGGATGTTTCTTGTAGCAATAAACATTGGAGGCGTCTTTGCACCACAAAAAAACCTTATAGAAAACTCTAAAATTCGACGGGAATCTATTTAATAAAATTACAGTGGCTAACAAAATTTCTGTCCGTAAATTCATATTTATTGTTTTTAGAACGAACCACTATATCTACCATTTTGCGTGCACATAATCGCTCACGATGGCATGTGTTGTAGCTCTTGATATATGGCTGTGTGTAGCGCGTCCGATCCGCCTGAACGACAGGGATCACGCTGTACTGATCGCTTATGAGCAAAGCGAATAGAGCAGGAAGTAGTTGATTTAAGTAAGCATCAGCTACCCTAATCGAAAAGCTGAACTTGCAGGGTGCCACAAATGACCCGTAAAGGTCGCAGGATCACCCGCATCGAGTACGTATCTGACTATAGATCTTCGCATTACGAGTGCTCGGAATGTGATTGCAGGGCTACATCAATGCCGTGGTCATTGCTTCCAAACGACCGGCGAATATAGCTCGCCAGCTCAGTTCACTGGGTCAGAAGTAATAGGGCCTTAGGAAGCGTAAAACAAAGTCAAGGTCCAAATAGCGGCTGGGTGCAGAGAACACCAGCTGAGACCCGAATCTCTGCGCATCCGTATGAGCTCTGTTTGGCTGGGGTAACTTCCGAAGGCTCATTGGCAATGCGAAGCACTGCTAGTGAGTTATCTTGCATACACATTCACATCAGTGCAACCGGCGGCTGTCTTCTCTTTTGCAGTATGGGCGGGGATAAAATTTTCCTTCACATCAAAGGCACCAACGTATGCTTCCGCGATGCTCGGACCATGACCTGAAATTTATTTCTCAGTGTTTCCAATCTTCTACATTTGGGCAAACCTACATATCCTTTGTCCATTGTTTTATTGGTGTCCGCAAAGGTTGAGCAAGTTTAATGAGGGATCAATTATCCATTAGCAAACACTGGAGAGCAGCTATACGGCTGCATATAAATTTTCTACCCCGGAAAGGCACTCGTGATGTGTTCGAAACCCTTAACATAGACGCTTTTCTTGAAATATCTGCATGTTTTCTTTTTTTGAGGCAATGTGGTTGCACTTGGGTAAAAGTTCATAAGTAATAGCTCCTTTACTATATATATCGATAGGGAATACTCTTGGAAACACTGAATACCTGTTACCTTGAATATTAATATAACCAGATAGCTCTGGAAAGCTTCTTGCGCCGAATAGTTGAACACGGGGCAAAACAGAGCAGTGAATACAATTTTTAGGTTCGATACAGCATGCTCTAAGAGCATTATAGGGGCCTGTAAGCGTTATCTAAGAACTGAAAAGTATACCCGACATTGACTCTCGGCACTGGCACTGCACAACTAGCAATGGTCCTTTTGCCGATACTGACCAACATAGCAAGCAGTGCCTTCATTGACCGTCGTCGATGGTGAATCAATAGGACCGACGCCAATGAGCAGTTGGTGAGTGATGAAAATAATTTCGTAATGGGCTTTCGACATTCGGCACTACTGCACATTGCAGACGCTACTCAATGCAGTAAAGGCTGTGAAATGTTCAGAGAATCCCACTGCCAAATTGTCAAAAATATGGATGCCGCCACCTACATATTCGTTGGAGGCACTTAGATCTCTCCTAGGTTCGGAAAGGAGAAATCCTTTCTTGCGACTCTTTGCACTAATTTGCCGCTTTTCAACAAGTTTGTTTCTTTTATCTTTTTGTTTTTGTTGCTTCTTTGTCCTTGTTTTTCCTTTTCACTCTTTCTACTTCTTTCTCGTTTTGTTGTTTCCTTTTTTTCTCTATTCCCACGCGATCGCATACTATTCACGTCTTTTGCACAATCTCCAGATCCGTGGCTGTTTTGATGTCTGCACACTATATCAACATCCTTGGATATTTTGACGTCTGATTGATTTTTTTGGCTCTACTTAATTACTTTACGATAAACAAGTTTGGATACCGACACATGTTTTTCACCGTCTGTGTCATACAACCATAAGGATTTCGAAGGAAGTACATATAGGTGGCACTATATCTTTCTGCGCCCGCACAACCGCACCACTCTTACGGGGTAGACTTATTTTAAGGCCTTTAAACAATTATCCGTGAATGGCAAATAGGTGGATGCAATGAAGCCAGCTGTTTTCAGTAAGGTCTGCAATTTTGATTAGACATTTTTTCTGAAGCCAATAATAAAGAAGTTAGCTATTTTGTTAAGTACATATAGGTGGCACTATATCTTTCTGCGCCCGCACCACCACACCACTCTTACGGGGTAGACTTATTTTAAGGCCTTTAAACAATTATTCGTGAATGGCAAATAGGTGGATGCAATTAAGCCAGCTGTTTTCAGCAAGGTCTGCAATTTTGATTAGACATTTTTTCTGAAGCCAATAATAAAGAAGTTAGCTATTTTGTTTACAAACGACCTGACCCTGGAAAGAAAAGGAAGCTGCTGACTAGATCAAGCTATGCTCAGAAGTCCTTCCTTGATTTCAATATGCTAGTGCACTTCTTTCTTAAATCTTGGTTACAATTAGCGAGGTTATCCGGAATAGAGAACAGAATTCTCATCACCGAACAGAAGCTTACGATCAGATGCTCGTGCGAGAATTGGCAGTGAAAGGCCGCAAAGGAGAAAGAGCCAGAAAGAGATTTGCTTGTACTGCTTATATTCGCAGTTCTTCTATTAAGTGCTTTCGACTTGCTGGCACTGCTTATTTCAGATACTAAGGCTAGCAATAAGGCTTCTTCAGAGGCGAGTCGTTTTGAGTCGCCTGAATTGTATATTGTGATTTTCGGAGTCCATTGCCTAATCATAAGGGCACGATGAAAAAAATGCTTATGCGCCATACTTGTTGGCGACAATGCTTCATTTGTGTTCCGTGGCAAGCTTTTCAATGGAAGAATACAATGTGAAAAGCGAGCGAGTTACTTGATCCTGTCTTTGTGATAGAACACCCATTTACACACCAATCAAAACACACACTCATGACTGGTGGCTAACACAATCAGGAATTGAAGAATGGCGCACGATTACTAGTGCTCTAGTTAAGGGGGCACTGCTTCACCGTAAAGGTTTCCTCCAACGCGTATCATTCGACGCATACCAAAGTTACCGAAATAAGTAGTGCTTTAGGACATATAAACACGATAGGTTTAAGGATCATTCTTTATGACTTTAAGCCCTCTCTTAATTACTCAGCTAGTAACATATTGCATTCTGTAACATTAAAAGCTCTAATACTGTGACCGAAAAAAAAATAAAACTAAATTGTGTGATAAGAAAACTACTGCCTTGTGGTTTCGGAAAAGGCCTCCCCGGCGGCAGAACCCCGCCTCAAGCATCGCCGTCGCAAACCCTAGAAAATTACTCACTGAGATGCTAGTGCTTTTGTGTTTTCGGTATGCTCGGCTAAGTAAGCAGCGCGGCCTATGGCTTCAGTCGCAGCATGTCCGAGAGCACAAACACAGAGGACAGAACAACTTGACATGCTGTCAAGTTCACCTGCTGCCGCTCCCAACAAAACATACCCAAGCCGGTGGCGCTCAACATATTAACGCGATGCCAAGGTCTGTACTGCGGACGGTGTCTATCCTGACGACACGGAAATGAGGGAGAAGCTAGGATAAGAAAAGCAAGCTCTCTAAAACTGGCTTCATCCAGAGCTCCTCAATACTACGAGTTGCGAAAGTTCTTATAGGGCCCATGTATAAAAAAACGGCGGTTTTGATTAGTCGAAATTTGGACGTTTACGAATGGTGGCGGTACCCGCCGCCATTAAAAAAGACTGCGTCTTAATTACAAACTTTCTGGTTGCTAATAGATGCACGACCATTAGAGAAAATAACATTAGTTGCAGGCTTGCAGCGGCAAAAATTATTAGGACAACAGCCATATAGGTAATTAAGATGGAAAAAAGAAGCGAAAAATTTTGTTTTCAAGTGGCAACGGCGGCAATAGCAAAAAGCTTGTATTCAGCGCTTCCCGATGGTGCGAGAATTAAGCCACCCGAAAAATGCGTACAAAATCCGGTCACTTTTTGAAGCGAAGTTTCGTAACTGGTATGATCCAAAAGCTCTGGTTACAATAGGCACTTGGTCCGCTCGTAGCAAGATGCAAGAAAGGGGTGGGGGGGGGGGGGGGGGGGAGGGATGAAGGGAAGTCTAATGGGAGATCGCAAAATCACAAGAGCAGCTCGCGGAAACTCTGAATTTTCCGGAGCTTATTTTGAGAGCCCTTGGACCAAGAACTGTCGATGTTTCAATATTGTCCATGGGAAAGCAAGCCTGTTCTCCTCCGCTGATGCACATGTACATCCCGATTAGTTCCTTATGGCAAGCAAGAAAGTTAGTGAAGAAAAATAGAAGAGAGCCTCTACTTCACTATATACTTTCACGCCTCGCAGCACCGGAAAGGAGAAATCTTAGGCGAAAATGGGGAATGGGCGCGCGACATTCGGTGGGCTGTACTGCGCTCGTATATGTGACAACAAATTTTCTGCAGCTGTGTAAAACCAGGAGTCACTCGATGTTCTTCCCTTATGACAATCGAGAAAGGCAACAATGCCTGAACGACTAAACACCATCAAAATAACCACAGCGAAGTGGAATGTAGGTTCATCGATAGAGCGCACTTCCAAGACTAGAATTGTTCCCATGAAAGGCACCGCTGAACATTTCATACGAACTTATCTCGTATAATTCACTTCTACTGTTTATCAAATGGTAAACTGATCTCTCCAACACAGTAGCATAGCAAAATAACTTTGCTGCACTAGAACTGCTGTCTTGTTTCAGCTTGCACACAACCCAACAGGTTGGAAGCATTACGGGTGCAACGACCATGGTTTCCGACACAGCATGAGACATTTTCGGCACTTCACAACTGCAAAAAGAAGTTGTTATTTGTGATGACTGCTTTAGAATGATACATCGTAACATAGAAATAACTCTTCATTCATGCCCTGTGAAAAACGTATGACAAACTTGATGAAAATTTTATGAATAAAAAAGCTGACATTTTGAGGAAACGTATTAAATATTGGTGTGCGTTTAAGAAGCTTCCTTCGCCTCAAATGGCCGTTGAACAGGGCTACGTGAGCACACCTGAAGGCCACCAAGGTTGCGAGAAAGCTTGGGTTCGAGCTGGTAAATTTAGACTCCTGTGTTTCCTCCAAGTACGAGACACTGTAAAAACTTGTGTCACTCAAGAAAATTATTTTTAGCCGGTTTAAATTGTTCTGCATTCTTTTAGAAACTCTTTATGTCGTTTATATATTGGTGGTTCCTAATCAGAAACTGGTGAAGGGACCTCCCTCTGGGTACTTACTTTATGCGTCATGTCTATGAAAAAAAAAAAATCCTCTTCTTGTACATATAATATTCGCGGGTTGTTAAAACAATACAGTGTAATCAGAAAAGGGTGGTTTGAGTTTGGTGCGCTGGTACATCTAACTCTCCTTTCAAAATGAACAATTTTCGTTTTATTTTGTTTTTATGCTTTTATGAAAAAAAAATACCATGGGGTACATTGCTTCCTTCTTAGGAAACATTGCTTTCTTATCAGGCGGGACCTTCCTGTTGTCAAGCCATCCTGGCGTGAATGATAGAGTTAGACGCACTTTTCCTGAAACCAAAGTAGTGTCCTTTCCGAAATTCAACAGACACACCTCATTTTCAGATAATCGAGCAGCTAACGTATTTAAATCAAAGTCCAAGAAAAACAGATGCCTATCATGAGCACCCTGAAAAAGCAACATGAGTTGACCATCTGTTTTGCTTTGCTTCCCGACAACTGCGACGGCATAGAAACTGACCAAACAAAGCGCTGAAGAAAGGAAATTACTCCGGCAGAATGAAATTATATAACGCACAGAAGTTAATGCCTTTGGCATCCTCATCACGGGATAATGCAAAGACAAAATAAAGATCTGGGAAGATTTCAGGGCGTCAAAATATGAGTTGCCTAGAATTTTCTCTGGGTTGCAGCAGACGAAACACATGCATCACATTCATCTGATTCAGCTCAAACGTATGGGCAAAGAAAAAAGGCAAGCACGGCCGCTGCCAATAGCTAGTTTATCGGTGATCGAACTACTGCATATACCGACCATACCCACATGACAGTGTAGGCGCACCTACGAAAGGAATCGAATAAACAAGAAGTTACCGACCAGACTAGAGTAAAATTTCGTCTCAAGGTGGCAAAATGCAATATATGTCACTCACATAACCTTAACACGCATGTCTTGGAAGAAGCTTTTCCAAGGTACCACGAGAGGTTTACTGCTTAATTTAGCATATGATTCTTACGCAACGGAAACGTGGTATAAAAAATGTTGCAGTCTGAATGTGATGTCAGAATAGTAACTAGGTCAATAGTTGCCTCTCTTGTAATATAGTCATAAGCAAAATGCGAAAACAAAATAATTATCAGTTGCTAGTGCAGTCCGCATAATTAGAGTTTCGTGCCCCGCATCTCGCAACCCTCCCCCGCGCCGCCTTCCTCCTTATTTGTGACGAAATGGTTGTAGCCTGACAGGGACATCAATGGCAGCGCTTCGCAGAAGGGGAAACTCAGCAGAGTCTAAGCGTAAATCAACACACAAGACACCTAATCTGCACAATAAACAATGCATTTCTGTCATGACGGCGGTACCTTTCTATTGAAAAACAAAAATAAAAATATATCAGGAAAAAAGGGCCCATTTTAAAGGATGAACAAAGCTATTATAAAAGGAAATATACCGAAAGAATTAAAGACAATTTGATAACAGAAACTTATACCGAACGAGAGCGCACCGCACTCGACATAAACGCGTGAATTAAAGGCACTGAAAATTTTTGTAGCTTCCTCGAGAGACCTTAGCGCTGAGCTGTTTTATATTATGTCATCACATGGATAACAAAGGACTGGACAAGCATAGAGAAGGACCAGAACAAGTGCGGGCGCCCATGGTCCTCTTCCTCCTTTTAGTTTTCTTGTTCTTTATGCTAGATGGGATGCATTTGTATCTCCTGCTCTTGTAGAACGATATAGTGTATTATTGTCAGCACTTCAGATGCAGAAACTTGAGCCGTGTCCTTCAAGAGGATGTCCACATTTACCACACTACGTATTCTTTCTGCGTACTACCTCTCGAACGGTACACCATGCATAGTCTGCTGAACTGTAATAATTACTTGACACCACTCTCCTATCAGGTTGGCGGAGTAAAAGGAACAGCTATTGGGGGATGATTAAAACTATTGTTAGTAAATATAAGATGGGAGTTTATTGAAGTACTCAGATTGGGCAGATCAGCGCCAGCGAACAGTCAGGTCCAACACGTAAATTATAGTTTGTGCAGAAAAAAAGGCATGCAAATTCATTACAAAAACATAAATGAAGTTTTCAACGTCTCCTCAAAATTGATCGACCAGATAATTTGGTGTTAGACTCTGGCCGGCAATAGCTACGAAGTCATAGAAGAGGCAGATAGGAACTAAAACGAAATGGTGGGAATAGTGCATATTGGTACAGCTACTGGTTGTTACGCGTGTATCTACTGCTTGTAAAAATGCATCAAGTATGCATTACGGCAGCCACACACGTCTTGTCAGCTGCTGTCACGTTATGTCGCGTTCATGTCACGAACACAAAGTTAGCGTCGCTGATTTTGTGAGCCACATTACTTTGCCGAATGCAGTATCCGTCCTTTCGTAAGGAGGACCAGTTCCAGTGGTTAACTTTGACTTATGTTCACTGTGTTCAATAACACTGGCCAAAATGTACCCACCGATGCTGCTGAAGGATAAGTACATATTTTGCGGTCAGCGAGCGTCACTTCATCAGACGCGCACGAATAAGCCCTATATAAATACTTCAAAGAAATGCAAACGAATTAATTTATTTCTTGCTGTTCATTTCCATGATATTACTAAAATATGTTACTAATTGTATATTGCAAGCAGCACTTGTATAATTTATGCTATGCTCAATTTTTTAAGCACAGAATAGAAGAACCGCAAGCATATTCTTCTTAGCCGATTAACACACACTCGTGCCATAAGAGAGCTTGGCATGAAGGACCATCTATATGCGCGCTTTTAGATTAGATTAGCTGTCGATTAATTAGGTCGTTGGTTGGTGATGCATCGACTTTGCATGCTATACAGATTTTGGATGCACTTGCAGCAAGAAACCTATCTTCCCATGCGTGCCTTTATTTTTCACATTTACGCTTAAAAAGCAAGCAAGAAAATTCCTAGTCGAATATTAAGCATGTTGCAGGGTTTCTTGAAATATACTTTCTAAACCTTTGTCAACCAGCTAACTTTATCGAAAGACGCGCTTAAAAACTGGCTGCCCTTCCAACTTTACCTTCGATTTTCAACGCTGGACGCATTATTTCTGTTGCACGCACAAAACATCCGCGCACGCGTGTTTACAATTGCGTTTTTATGTTTTTTACCAACAAACTGTTTGACGTTATTGTCATATTTACTGGTGCAAATACTGCCCAGCTGCGGCCTCTGCGGCGAGCGGTACTTCAAATAAAGAAAAGCGATCTGGTTGAACCAAACGTTAGAGATGCTGTAAAACACCGTAAAACTTCCGTTCGCAGGTGTCTAGCAGCATAATTGCAGCGGCTTCTTAGTCACCGTTTACACAAATATTTTCCATCGCGTACGCTCCGTGTACATGGAGCTGTGTTGCACAAGCGCCCGAATCGGCTGCCGGAAACGATTCCAGCGCTCAACGTTGCGAAGCAAGCGCTCCGGCTGATTAACGGACACTAATAAACGAGGTGCATAATGAATGCTCTCTCGCACTACGTTCACTTGGGCTCAGTACCGCTTCCCCCCCCCCCCCTCTTTTTCGTGCACAGAGAGAGAGAGAGCTGCGTTGTGCAAACGCTGTTCGCCAAGGTATCCGCACTTGCGAGGTGATTGCCTCCTAACCACAAAGGAGCCCGGCATAAGCCAGACCTCCAACCAACTGTGAGGCCAAGTGCAGCAGAGCTGCGTGAAGGGCAGCGCGCAGTCCGTCGAGGAATGTAAACACCGCGCTTCATTCAGGGGTCTCCCCAGTGTCGACGTACGTAGGCGTCGTGCTATGCCTCCAAAAGAACTTGGAGGCTTTGTCCGGCACCCACAAAACACATACGCTAACCGTGGTTATTAATGTGGTCTTCAGCAGCGTACTGCCTGGCACGCTTCGTTCCACTCTTCCGGGCGGGATCGTTAGGGTGCAAGAAAAACCGTTTGGTGAACGGTACTCCGCTTTGCACCCTCTGGAGGTTGGCAGGCTCATTTTTCTTGGTGATATGTGGTGGTTTTTTTTTGTTTTCGCTAGAAGGGGTCGCTGAGAGCGACATGCATGCGGCGCCACCTGGTGAAAGCGGCAGCATGCTCATCTTCTAGCAGCGGGGGATTGCTTGGCGTCGGAGCCAGGCGCCTGGCGTCTCAACGCTTCCTGGTTTCAGCGGTTGAAGAATTGGGAGGGGGAGCTACAGCGTTTCCCTTCGCCACAACCATGTTTCGTTTCCTTGTTTTCTGTTCTCATTTCAGCAGCGGACAATATTATACTAATAGAGATTGTATTTTACATTTAACATTCAATATTCAGTGAATCAAGTGCAAAAATTAAATACTAAAAATGATTTATTGTGAAAGTGCCTGCTGCATAAAAATACACCACAAAATTGGTTTGCTCTGTTTTCTAGAGTTTAACGTCCAAAAGCAACTCAGGCTATGAGACGCCGTAGTGGAGGACTCCGGAAAGTTTGACCACCTGGGTTTCTTGAACGTGCACTGACATCGTCCAGCACGCGAAAACTTCAGGTCAGCAATAAACTTTACATTGTACACTGCTCTAATAGTTCAGCGAAATTGCAGAAACGCTTGAAAAAGTACACACCAAATTCATGGTCGAATATAGGTGCTAAACAAAAATGTTAGTTAGATAAGGATGTGCTAATTGAAAGTATCGACAAGCGTAGCAAAACAGGAGTAAGGATCAGAAATATAATAATAAAGATCCTAGAAACAAAATAGCAGTACTTAAAAGAAATTGAAGTGAACGGTATTCAATAGTAGTCATAGAACAATAATTACGCAATAAGTAAGCCTTGTGTAGAGCAGTAAGGTGGGATAGTTGGTTGATATTCATCATACGAATACGGCAACTGCGCTAAACAACAAGGACCATAGACAAGTAAGTGTTGCTGAAATAGAGGTACAGCGTTCATTGTTGTGTTCAGTTGAGGACTCTCCTCCGGTTGTGTGAAAAGAAACAGAGTCAAAAGGACTCACAGTCTGGCATGCGTCGGGGAGAGAAAAAAAAAAAAGAAAGCAAACAATTTAACGAACCCAACCAGTCCTGAAGCATCTTGTTTTAAGGGCTGGTATCGGGCTTCTTGCTTCTAATAAAAGCTACAAATATTGCTCATCTTACAAGTAGCCGACGGTATAACGCCTTTGCGAAGTCGAGGATGAAGACAATTTGGCCATGCATGGTAAGTAGAATGGTTTGATTATGTTCACATTATTAAGGTTTCTGTTAGGTTGGCCATATGCATGTCCCCATGCTCTTTTTTGCGGCTGACTAAATATAAATCTTAGTTTAATTCGAAATAGGAGGTTTGATCACAATAAAGTCGAGGTAAGTAAAAAAAAAAAAAATTCTTACAACCAAATGTAATTGTGCGCTACTTCTACGACTGAGGTCATTAATAAATTTTTAGGGGAAAATTTTGAATAGCAATCTTGTAAGCCTCCGATAGAGGTTTATCAAGTGCAAGTGTTTAAACGGACAGCGCTGACATCCCTCAATCCAATCATATTTTAGCACAAATTGAATCCGTTCGTCCTCGGTACAACCTGGAATATTCTAGAATATGCAAAGAGAGTGCGAAAGCTTTACCGAATGTAGTTGTTCATCGAGCAGATTTTGAGGGAAGGAATCTGAATGCCACTGTTCGTTACATCAAGCGGGAAGCCCCACATGCCAGATGGCGTAACATGGTCTGACGAAGAACGTTGCAGGAGTCCAACAGCAGTCATCGACTCGTCGGTATCACTGGTGGACAAATGAAACCGCCCTAATTAATACAATTGAGCGTCAAATTTCAAGATAAAGCAGTCGCCAAGTTTCTGGATAAATCAATATAAAATTGAATATTCTAGTCAAATCGGCGAAAGAAGACAGAATTAACGAGAAATGCCGGTCATACGCAGGGTCAACATCCCGGCTATGAAGCATGCTGCAACGCACTCGAATTCATCATCTTCATTTGTAGAATTTACGCAGTGCATTTCAGTCCAAATGAGTTGCCCACGCAAGTTGTCGAGTACAAATGGGGCTATGCAAAACATAAGCAGCGCTAACATGCAAGGCAGTGGAAGTGCATTGCAGAAGGAATTATACTGGGGTGTAGTAAATTCTGAATCGACCGTATGGTGTTTCCTTGAACCATTCATTTAGCGAATACGCAGAAGAATTTATAAACATTCTGCAGAAAAAAAAGCCAGCAGCAGATAACGAGCTCAACACCTGCAGGGCCCAAAGCATTCTCATCGGGCTGCTGAGGGCGGAGCGGAGTGGAGAGCAGCAGATCGTGGTCGGTGCGGAAGTGAGGCATCGTGCAGTTGTAATGTGGCAAATGGATTGGTCGACTCGCGGGTGTCGCGATTACTAGCCATCGACACAGACGACCGTCACGAATCGGCGTCGCGTTGTCTGACAAAGCTAAATACGTGGGCTGACTAACCTGATATCAGTCAAAGCGAACTGTTCTGTTTAAGAATTAGTAGCCGCGACCTCACTCGCTTGGCTTTACCAGAATATCCACAGCGATCTTCAATTTCTCCCTCAACGGGTGTACTTCACCCTCTATAGACTCTCGAGTCCGCGCCATCCCTCGTCTCCGTTTACCCCGCTCTTCACTGAAGCCAAAGGGCCAACCTTGTTCACTAAAAGCTTTTTCGTCATCATCATCATCAATGCACTGACCATGCATTTTGCCGGGTTTCGAATGGTGACACACACACCAATTGTATTGGGGCAGACGGAAAAAACAGGTGATGGGTCCCGACTTTAGGGACACACATGATTAACGTTGCCGATCTTGCCTGTTTGTGACGCCACGGCACAACTCAACGCTGAGAAACAGAAACCTAAACCACTCAAAACGGATAATGACAATAATCTACGGCATGTATATGAGGCCCAGGGCGTGCATCAGGCATTGCGGAGTCATGCACTACGTTTGAAAGAAAAAAATGACGCAACGAAATAATTGGTGCCTCAAACCCTATAAAGCTCCCTACAAGTACAAGCTCCGCGGAACCCCTAAGGGGTTAATGAAGTATTTTTTTTTTGTGTGTGTGTCAGACTTTCTGGGGAACATTGCGAATTTGTTTTGTGAATTGTAGCGACATCTTTTAGAGGTGCATTCTTCAATTTAGGTTAAGTGGTTTGCATGCTAGGAAGAATGTGCGCATGTTTTTATTTCCGCAAATGGATGCTGATACTTGAAGCGGTTCGAGATGATGTGCAACGATGTCACGATGATGTGCCAGCACATCATTGCGACCTGCGAAGCTAAGTGCGCCCCATATTACGTGGCTGTTAGTATCTTTATATCAACACAGCGGCGATGCTGATGCTGCCTCAGAAAAAGAAATGCTCGCTGCTATGAGCAGGTACTATCGACAATGCCGAGGCATTCTTTTTATCTTAGTTTAACATCGGGCACTTTCCGGCTTTTAAACAGTGTAGAACAAAAGAACCATTAAATTCCATGCATTAATTTTAGCCGGATGGACAAGTTTTTGGATGCGTATTGGAAGCATATGAAATGTAGGCGATATTTGTAAAACAAATAAAACGAGTGGTTGCCCTCGGAGAAGGTCCGCGCACAACAGGAAGGCTGTAATTTAAAAATCCTAAATTCCGGTTTCTTACCTACTTTTACGTTGTTTCTTACTTACTGATGTTCAAATTTCTAATATAATGCCTTTCCTATTGTTACATATTTTGCTTCGTTATTCCATAATCCCAAACATTAATTGCAATTGCAGCGTTTACATCACACCTGGGTCGAACCATCAATTTGTCGAGGCTAAGTGCTGACATTCCCTTTCTGATTATTGCATCCACTGCAATTTAGCTGTAGTTTATCACGATACGGCTATATGGCCGTAACAGTTAGAGCGTAATCCCTGAACTAATCTTTCAGATACTGCCGGCAGGTGGGCCGTATTGAAAAAATACATAAAAACAAAACTACATCATCAGCTAACACATAAGTGCATCTGATTCGCTGCTAACCACAGTAATTGTTTTTTTTTTTTTTTTGCGGAACATAACCGACCCCAATGACTGAGAAGTGTTACGCAAGCATGCACACCTATTTCCCTCAGAATTGCCATTTCCCTGAAACTTCGCCTAGCTGCATGGTAGTCTCCACTCCCGCCAACTCATTCCCACTTCACCATTTCATTCGCTGTTCACGTACCGCCTGACGCCACATGATGTGGGCCAGGTCCGGTTCGCCCAGGAGTGCCCGAGAACCCCAAAACGCAGCAATCCTGCTAAGCCCTATTCTTCGGCATCGCGGACACAGCGTGAGGTGCCCGTAAATCACGTCAGCCACAATAAACGCATAACGAAAGGTCCCGACACTCCCGTCCCCCTTTCGACGAGGCATCGCTTTAGAGGTTGCTGGTTGAAGGTAACGCGTAAGGCGGGGACCTCGCACACGAGGCGTGAAAACGTGCCGTTCACACCCTCAGGGTTACTCTCTAACGAGTTTATGCGTGACAGGTGCGTAGTGACTGCGATTTCTCCCCCTTGAACGGTGGTGCGCTGTGAGATGAAAACCTCAAGTGTGCACTCCTATACTTTGTTTAAGCTGTCTTCCTGAACAAGACCTCAAGATGGGTTGATCGCTCTTTGAATTTGTTCGGCCTCACCGTTGTTATTTAATCAGGCCCTACACAGTAAGACACATGACTTTCCTGCAAATATTACTCAGGGGAAAGTATTGAAAATACCTTTTGTGTTGCGGTGAAGTGATTCGTCCTCCTGGTTATTCAACGCGTCTGTTCCACTCGATCGTTTCATATTTAGCAAGTTGAGAGTTTATCTAATTTATCCCAAGCTTTCTTAGAACGGACAGCCAGTAGCGAACCTTTTCGCTTTCGAGTGGTATTTGAGACGTGTAATTTTGATAAATCGTAAGAAAGCGCCGAGCACCGAAACATTGAGTCCAAACCAGATTATTATCAACACCGGCTCTTCATCGTTGCCGGACTGTGCGATTCATAACATGTTTTCTATATATGCATGACGCCAACTATATCCGATAGCCGCGGGGGATCAATACGATGCGCAGAGATCAGAAAACCCCGGTACTGTTTGGAGTGTTCGCTTCAGCGCAGCTTACTGTGGAAGTCGGACAAAATAAAACATTCGTCTAGATTTCCCGGGCTTGCTGGCCACAAAACGCCTCGAGCTGCGCCAAATAATATTGCAAAAGCCTTACTATAACCTATGTTGTGTCCGCACAGTCTGCCCGCCAAATTTGATATCAACATGTGTCGCCGGAGTTATTGGTCATTAGTAGTTAGTAGTGATTAATGATTATAAGATACAATAAAAATAATAATGATTACCAGTAATAACAGTTGATAAAGATTATTAGTGATAGGTAGTTATCCCAGGTTGTAGAACGCCGCTGCAACGCTATGCTTTCGGGTTCTCTCAGTGCAGTTTCTGCAGTGAGCTCCAAGTTTTTATCATTTTTCTGTTTCTTCTTTTCTCTTTCTCTTTCATTGTTTCTTCTTTCACACCGTTTTTTTTTTGTTTTTGACCTCGTCGGCTTCGCACCTTTCCATCTACTTTTGAGTTCTCCACGCAGAAGTCTACTTGAGATGCTCAAAACACATAGCGTCATTTTCTTCACGACGTTATTTGCAGTAAAGGCGCTCCAGGTTTCGATACTGTGCCATGTGTCGCTAGTACTCGATGGTTAACGGTTGAAATATAGCATTGTTGCACTGTCGATAAATAGCAGTACTGACTGCATTAATAGCAGTGGGTGCATGTGTATAGACATTCTTCTGAGGGAAGAGCTGAAGTCAGTGCTGCATGAATTTAAAAGAAATGATCTAAATACACGGTACATCATAATTAGAGCATATGATAATAAATCAAAGAATACTTGAAGCTGATTGACTGAAAAAAAAAAATATTCTGGTTTTGTATCTCTAATACTTTTTCTAGTACCAATATGGAAGACAATGGTGACTATAGCGCTAGCCAACCCGAACAGATTGAGCTGTGTCCACTTTTGTATTACCAGGAATCAGTGATCACAAAACACTAAGTGAAGTGCAAGAATCGCCCCGAAAAAAATGAAGCACAATTAGGTATAAATTATTTATTACGAAATACATCATAGGAATTGCAACTGAACATTAGATCTAGAGTCAGCAACTGAATTTTCCCAATTCGAGGCATTATGTCGGAGATCTGCATGCACTGTTAAATAAATATTGCTTCTGTTCTGAAGCAAACATTTAACAACGTTAAAGGCCCCGTTCTTCAGAAACTCTCGCGTCGTCATTGGCAGCGAAAAATCCCGAGCATGGCTCTGGTAGGTGGTGACGTAGGGTGACGTCACCTGACCACGGAGCATGGATGATTTGGCAGGAGATGCCAGCACGGGCCTCTCCTTTCAAATGGAAGGGTGAAGTCGGATTCAGCTTTACAGGACCCTTGCATTCTGAGTACACACACTAATACAAGGTGACGCGGTCGCATTTGTATAGCATAGATGAGGTAGCCTTTTTCATACGACTGAGCGCTACAGTGTGTGTGAGCTATTAGATGAAGAAATTAAGGGGTGACCAATCGAGTGCGCAGCAAAATCTATGTACGTGAACAACGATCCGTAAGTAGTGTCGTCAAACTGCAATCAATATAGGTAGCGTTTAGGAGGAGCATAAGGTTCGCGGCAATTTTTTCGACAGGGGGTACTAACGCCCCGCATAAAAAAAACGTGTATCAGCCATATAATCGAATGACACACACACGCACACACACACACACACACACACACACACACACACACACACACACACACACACACACACACACACACACACACACACACACACACACACACACACACACACACACACACACACACACACGCACACGCGCACGCGCACACACACACACGCACACGCACACGCACACACACGCACACGCACATGCACACGCACGCACACACACACACACACACACACACACACACACACACACACACACACACACACACACACACACACACACACACACACACACACACACACACACACACACACACACACACACACACACACACACACACACACACACACACACACACACACACACACACACACACACACACACACACACACACACACACACACACACACACACACACACACACACACACACACACACACACACACACACACACACACACACACACACACACACACACACACACACACACACACACACACACACACACACACACACACACACACACACACACACACACACACACACACACACACACACACACACACACACACACACACACACACACACACACACACACACACACACACACACACACACACACACACACACACACACACACACACACACACACACACACACACACACACACACACACACACACACACACACACACACACACACACACACACACACACACACACACACACACACACACACACACACACACACACACACACACACACACACACACACACACACACACACACACACACACACACACACACACACACACACACACACACACACACACACACACACACACACACACACACACACACACACACACACACACACACACACACACACACACACACACACACACACACACACACACACACACACACACACACACACACACACACACACACACACACACACACACACACACACACACACACACACACACACACACACAGAGACAGACAGACAGACAGACACACAGACACACAGACACTCACACACTCACACACTCACACACTCACACACTCACACACACACACACACACACACACACACACACACACACACACACACACACACACACACACACACACACACACACACACACACACACACACACACACACACACACACACACACACACACACACACACACACACACACACACACACACACACACACACACACGATGCAATACAGGCGCCAAAAGGAATATAATAGGTGAGGTTGGCGAAAAGAGATGTCTTTCAATTCTTGAAATATAGACGATATAAGAAAACGCTGCGATCCAAGGCTGTGAAGAAAGAAGAGCTATAAATACATGAGGAAGGGACGCAAGGCAGAAAGAAAGCAGTCTAGCTAACAGTAATACGCAACAAAATGGGCCAGTGCGCATATACTGTGTATGTACCTACGCTTACGAGGAGATATAAAAAAGAGAACAGAATAAAAATTTTGAAATGACATGACAACAGCCGGATTCCGGGCAAAACCAAAAGCGAACACGACACATTAGAGTTTAGGTCACAAGGAGCTGAAGGAAGCGAGACACGGAGCACTTATAAATGCGAAAGCTTAATAGGCTATGTAGGGGTCAAAACGGAGGTGGATGGAGGGAATAGTTTTATTTGCACCCGTTGAAGTGATCAGAGGGTAATTAAAAATAAATAATCGTTACAACTAATGATAGTTTTAACAATGAAAAAAATAACAATGAAAAACAAATAAAATAAAAGGAAACCAACCAAGGAAACAAACAATGTCAAATAAAAATAAACATATAACAGAGTAAGACAGCAAAAATGCAATACGTCGCGGCAGCGCCAATGTTTTCGCGTTCTCCCAATACAGTTTCTTCAGTCACTTCTAATTATTTCTCTTTTCATTTGAAAATCACTCAGGTAAGGAGGAAAATGTTTATGCCTAGATTTTTTCATAGTACGCATTACATAAGAATTATAAATCTGATATAGAAACTCATTTTTTGTGCACATTGCTGATGCGAGCAGCTTGGTCATGATCATAAATTAAAGTAATTCAGAGCTGCCACTTCTGTGCTCAAATCATAATTTTTTCCCGATCACTTTTCTCAAACGCGGTACTCTGCCTTCAGTTCTCTAAACATTGCTGAAAAAAAAAAGGAAGATTATCGCTGTCATTGCAAATACCTAAAGAATAAAAACCACCCTTCGTCCTCGTCCCTTGGCTGGTTTTTATTCTCTAAGACTATGTACCAACTGACCCAGATTTCAACCCTCCTTCATTGCAAATACTGCTGTTTTAACTTTTATTGCGTTTTAGTTCCCCTCTTCTCTCACCAATGCTCCATGTGGCGATTTATAAGGAAGAAAATAAATCCATGCTTCGAATTTACCAGTTTTTTAAAAATTATATAACAGAAATATGGCGCAATATTGTACGCTTTGCGATATAGTTCGATGCATAGTTTTGAATTCTGAAGTCATACAAGGATACCAGGAGGCCTTTCAGAAATCAGTGATTGTGGCCTTAGATTTTTACGGTCAAAAGTAATAAGAAATCCAAGCCTAGAATTTGCCACTTGATTCAAATTATTCAAGAAGAATATTGCATGCTAATATACCTTTTGGGATAGAGTTCCGCTACATATAGGTTGCAATTTTGAAGTCATACGAGGATATCAACACGTACATCAGAAGTAAATGCTTTCGACTAGAGCTCTTTGTGGTCAAATGTGTGTTGTCTATTATCTTCGTTTCTGAGGTACAAACATATGATTAACCTCAGTGCCAAACCCATCCCGAGACGACTATTTTTATCAAGATGTGTGCCTCCTTCAAGCGAAAGCTTTATATAGCCTTCAGGAAGCGCAATGTTCGAAGCTCTATCCGTTATGCCTCATAAGAGATTCTGGTCTTATCAGATGGAAGCACCACCAGCGATCGCTGGCTTCGGAAATGGTTTCATTGTCTTGAGTCGCCAGCACGCACCGGTTCACTCGCTTGCTGCATATTCATCTCAGTCCAGGCTGTTTGCTTATCGGGGATGCATATGCCGTAAACAGGGGTGAGCTTGCTGCTCGACTTGGTGCCCTTTGGACACGTTTCTTCGTGGGCGCCCATCGGGGCTGAAGCACTTGAGCTGCGCACCTATTTTAGGCGCGTGAACTGAGGCGAGAGCTTCAGATAGCAATCGATTCTAGACCTGCTGAAAGCCTAGTTGGGCATTTAACGCGTATATCATATATAGTTTGATATAGGCTGCGCATGTCTGAGACGATCACCTCGTCTACGGCGGTAGGCCAGTTGGCCTGACTCATGTAGCTAACTTACTGCCAGTTTACACTTAAAATAAAAAACAAAAGGCAAATATGTTCGCATTAGTCGTCAAGTGTACAAAGCACGTATATGCTCTTAGACTAAGCAGCACATGCACGTTACGAGTGTATATAGAAATTGTCACGTATATCCTGTTCGAGTTTATCTAAAATAGATGTTATTTTTTCTTAAAACATTCTTCATACTTTCTTCATATTTAGGGAAAAAATGTTTTGATAAGAAGAAAACGTAGACCAAAGTAAACTTTTGCAAGTTATACATCTTGCTTCTTGCAGCAGTAACAAGAATAACAAAATATTCTGTGTTGTTTTTGCAAAACATTCATGCATGTCCTAGGAATAAAACTCCGTCGTGGTGAATCTATGTCGATCCACTTAGTAATTCAAAACACTTGCGACTGTCTATAATTAATGTTAGAAGTCATTTTTCTGATTAATATATTTGGAAAGATAGAAGTTGTTCTAACTCAGAGGCTCATTTCTAAAATAATTGATGTCATGAAACTCTACGATTTTGAAACCGTCGATGTCTGCTAGGAAAGCAAAGTTATTTCTGTTGACACAAACCTACACGCCGAAATAACCACGAACTGTTACCGCACGCATTTAGACAAGTTTTACCTAAACTTCTACCCTAATTAGTAACGATATGACTTTTTTTTTTTTTTCATTTTTCAAAGAGATATCTGTTCTTATAAACTGCTGCTTTGGACTCTAGCTCGCCGCGTGGGCCTCTCGGAAAAACTTTTGCCCCGTTATACAGGACTCTACCGTATTTTACGACAAGTGACACCAGTAACATACGAAATTGCGCCCTTGCATCCCGCCCGCCATGCCTCTACACCACGCACCGAGACGCTCCATCTTGCACGCCTCAAGCCGTACTACATGAACCCTGGTTTGGACGCTAGTACACACCGGGACGGTGCTTTTCAGCCGGCGGGGTAGTGTCACATTAGGCGGCGCATACGCATAAGGAAAGAAGAAGAAGACTCCCGTGAGTTTGAGAGAAGACGACGTTCAACAGCGTCGGCTGGTGCCTGCAGAAAACGTCTGTTTGAAAGCCTTGTCTTCGGTGTCCGCCCTCTGCTACAAGCTGAACTACCCCGTAACAATATTATACTGCATATAAAAACCTTATTAATGAATTTGTTTTACAGGCTCACATTCCTTTGCAATTTATATTAGACAAAGCTGCAGACACGTTCGATGCCGTCTTCAACATTCACACACTTCCCGGTGTTTCCACGCGATATTATGGATTGCCACATTAAATCTTCACAGCCGGTATATGTGCAACGGTTTCCTGCAATGTTACCTATATTATGAAATTTAATGCCTTGGCCTATCTAATTCGCCCACGTCCATTCCTTACCGCCATTTTTTAACCATCATCGTTATATCGTCGCACATATCATTCGAGCACAGTCATTACGCCTACTCGTTTGCACAGTCTGACACTCCCTGTCATCTGCGGCAGCCGAACCGTCATGACGATCTCGTGCTGACTGCTGCATTTCCTCCACTTTTGTCCCACCCAGCGCGTGTATTTCCGGGTGCTCGCGCACGCCTGTCATTTGCAGTGTGCCACTAATGGTCTCCAGGAAGCTTCTATAGGCAATCTGGTATTTTGGTATCAGTGCCGTATAATATCAGCGCCGGTTTGGGCCGTATGTCAGTATAATATATGGAGCTTAAGACCCAATAAATGAGGACGTGTTGCGTTTGTGAGCTCGAAACGGTAAAATTTGCAGCACGTATACGGAGTCGCTGTGGACCGAATTCACGCTACTCTCGCTATGGTGTAATGTTAGCCAGCCGCTTCCTCGAAGCGTTTGAACAAGAGGCCCTCGAAGGAGGAACTGCTGCCGGGCGCTTGGCAGGACAACGGGAAGGGTGCCCGGACAGTGCGGGCTCTTTGCCGTTTTTTGTGCGCCACCGGAGTTGATTCGCGCTTGTAAAACAAGCTGCCTTCTCCCACATGGTCACCCATCATTATCCTCTTTCTTCTCCCCTTCCCCTTCCCTAGTGCAGAATAACAAGCCAGATTTTAATCATTCCGGCCAGCCTATCTGCCTTTCCGTTCAATAAATCTGTCTGTCTGTCTGTCTTTCTCTCTCTCTCTCTCTCTATATATATATATATATATATATATATATATACACAGTTGCAAATTATCTCGTACCACTGGCGAAGAGCGCCGTTGTATTCTATCCAACTAAATAGGAAGCGATTTCCTGCGCTTCGCTTATTTCGCGAGCCCTCCGGAACCACAAAACGAGAAAAGTCATGCAAAAGCGCATTCTTTTCCTGAGGTTGCGTAACAGCGTTTCCAAAACTCTCGAGGATGCAAGCTCTTCTTAGCTCTACTTGAGCATTCTACTTAGCCGTATTATGCATTTATGCTTGACATCTTAAATATTATACGATATTGAACCACAATGTAGTAGCGTCAAAGGCCTAGCTCATTGCGAAAATTTGGCGTTGCCGGAGTTGTGAGCGAAAAATCACAAAAATGTCTGCGGCAGGCAGTAGTGTGCAGGTCACGTAGCCTTCGGCAATAAGTAGACCGTATGTTTTGTGATGTCAGTGGATCGCATAGCATGAAGTTGGCAGCGGCGGCGGCGGCGCGGCTAGCTAATTTGAAACTGAAGGATGAAGCGCATATCAACCCTTCAAGGCTCGTATTTCGAGTTTGCGTCGCTTTCGCAAGTGCCGTTTCCTTCCTGACCTCGAGGTCGCGACGAAGATTCCAATGTGTAACATTATTGTATTTACAGTCAGCGACAAAGGTTTGTGGGATGTGGATTTGTGGAAAAACATTTATTTCTTCGTTGCCTCGCTAGTTTTTGCTGTGATATCTTTTTCTTTGAATGGGGCGTGCATGTCCCCTCGTGATTCAGCTCATTTCATTCACTACGTTTGCCCATTTACACAGAAATAAATATTTTTCCAGGAACTCACGTCCGGCAATCTTTTGTCTCTGACTGTACATACATTTAATGCTATATCTTTCCTCAACTTTCTTAACAATTGGGACGCAGCCTTGTGCCGCACAGCGGACTTTCATATCAACGTTGTGGTGCAACCGTTCATCATAAAGCGTTTCGATTGACGTCATATGTCTCTCAGTCAAGCTGCAGGCCAGGTCGTGACGAGGATTCCAGCCGTCAACATATGTAACTACGCGATGTCAGTGCACGTCAAAGAACGCCAGGTGGTCCGCATTTCCGAAGCAATCCATTGCGGCGCTCTTCATAAATTGAGTCGCTTAGGGACGTCAAACCCTGGAGACCAAACCAAACCAAATCTTCTCTCTCTCTCTTTTTTTTTTTTTCTATCAGCCCTATTTCTAGTGGCACGGTGAGGAAATCACTAGCAATGAAATCTTCTCACTGTTCTCTTGGTGAAGGACGCAGAGACGTTTGAGGCATCCACTGAGTAGGGAGGGCGTTGCAGCTCCTTGCAGGTCCTGAAAGGCAATTTTGATTGTATTTCCCGCGTCCATGGGAGGCCGCGCGACGGGATCTGCTGGTTATAAAGGTGATGACGTGACGAAATATGGTATCCCTCGCGTTGTGGTCCATATTTATCTGTTAATCTTGCTGCAGCAAGATAGACCTGCTGCTGATATGATGTTTCATTTATTCCATCAGGTAAATATTAGAATAACTATTGACGTTTTCTAGTATTTAGTTACAATAACAACGAGTAATGATTTGATAACAGTAATGTATAGATAACGATGTGTCTGGAGTGAAAGTCTAACAATGAATGCATGGGAATTTTATCAACCCTGCAAAATGTATGCCTGTTGCCAATCAGCATAATATTCAGAACGCACTGTACAGACTGTCAAATCATCGATTAAGGAGGAGCTAGCGGAGCGGAAAGATGCTATGTGCAGATTGCTATGCTGAGTTAAAAACGTATAGAATTCATTTCGGGTCCTGAACTAGTTGGCCATTAGCAACAAATAGGTTCGACGGAATATCCTGGGTATACATGTTTGCAGTTTCACAGAAGGATAAAAACGTTTCGCAAGAAGCATTAAAACGCCGAGCTTTTCATTTGCATAGCTAAAACCTATAATGCTTTCCTGACAAGCACATAATCTCAATTATTTTATTCTTTTTATCCGCTTTAATTAGTGTATAGGTGCAAACTATCTCGGTAGTAGAGAGCATTTAGGTTTTTGTTTTAGTTTAATCAAGCAGAAATTGAATACCGCCCGTTTTAACAGTATTTTCTTTCAAACAAACACGGCTTGTGTAATCGTCGCTTGTTTTTATTAGGCGCTGAAAATCCGTCGAAGTCATCAGAAAAAACAGTTGGCGATATAGACATAGTCGCCACTATTAAAACATGTAAAGAAGGAAAAGACACATTGCGGCTTACGCATAGGAAAAGTAATCGGAATGGGGACTTGTCTGCGGAGCATTGCGCCATCTACCACTTCACATTTCTCGCCTTTTTCTGAGATCTCAACATAGAAAAACTAAGTATAGCATTGCGTCCTTTCGAGTTTCGCAGTTGACAATTTGTGAAAGACCGAGTATTGCATAAAAATTTATTAATCTTTACAAATGACAGTGTCCTTCCTAGAAGAACTTCATGATTGCCTTTGAATGCTTGTGGAATCACAATTTCCCGTTCATTCAAAACTGGAAGCAGGAAAACTATTTTCAGACTTAATATTATTAAGAATAAGTAAGTGGTCCATATAAAAGGTGTGCCGCCGATAATGGGCACAATGCACGATGGAACACTTGCGGAAGATTATTCTACACCAAATATATTTCTTTTCTGGGAGACTGATCAGCAGACCAACCTCAGGACCTGGGCGAAACAACAGAGGAACATCACTTCCTTTGCCTGATTGCCAACTTGCTCGAAGTTCAGTATAATTAGGATCAGTGAATGCAGCTCATACAGGTCTTCATGCTGCAAGTTTTAGGGATCCGAGCAACATGAGTTAAGTGGAGAGAAATTTATTTATTTATTCAAAGCACCCCTAAAGGGCCTACAAAAGAAGGTATTACGGGTAGAGAAGGGGAGTGGTAAAATCGTAATAATCACGGTACAATTAGCAGGAACCTGTGCAATAAGAAACATTAATTAAAGATTAGGCATAACATCAAAAGGAGAAAAAAAAACAGCGAAATATTGTACACATTTCTGTCTCAGTGAAGTAGCCCTTGGAAGATTTTAGTCGGTTTCTGTAGTGATGCCAGATGGCAAGTTATTCTATTCACTGACAGTGCCAAGAATGAATGAATTGTCATAAGGCGATGAATGGCACGTTACGCGTTTAACTTTTACAGCATGATCAAGTCGTGGAAGTATGACATGGGGTGACTGAAACAAATCACTGAGTAGTAATGGATGATGATAAAGCTTCTGGAAAAGTGTTAACCGAGAATGTTTACGACGATGTGCTGTCGTCCAGTTCAACACGTTTTTCTAGTGCTGTGATGTTTGTGAAAGGTAAGTAGTCTGAAAATATAAAATGCACAGCACGGTTCTGCCAAAGATTCGATGTTGGCGATAACATAGTCTCGATCAGGGTCCCTGAACGAGAGTTGTTCGAGAAGTTAATCACGATGCTTCTGGCGTTAAAGTTTAAGAAGGCTTATTTTTTATAGTGCTGCGATCATGGGTTTCGAAGAGTGATTAACAAAATCAACTTCCCTGAAATCGACGGTCAGACTGTTGGCGAGAAGGAAGGATGCACAGCTTCAGCACAAAAAAATATTTTGGTTACCATAAAGAGTAATAGAAGGATCCCGCACCCCCAGTGCTAATCACCTAGATATCTCCACGCCGTACAAGGCAAGTCATAGCTTTCTTAATAATCGCCCTAATTTTGAGGTAAATATTCATTCCTTCGAAAGAATACGAATTCATCTCACCTCACAAATGAATATTCGAATAAATATTCAGTGTTATAACATACCAGTATGGACCTAATGACTATAATAGTAGATCTTTTAATACTTAGGATAAGCTTGTTTTCAAAGGTTCTCATGCGCTAACAGCAAGTACCTAAGGATGCAGCAGGAAACCAATGGGATGCGTTTTAGCAGCAATTGTGAGGGAAATGTGGTGCATTGTAAGAAAATATTGCTACAGACGAGCAAGAAAAAAGAAGCGGGCAGTGGCGCGGGCAGGAGCGCTCGCGCTAGGCCCGCTAACACTTTCATTAAACGTCATTACACTGACATCGACCATCTTCTCTCTCTGTATTGTCTGTTCTGTGTTCATCGACGTGCCGCCATGTAACAATGTTATAAACATATCTGTAGGACTGGTTTCGTATTATGCCCAGGAACAGCTTCTTTTATATGTTGGTCTTGTGCTCTCGGTCAGACTGCCATCAGAATTGAATAGATACATATAAGACTGTTCAGGCTTGACGGTGGAAAAGCAGTGTTGCGCCGAAGCCAAGTTTTTTTTTTTCGGGCTTCTCCGACTTTGGGAGCTACAGCTGTACAAATTCAAGTCAGTGGCGTACTACAATGGATCGCAGAAATTCTTGTTGTTCTTGTTGTTCTTTTCTTTTTCTTTTCCTTCTTCTTTGTCTTGTTTTTCTTCTTTTTATTTTTCTTCTTTGCGCTTGCGTTTGCGGAGTTTCTCCTCGGTTTTTCGTTGTCGCATCTAAGCGTGTTGCTGGAGCTTTGTCGTATGGCAGCGAGACGAAATAAATTTCGCCTAGCTTGTCTCATTCTTACATCCGCGTATCTAGTCACTGTCTTTATACTTACGAGGACGCTCATCGGAACACCAGATCGGTGTGGAAGGCGGGCAAAAATACACATGCACGGACGTAGAGGTTGTTGTCCTTGGCTCGAGCTCAGGGGATGATCGTAATTGCACCTTCGCCATTACTCAACTCGCGCGTATGGTTCGATGGGTGTGATTCCACATGCTCTCGCTGGCTTCGCACTGTTGTCAACGAGGGCGGAGTTTCAGTATTAGTGACATGTTTTGTTGAGGTTGTTGATGTTGACGTGACTATTGATGTATTTACAAGCTCTTATTTCTTCCGTTAATCCACTCAACTAATCTATAATGTTGTCTATGCACAATTAAATACTCGAGCAATACTGTATCCGTAACAATAGATAATGCAATACACTGTACCGGCAGTAATAGTCCCGTCAATAAATGCACTTTCACGTACATACATATAAACCATCGCTATGGCTGTAAAGGCTTTCCTATATTTTATAACACGTTTTGTTCACTGCTGCATTGCTTTGAAAACAGGGTGCTGGCCTTTGTGAAGGTATTGCAGGCTTTTTGTCAGCACCCTCGCAGCATCACGAGTATTGCAAATCAATGTAAGGGATGAATAAAATTGTATCTGTATTTGCATTTATATGAGTGGCTTCAAAAAACTACCACGTCGTTTTTGATCAATGGGGCTGGTGGGACTTTTGTGTCACAGCTGCGTGCGCTAACCACTTCTGAGTCCCTTCTTTTTTCTCTTTATTGCCTGCTCAGACAAAACCACACAAATACAGATCAGTAGGTACAATACATCATTGCCACAAGAGAGTACACGGCCATTACTAAAATTTGCTCAGGAGTGCTAGGGTCACCAAGAATGCTTACCCAATCTATCGGGAGGTCCACTTTGCGATCGACACACTTATCTAATAAGCGAAACACTTTCAATGAAGTGATCACTTGCCGAAGGCATATTGACGGCTGCATGATGAACAGCCATCCTCGTCTTCCGCAGACTATTAAAGTCCGGTCAGGACCATAACATAAATTGCATACCTTCCTCCCTTTCATCCGGGAGGTGTCGAATTCCAAAAGGGGTTATGGGACATTTTCTTCTGAGGAACCACTGTGGAATATCCCGATGATCCCGATGTAAGATGGCCTTCCAAAAATAAATGAAGGCATGCTAAACTTCAAAAGAGTAAGCTGACGTGTTAGCTGGTTTTCCATCACGTATTTCAACAGCGCATGCTACATACGGACAGATGTAGCATGTAGCATGTAGCATGTAGCATGTAGCATGTTATTTCAGAAGGTCGCGAACCACAACATATATACCCCCAAGCAACCACCCGCCAGGGAAAAACCAAAAACAACCCGTATCAAGCAACAAGCGAGATAAAATGTCCAAATGTTGCGCATACAACAGGCAGCAAAGTAAAACAAGCAGCAAAAATAACTTATTCACTTGCCCTCTGTTCTGAGTAAAAAGCAGTGAGGACCATCCAGTACAGAGAAAATCGTTTCTTTAAAATCGGTAAAAATCGGCAAAATCAAACACGCGCGATAAGGTGATGACTGGGACGAAAACATCCGATGCGCATGAGAGCCAACAATTAACGCGGCTTCGCGAAAAACATTATGGCAAATGAAAACATGTGTAAAACAATTCTGATGTGCATGAAAGCCAACAAGTAAAATTGCTATACGATAAAAATTCGGGGCAAGGAACAAATTGCACTGCGCTAAAATGAAAGAAGACTCGTAAAAAAATGGACAAGAGATACTAAAACATGTCAAAGAAAATGGAAGAAAACACCGGAAAAAGCAGGTTGAAATCAGATAACGCCACACAGGAATGCTATCTCTCTGCTTGAAAGGGAAACGGAAGGCGTGCTAACGCACTCACTCTTGAGGTTATAGAAAGCCTGGCTACTTCTATTCTTTCGCGAGTAAGCTGGTAGGGGCATTTATATAATATGTATAAGATGTATAATATGAGGCACATATATAGTATGTGCCTCACTGCGATATACAGTATAGATCACATTTACTCCGTCTCAAAGGTCTAACTGTATGCGTCGTCACGTGGTCCCAGTGGTTGACGCAAGGTCGGCAATGGGTACACTAAATCCAGTGATCGGTGGTTGCCTCACCACTATTGATCTTTTCCTTTCACCCACATGTTACCCCTCCTTGGGAGAGGAATAAGAAGCGTGTAATGTGGATTAAAATTTTTTAATAGTTATCATTTTAAAGGCATTTTAACACAACACAAAAGCGTTCTCCTTGACTTCGATACGAGAGGAAGACTCATGGGCTGGGAATTAATATTGAACTGTCTGTACTGATCACAATAACATAACCGCTTTTGCAGAGAACCCGTGATGGCCACAGGAATTTTCGTGTAAGACTCTTCTGGTCCGAATAACTCGCTGGTGAAACTGTCAGACTATCTGTTGTCAAAGCAACATGGCGTGGTCAAACGCACTTTAAATGATTAAGATATGTACTATTAAGAAAATGTGTCCATCTTGACAATTTTGGTTTTTCTAAATGATGCTAAACAGCCTAATTTAAACCTATACATAAAAGCACACAACCCCAGCTTTCACTTCCGCGAGTGTGGTTTGGGCCCTCGGTTACAGGATAACTATGAGCTTCAGCTGCATTTAATGGGTCATATATTCTTATACATACCCGGTAGTACACGTGATTAGGGTCGTTAGCTCCTGCGTTGCGGTATCAATTTTTTTCAGCTTAAGTTGGTTAAAGCACTGCCTTAGTAGTTCAGAAAGATGCGCTTGTTCACAATAAAATTTCCTTGCATAAATGTTAAATGCAACTTACAAAAAAAGGCTTCTGCCCTGAAAATTATATCACTCAAATTTTAATTGTATTCTGTTGGGTGAAACGTGCTGTGTTTTACCCTACTCCACAGAGAATAAATTACGCGCGTGTCAAAACCCTAATCCAAAGCAACCACAATCTAATTCAAGCCATGCAGTCAGTTCTAGCTGGCCTCACTGAGCCCATAAGAAGCAGCCGTTAAAACACCCTCTTCTTTGACGCGCACTTTTGCACTCGAGGCGCCTCTGCAATTAGCGATACTATTGTATATTCGCAGCATCCCGTGGCTCTTATAATTCATGCATTAACGGCTATAAGCCGGCACAGCTGAGCTAGTTGCGCCATGATAGCTTCATATCGTTTCAATAACGCTGCAAGGTACAACCGCTAAACCAAGTCTTAAGCTAGATGTCGAAAAGTTTGCAAAGCAGACATGAAGCGCGGGCGGCAGGGATCGACTCATTAAAATGAGATGCGAAGCTGCAGCGACAGTAAGATAGCCTTAAATGCCCTTTTAAATGCCCTGCCATACAATACCTACCATAAATACCTACCTAAATACCTACCTACCATACCTACCATACCCTACCTACCTACGTACCATACCTACCATAATACCCTACATAATACCATACCTACCATAAATACCCATACCATACCATACCCATACAGGGAGTGGCTTGTACCGCACCCTAATAAACTATGTCTATTACGTTTTGTTTTCTTCTCAGATGACAAATCAACCAGGCTGGCATGATTATCAATCCTTACTTTCCTGTGCACGTTTGTGAAAGAAACAGTAAAAGGGGCCAGCATTCAGTCAACTGCGGCGACTTACGCAAACAGCTCCGTTCTTGTTAAAAATCTTTCATAGTGCTCCTGGCACACTGGTGTGGCCAGTAAGCCAGCACTGCGGCTTCATTTCGCTAAAATCTGCATTAAGCGATTTCAAATCTATATTCCAGTAACTGTCAATCACCAGGCTCTCTGGGCAGTTACGTGTATATGCCTTTTAAGATATCCACAATGACTGCATAAACGTTGGTTACTACACCAACATGTCAAGAAGCATTTTGGATGAAGCCTGCGCTAGCAGTCTATTCAGCCATTTAGACCAGAAGGGGTCAGTAAATAGCATAATAGAATGACATTAGAGGTTTTTGCAAACTCGCTGCACAAACAGGCCAATGCTAGGAGTCAGCACCGTAAACCGTATTGTTAATGCGTGATCATTTCTAGCTTTAGATTGCCAAACGTTTCCTCTTATTCATTTGTCTAACAATGTTGAAACCTGACTTTGTTGTGTCCTTTATGCACACGTGATCGATTCTCTACACGTGTCCTGTCTATGCAAAAAAAAAGGGGGCGTCATGCTGTCCTTAGACAGCGTTCTGGTTCCACGTCGACAACCACTTTCATTCGGCGGACACTTGTGCACCCGATTCTGGAAGAAGAAGATAGAAGAGGTTCTAGGATGATCGGTGACGCTCCACGTGTGGGTATACAAACTCTGGCGAACAAACCTCAATCTCGTACGAGATGCAGCGGATTGGTTCTCGAGGCAGTCCACAGAATGTTGACCTCGTGACAGTAGGAAGGCTACGATACATCATGACACGTGCAGTTTTCCTACGTGACAAACGGATAAAAATAGCTTCAAAGCAGATGCACATAAATGTCATTGAGATGAAGTGCAAGGTCTTTTATGAAAAACTATTTATTGAAGACCACCTTTCTGAATATATTTTTTTCTGAAGAAGCAGCACGAGGCATCAGCTAGAATTGGCCGAGCATAACACTGCTTGTGAAATGTTAGATGTTAACTTTGTTATCGCCGCATGGAAGAAGAGCCAACCTGAAAGTTCCTATCGTGTCGCCGTCTCGTGTGTAGTGTTTTGTACAGAACCGTCTTAGCTGCACTATGTGCCATTAAGCCGGAACAGCACGCAAAAAAAGCATGACTCGTGGAAGTGTGCAGATGCCGAAAAGAGTAGCAGTAGAAGATGCTGCTGCCCGGCTTGAGTAGTTATCCGCCACGTGTTCTTGTCAGATTGATATAGAGATACAGTTACACCGCGCTGCTATCAATGGATTCGCTAACTTTTAATCCCGGAGCATGGAAATGCGTCATGCTGTAGCTCTTCGCGTTCACCGCTTTATAATGTTTCTTATATGTCCAAACGGCCGAAAACGTCAAATTGAGAGGTGAAGCACGAAACATTTCATCGTTCTTGTAGATGCTAGTCTGACTACGCACGTTGTATGCAAAATAATCATACGATCCAAATAGCGAACTTTTGCTGGTAGACCACAGCTGACAGGTACGTTCTGGTCAAGAATAACGGGTTTAGATGATCCTTCATGAGCAATGCAGTCAGTAGTTCTATGTTGTCAGTACTAATCCGTTGATATCAATTTATCATTTTACGATTAGACTTCAAATTAAATTCGCAACGCAATGAAATGAAAGAGGATGGAAAATGACGATTATAGGGTCACTGTGAAGAGACAAGAACAGCGCGGAGGTAGCATAAAAGAATTTATAATAATTTACCTGAAGAACAATCGCTGCAGACCTTCATTATAACCCCAGTGAAGTCATTCATAGCCTCGATGCAATCGCGGTCTTGAGTGGATCTATCGCTGTGTTGGGAGCGAAGCATGGATGGGCCAACAAGCCCGCCTGCAAGGCGTAATCCGGATGAATTCGGTCCTTTAGTCAATCCCTTCAACATGTGATGAGGCTTTGAGTAACTTTATAAAGGCACACTACACACAACTTCGTGACTCTTTACAGATGCTACCATCCACCATCATGATAGTAGAGATAAAGAGGCATTAGTGAAAACAGTCCTGTAGAATGACTTTAGTCATTTCTGAGCTTAAGCAGATTTAAGCGCAGGCTTGCAATTTTTTTTCCTTCTTCCTCGCTCAAAGCATTCCCTTGGAGTCAACCTCTGAATATGTAAGACACTGAGATTGGTTTGCGCGCAGAGAGAGCTACACAAGCCTAACGTCCTAAAGCTACCAGAAGCAGAACATTACCCTGGGAGGACTTCCTCAGCGCTATCAGGAACCGCGCGTTTTTACAAAGGTGCCAGAGCCAAAATGCTCTGAACTGACCTGGTGTGCCTAAGAATCATCCAAGCCGATGTCGCGTTTAGTTCCAGTACCCAACTTTACCGGTGAAAGAAAATGCATGGGCGAACATTTTGCTTACAAGTAATTAGGGGCTTAAAATGAATAAAATAATCTGTGAAGCTTGAATTTGGATGAGCGTTACAGCCCTACGTGCTTGTTCATAATAATACTTTTGATTCGTGATTCCCCTGTTTACTCCGGTCAACAAATTCAAGGCAATCTAAATGCTAAAGAAGAGAACAACTTTTGATGTGATCGGTAGCACGTGCGATGTTACAAAACCAAAGGCATCGTCTTAGATATTAGAGTATAACGTAAAAATGTGTTTAATAGTGAACAATAAGTTAATACGCCAAAACATATTAATCGATTCCCCAGCACCCTGCCTCGATCCTCTTAAAAACAGAAGAGGATATTTATCGGCCCCAAGGAGCCACGTATCCCCTTCCCTTTCCTAAATTGTTTTCTTAAATTTGCTTCCGCCTCCTCTTCCATATCAGTATCGTTCAATGGCATCGGCATTTCCGATCGCCAGTATGACCGTCATATTTTCTCGTTTACCTTTGACCTTGGCGATGCATTTACGGTCGCTCCATTGAGAAGCTTCGCTTGTTTTTTCCCCTCCAGGAAATATAACATCTTTGTTTTGTTCAGCTTGCGGAGGTAATGTCCTCCAAGCTGTATTGCTTCGCATCGCTCCCCAGAGATTACTCATTTTACTGCTTGTGCTCAAGCGAATTGCTAAAAAATGCTGCGATTTTTTTTTTCTCGCTGTTTGCCGCAGCCATTGATCAAGTCCGAAATGGTGTAGCTCGTAGGAACAAAGGCACGCTGTTGCCTCAAGGGTTTAAGCCGGCAGTAGAGGACCGCCAGAAAAGGGGGAGAAGCGAGGGGAAGCGCTCTAGCCACATTGTCGATCCGCACACAAGGTCCAAGCTTTTCTCAGTAAACCGTGTGTGTGCTTTGTGTACGTGCGTGCGTGCGAGAGAGAGAGAGAGAGAGAGAGTGTGTGTGTGTGTGTGTGTGTGTGTGTGTGTGTGTGTGTGTGTGTGTGTGTGTGTGTGTGTGTGTGTGTGTGTGTGTGTGTGTGTGTGTGTGTGTGTGTGTGTGTGTGTGTGTGTGTGTGTGTGTGTGTGTGTGTGTGTGTGTGTGTGTGTGTGTGTGTGTGTGTGTGTGTGTGTGTGTGTGTGTGTGTGTGTGTGTGTGTGTGTGTGTGTGTGTGTGTGTGTGTGTGTGTGTGTGTGTGTGTGTGTGTGTGTGTGTGTGTGTGTGTGTGTGTGTGTGTGTGTGTGTGTGTGTGTGTGTGTGTGTGTGTGTGTTTCAACATTTATTTTTACCTTGACGTTCTAAGATCCAGATGGTATTTAAGTCTGCTTGTCGTGATACAGGTGACTGTTGTTAATAACTAGAAAATAACGATCTTTTGTCATCAGAATTTATGGCAAGGGCTCAAGCCTCCAGGTCCCGCGCAACTCAATAAAAATACAATTGTAGGATTTTACAGATACCGCATTGCCCCGCTCAGAACTCTCATGACATAAAAGGCTCTTCCCAGTTAAAGAAAACGAAGAACAGGTTAACTCCCTCCGCCACCCCGCCCCCTGCCATCATAACATTTTGTAGTGAAAAGCTTCTGACCCAGCCTCATTTTTTTTTTCATATAAATTTAAAGCAATGTACGCTGCTAGAACTAGCTCGCTCTGCAGTCCAGACACTGTCTCATTGACTTAAATCAGCATAGGTGGCTTATGTATCATGCACATTAAAGTGTCTTCACAATGAGCTCGAGCAATAACGTCTGCCGCGAGATATTGCAGACCAAGGTAGGCCGAGTCGTAAAGGAAGACTTGAACCTGGGAGCAGATTTCTGTACCGTACTATCATCTTTAGTCATGCAGTCGAGGTGAACTTGAAAGCGGGTACACCCAACGGAAGAGTTCTTGTTGCTGCTATACCCATGAAATGTGCTACGGCACCAGGACACACACGGTAACTAAAGTATACCAAACTACATTTAGGATAGAAACAAAAAAAAAAAGAAAACGAGAATGGATACCGTGTTATGCTCGCATCGTCAGCACTGCTTATCGATGCCATGAAATCCTGGAAAGAAAACCTTATAAAAACACCCGCTGTTTTAGATAACACGTTCCACCTTTTTGAGGCCTAGTGATGCCTGCCTTCTCCACTTATCTACTTTCCCATCACGAATTCCTCTTGCTTTTTAAGTGTAATTTCCCCCCAGCGTTGAAACATATGTTTGTCTTCTGGACATGACTTCAAGCGGGGGAAACCATTTAGTAAAAGTAATACTTCAAAGGGAGGGATTACTTCGTAATTGTCATTTTTGAATGGATTTGTCGGTAAACCTAACAATTAGGGTATTTTTTGGCTTCGGGCAAAGAAATAATTAGAAGCAGGAAGATCCTCACGGCCCTGCGACATTATGCAAGCCGTGGAATTTCGCGACATTTACTTTTAATATTTATCCATATACACTCACCTGCTTTCTTTTCTTCCTAATAACGTTTCTGGAGATAGTTACTTTATGAAATCTAGTTATTATTTTCAGAATTGCAAAGTAATTTTTTTCCTTTTTTTGTCTTCTACGTGCAGGGCACTATTCCCAACAAATTACACAACCTTTCATTGTTGAGAGAAGAGGAAGAGAGCTTATATATACCTAATTTTTGTTTTTGCTATGCGCTGTCACTGAAAAAAAAAAAAAACGTCGTAATTTACATTCTGTTTTTACTTTTAACCTAACAGTGGTTCACAACTCTACCAAATGTATTACCATACACTATTCGGTTAGGTTTACGCATAGAACGTAGTGGTCGCTTTTGTATCATTTTCTTTTATTTCTGCGAGTTAATTTAGTGCATAAATATCTACTTCTTCCATTAATAATCTCGATAACCTAGCTAGCAATCTTTCGTATTAGGAGCAGGCCTTTTGGTCTCTTCACGCTAGCAGAATTCTTTGTTAGCAGGGTTTGTTGGCTCATTGTAACATGAAATATTTCTCAATTTTTTGTGTGACCGGTTTCGAATGTCCCGGATTCTACGCACGTAACGTTTTCTAATACCTGATCGAACATGGCCAGAAAATGTGCATTTGGTTTGACAGGATTCTTATGTGAATAAAATGCCACTGTTCTAAGTTGCCATCTTCTGCCTTGAATTGCAATTTTTTTAGTATTGTCTGAAAAACGAACATATTTTTCGCCAAGGCGTACTAAGGTCTTGTGTATTAAACAATAAACAAAACTTTTACGCGTTAGCGGAATCCAGTAATTCAGCAATTCGGATGTAGTTTTAGGCAGTTCCCAACCACCTGTCATTTCTCGCCAAAAAGAAAATTTGACACTGAGCCACCACTCCGCAGCGCACAATATAACGCGTAACGCCGCTAGTGGTTACAGCAGCTCTCCTGAATTTTTCGAGTGATTCGGTCTACATCTTGATTCCTTAAATCGTCATTTCGAGAAGGGCTTTGCAGTAAAGTTTATGACTTCAAGAAACAACAATTTTTACAGCATCGATATGTTTAGGACTTAAAGCCCGCCTTGTAGCCTCTCCTTAGGGGCCACGGGATAAGTACTTCTAATATGAGCATGGATGTTTCTCTGCGAAGTTTTCTCTATACAAGAATGATGCGAATTTGGCTCTATTCATTTGTGGATTCTTATTGAAAACACTCCTACTGAGACAAGGTGTTTTTAACGCTACGGCAAAGTAATGCTGCTCAAATGGCTTTTGCACTTCTTTATTTTCATCTTTCGCCTACGTTCTCTCTCTAGTTTAAATTCTATGACTGTTTTGTAAGACTGCCTTTTCGGTGTTCGCTCTGTGACCTGATCGTCTATGGGTCGTCCTTCATTATGTAAAAGCAAGAAATTTGTTTCGTGTCGAATCGTTGCGAAGCATTGTTCCGTACCAAAAAGATAAATAAAACACGGACACTTTTCAATTTTTTTGTCGCGATATTTGCCTTTAGGCATAGTTAGAAAATGGGAGAGAAACTGGGAGAGAATATGAAAAAAGTGTGCAGAGTGATACTGCTTGAAAATTCGCAAAAGTTCCAGGGGAATCGATTATCCATTGCCAGCTTGTGAGTTGCATTTACTTGTTACCTTCCTGAGGAAGCGTTGTCTGGCATGCACCACAATGCGCTTATTACATCAAGTATAACTGTGGTGCAAATGAGAAAGACTGCATGTTTCACATTTTGCTTCTATAAACTGATATTTCTTACGTATATGAAGAACAACATTTGTAGACATGTATCATTCTGGGTAGCAGCTTCGTAAAAATGACTGTATAAATCCTTTTTCACATAGGGCGTTTACTCCACCCTTATAATTCGTCTCTTTACCTCTTACTTTTCGATAAATTGTAATTACCCCGAACACATTATTTCCTTAGTACCTATTCGGTGACACAAGCATGTGATCGCCAGGCTTCCACCAAAAATCTCTGATGTAGAATTCCCCATCGCAATTTCACCTGGGATTTCATCTACATGCCCTCTAAGATGATCAGTTCTCTGCATCCTTGTGCGTATTATTACGAAAGGGTAGGATGCTTCATATCGCCGCGACCTTCGAGCTAAGTAGTTCGAGCGGTGACGCAATGGTTTAGGTAATGTTCCTCCGTAAAGAGGTGTCGCCGCGAGAGATTTCCAGATAACGTTAAGGCGGCCTCCGTCAATATACCAAAGATGAAGCGTCGCAATGGCGCTGCCCGGGCCTCTGATTACGCAAGCTGTTATTCGGGCAGCGCTAAGGCCACAGATTTCTCGTTTCACTCATCGCTTCTTTTCTCTCGCATGGAGACAAGCCTCCGAGGCTCATTTTACGGTCCCTTTCCCTCGTATGGCCACTAGACAGCAGCCGCTCCCCCTAAAAACAAAGAGCTAAGGTTAAAAGCCAGCAATATGACCTGCGAGCGTGAAGACGTAATGTCTGCCTCATGAGAAGCACCAATCACTCTAGGAATTCATTTCGTACCTCACTGACATCCTTGTTTTTGATGTCATCATTGCGGTACGAATGAGCTCTACGTCATCGGAGCGGATGAGGTACTAAAAAGGAGGACATATCTCAAGGGCTGTTTTTCGCATGTACTGCGCTCATGTCACATCCAAGAGATTGAATTCAGAACTTTTATATCTTGGGTGAAATTCACCACGTACGTTCGGGTACAAAATTTCTTGCAATCACTTCCACAACCTCCATTATAATGAGAAAACATTTCTCTCGTTTTGGTAAAGATGATTGTTTCAAGCCTGATACCTACGCACACAGGTACCAACAAAGTAAACGGTCCATGCTATTTCTTTATATTTTTCACCTGCATTCTATTTGAAACTGGCAAATGCACTTCATATTTACAAATGATGTATTTCGTATGTACGGTACAGAAGACGTCATTGCAATTGAAGATATATCATCATTTATTTCTCCCATTTTGCAGTGTAACCTCTACTACTAGAGTGTAAATTCGAATTTCACCTCGCTGGGCCCAAATGACCTTGAGTGTAGGCAGATACAGTAGATATATTTCCCGAGAAAAGAATTTAAACAACGAATAAAAACAATTGAGGAATAAAAATTCGTTGTCACATTGACATAATTAAGTGTAGTTGGCCACCGAATACCGAGACAAATACTGCGTCTTCATTTCCGCAAAAGTAACTTACACAAAACATACAAAAAGTCGGGGAAAGAAAAGGAGATAATTCAGGCGTTATTGCCTCTACTGTTAACGCGAAACCTTGAACATCCCCATAGTCCAAACTGTCAAATTATGTACAAGATTTTTAAGCCCTGCGGAACCATTCTGAACAAAACATTCGCACCTATAACACCAGGGGTTCCTTAATTGCCTCAGCAGACATTCGAAGCGTCCGCTGAACACATTATTGATTGATAAAGAATTTTTTTGTGCTCCCCCATTTTCTCTAGATGTCGCGTCACGTTCTGTAGCCGTGCAAGACGCCACTTCACGCAGCTAGATCTGACGTTGTAGAATGCTGAGACACACTAGAAAATCAAGTTACAAAGTATCGTCTCGTGAAAACTTAATACCCCCTTTATCATCTCAACGTTTATATTTTCCCCTTTATACAGCAAAAAAAAGAAAGAGAGAAAACCTTGCGGCCACTTTGGTGCAGGATGGAAGTGCGTGATCATAAGAACGGCAATGCTAAAAAAAAAGAAAGAGCGGAAAGAGGCGCAGGGCTCGTCTTGTTTTCTTCGCCTTGTTTTTCGTTGTTGTGAACTTCTCGTGACGTAAGGTCGACTTTTCCGAACTTTCGTAACTACCTCACTCACATTATTAAAGTTGGGCTGGAACATACAACTTGAAGGCCCAAGCTGGAAATGGAACGTTCTCTAAAAAACATACAAGCAGGTGGGCGTTCCAGCGTTGAAGTTATGATTCTTAATCGAATACACTTATTATACAATTAACAGTAGCTTAAACAGCTTTATTTTTATGATTGAGGGAGGACACAGCGTGCGAGAGTCCCTTGAGAACCTAATGATCTGACTTCAGCCCGCTGCCTCATTTACAATGCAGGCAATGACAATAATCACTTTTTCTTTTCGGGCGCAAATATCTACTGTGCACTCTCCACACAGAGAACAGTCAATGAGTTTGGAAGGCTTGCGAGGTGTTTGCTATTTGTGCCATTTTAAGGAGTGCTCCCCGCCATGAACCAATTAGGAGTTGAACAGTCCTAGAACGACTTCTTTTCTCCATTCGTCCTAGATTGCCAGCGAGTTTCATGATACCGGCAGAATGAACCTATTGCACCACCGTTCTCATCCTTTTTGATGCACTGGGTGTCCCGCTAGACTGTGACGTCGATGAACTCCAAAAGACTAAATGCTTCTCTGGGTTTCTGGTGAGCCTCTATACTTGATGAGTGCAATGTACACCTGCGTTCACTGGCTTTGACCCTCCGGACAGTGTTTCCAGAAAGAGCGTGTTGTTTTTCGCGCCTAACACGTCGGAGAGCAACCGATACGCTCGTGTCGAGGCTCCTCAAGCGTTTTCGGGAAGAGGCGTGGGTTCGTCGAAGTTGCTAATTGGCCTAATTAGGCTCATCGTCTCTGAAAAGGTTCTATAAGGCAAGTGGCATGCCCGTTGATGGCCCCTGATGGTAATTGATTTCCTTTAGACATTGATTTGGTGTTATTGGTGATAAATAGCATTTTATTTTTGTTTGTCTCCACCGGTAATGAGTTTGTTGACTGGGTCAAGTACTGTAACTGTATATATAATCCTGGTGTGTTTTCTTTGCGAAGTTCAACCGAGCGACGTCATTCGTCACTCTAAGCTAAGTGGTAAGCCTAACCCTCTGGCTGTCCAACAGACAATATTAGCACTTATTACCGCATTATTCTTGAGACATTTATAGCTACATATGCCTTTGATAAGTTTCTGCAAGCAGTCTGTTGCTTAACAGAGCACAAAATTGTTCACTACAGAAATATTATCCTCAGAGCGTTCATGCCAGTAAAGCAATGAATTTGTTTTGTTTTTTCGGAATCGACAACAATCCGTATTCTGTGCCCACTTCCACTGTGGCCACTGGAGCTGTCTACTCTACGCGTTTCTTGCGGTTGAAGCCAGCTCTTTTGTCACTCAGCTGTAGGCAGGCGCACTGCACCACGTGTTACCTCAAAGACATCCTTAAAATATTTTGGATTTTCGTGGCACTGTTGGGATATCTCCTAGCTCCTTCGTGAAAATTAACATTTAAAAGCAATAATGTAGAAACTAATGTAACATTATTTAAAACGTAAAACGTTTCAATTATGTGACGCATGAAAAATGTAAGAAGGAAATAGCGTGCTCTGTCTACTTTTGTCCGCATCGGTACATTCAGTCTTGCGAAGGACGACAACGAAAAGAACGTATATCACTTGTACAGAACAAACAAAAAACAAGTGCAAATGATATGACAGTGTCAAACACCGCTATCTATCACGGAATGCACTAAAAAAAGAGAGATAGCGTTGAACACTTAAGAACATTTGCAGGTAGGTTGTTCTAAGAAGGGGTAGTTTAAGGGAAAAATGAGGCTTTGAACACTTTTCTTCTGCACACAAAATCGCTTTCCTTCTTATAATGAAAATAACGGCTTTGTCGTTGGGTAACTGAACAAAAATATGCATTTCTATTTATTCCAAGTTGGTTATGGTAGTTTAAATAGAACATCTTTAATCTTTCTTCGCATCGTTTTGCCTGTAGGGTTTCTAAATTAGCTGTTTGCAAAAGGGCTGTTGGAGTCTTTCCAGCTATAACAATTGTGTATGAATCTTACACATTTACGCTGGATATTTTGAAGTTTGGTGATATTGATATTTATGTGCGGATCCCAAACAACCCTCATATTCAAAATTGGTCTAATGAAAGATTTCCACGCAAGTAGTCTGATGTCTGTCGGGGGTTTAGCAAGGGTTCTCCTTAAATACCAAAGTTGCCTCATAGCTTTATTTACAGTGTACGGAATGTGGTCATTCCATTTTAAATCTGATGTAATTATCCTAGGTATCTGTATTTAGTTACCTGAGATAAGGTGTTATTATCGATGGTTCAGCAGAACTTCAGCAGATTGACTTTTCGCGTCACAGTCATAGCTACTGTTTTTTATAGTTAATGCACATTTGCCAGGTTTTACACCAGACCTACATTTTACTCAAGGACATATTTAGCAGCATCTGATCGTTCTCGCTGGAAATCTCTTGATAAAGTATACAATCATGGCAAACAGTTGCATTTTAATTGACATGTCGGAAGCAATGCCGTTTATAAGAAAAAAAAAGCAGTGGTTCAAGGAGAGAACTTTGAGGTACACCGTATTCTACTGGCGCGGAATACTCACGAATTCAGTTAACGGATACAGTTTGAGGTATCCATCGCTTCAACAATAGGAAAAGTAAGACTGAAAACCTTGCTTGCCTAAATCAAATTTCGCAGGCCGATGTCGTCATTAGCACTGAGTCGAGGTTAGACGCTGATATTTCAAGCTGGGAAGTTCTTACGTCTGGATACATAGCTTAACGCGAGGACCGCTATGCGCATGGCGGAGGCGCATTTTTTCTCGTGCTTAACAGAATACAGAGTGTGCATTTGAATTGTGTCGATGCGTGTTCTGAAACAGTTTGGTGCAAATTACTAAGACGAAAGGCTTATTATGCCCTATGCTGGCGCCAAGTGTGTCCGCAGAATTGGAAGCAAAATGTAACTCGTGATATGACGTCACCAGAAGTGGAATTCACATCTTAATGGTCATGATGGGGCAGGTAAACGGTATGTCATGACATAGTCATGAGTCATGATCTAGGCGTAATGATTAAAGAAATGGTTATTGGTTCGTGATGAGTCATACAAAAGTCATGATTCATAGTCATGACTTGTGGGTAACAAAAGCGTTGGGTCATGGATTAGAAATGGCACGATACTACGAGAGTATCACGTGATGGCGCTGTTATTTAGATATGCAGTAAGGTACTTTAGCAAAAACTAATCTTTCAATAAAGAGTTCAGAAATTTGAGAAAGGAAAGTTTAGGATGGAAGGCTCACCATGCAGAAAAAAATCTCCAGGTTCAAATTCTTATACAGTGTTTATAATAATCGTACCAGCAATCTAAATCATTTATCCAAAGTAACCATACTACACTTCGGAGAGATTAGACAACACAAAAAACGTCAGGGTTATCAAACCACATCAATGTATTTAGTATTCATTTTTCCCAACACAATTCTTGACTAGAAAAATCTTCCAAATGATGTGGGTTGTGCCACCGATATTCAAAATGCTGTTGATATGGTAATGCAATGTACGTGTTTCCAAACTGACATTTTCATTTATTGGTATCATTATTATTAGTTATTTACCAAAGTATATTATTATATCATTGTGCTAACAAGTAGTTAATTCATTTACATGTCGTGTTAGTCTGCTAATTCTTCTTAATATTTGATCTGCTATATGTCTTTCTTATCCCGTCCTAGGAACGTTGCTGTGATCGTTTAAGGCACAAAACCTAAGCAGATAACCGCTAGTTTACTGCAAAACTATTTCTTAAACTAAAGCACTAAGATTGCCCACTGCGTCGTAACTGAAACTATATATCATCCCGGGAGGCTTCATAAGATTCGGAGCAGTGTCCAAACATGAAAATTTGAACCCCGCCTCCCCCGATAACTAATCCACTGAGTCCGGAAACTCATTTTCACGCTTTACAACGCTCGCTGGTGTCGCATCCTTCCGTCGGTCTAAAAGACCGCAAGAAGAGTAAGTAAAACCACGTTGTTCGTTGTCAGGTGAGCTTCTCATAAACACGACTGCGTTATCCTTTCCCCGCAGGCACTTGAGTATGCCCATTGCCTTGCGAAGAATTTAAGTTTAACAGAGCTTCTCCCCCCCCCTCCTGCCCCCCCCCCCTCCCGCCAGGTTTTATGGGTGTCGACGAGACGTTGAAAGCTCCTGAATAAGCAGCGTCGGTGGCCTCCTACAAACCGTACGAACCGAATAAGAAGAAAAGTAGAAAAAGGTATAGTTTAGTTTTCTGCCCGGCGAGCATCGAAAACATCCGGCCTGAACAGGAGCCTATATTGAAAGGCGCAGGTTGTTTATTAAGCAGAACATGGGATATACGAGGCAGAGTACATTGAAGTTTGGTTGGCGCTAGCAGCACAAAGAACAGCTGCTATTTTCATAGAGGAGTACAGCACAGTAAAGAAATACATATCTTTTGCTGTAACTTACTGGGCTTGTCTCTGAAGCAACGCGCAACTCTTTCACTTCTTCTTTCACTCCCACCTTCCTCTATTCCCTCACGGTGCGGGTCAAGAGTCCGCGAGAAGTCTGACAGATACTGCGCATTTCCTCTCTCATTAACTAATTTAGAATTTGCAGAAAAAAAATATTAAAGCACGACCATGACATGGCTAGGTGCAGGTCTCCACCATTCCATGGTGTCCAACGAAAAGTATAAAGCGCCTAATTTTCTCCAAACCATAACTTAAAGAAAAATTATAAAAAAAAGCCGCGGATTTGAAAAAGGGGGTGATACACAGGCTATCACTGCAACACTCACAGCTTTCTTTCTATCTCTAGGTTCAAGCCGTTCTTAAACCTTGTGGGGCCAAATTCAAGCTCAAGATAACTTTATTGCCAACGATGTAGAGGCCCCTCCGCTCCCTCAGAAAGTCCCGAGGGGGCTCCAAGGGAGAGGGAGCCCCGCAGGCGAACATCTTTCGCAAAGCGTCCCGTGCCAGACGGATTACACGAACTAGCTGCTCCGGATCCCGGCTCCGGTGGAGGGCATATCAGGTTTCTTTCTCGCTGATTCCATATATGCCCGGGAGAATGAGGGCATTCCCAAATGAGATGATCCTGATTAGCTATTATCCCGCATTCGGTGCAGACCATTAAAGGTTCCTCTCCCTCCCCGTGTATATAAGATGGAAAGAATCGGTTTGTTAGTAATTCTCTCCACTCTCTGCACTTGTTAGGTGTGAGAGACCGATCAGGAGGTGTGAGGTCTAATCTTTCATTCCTGTGTGCAGCCATGATTTCCGTGTACGTGATGAGCGGACCCTTCGACTCGGGTAAGGGTGATTCCACGGCCGCCCGGGTGTAGATATCTCGGGCGAGACTGTTAGCAGCCTCATTGCCTGGAATCCCCTCGTGAGCCGGGACCCACATGATGGAGATCTCTCTATCCAATACCGATTTTCCAAGTATCCTAACTGTTTCTTTCGAAACAATCCCCTTATTAAAGTTTCTTACTGCTATCTTGCTGTCGCAAAGTATGAATTTGGCTTTGGTGCTCCTGCAGGCTAACGCCAGAGCAGCCTCTTCCGCTATGAGCGAGCTTCTTGTGTTGAGGAATCCGATGACCACAGTCTCATAGTCTCCATCGACAACTACTGCCATTAGAGCCGCCCCTTTGAGATCGCAGGTCGCATCACAGTACGCAATTTGAGTAGAGTCTACCCCTCGTAGTCTTTTTCTTATAACTTTGACTCTATGTGCCCTGTGCTCCTTGTTGAGTGTCGGGTTCATGTTCTACGGAGTTGGAGTGATGTTCACTCTTTTTCGAACCTGAAGATATATTTCTGCTGAAACGTATGACAGCTCCCGCTGGGCTATGCTGGCCAGGGTCTTTCTTACTGCCCTCGTGGAACTCAGCCTCCAGAGTTGCGCCTCCCTCACCGCTGTAGCAATTTCACGCCACGTATTATGTATCCATGAATTCAACAGCTTCTCAGTTTAGACGCTGGTGGGAATTTTTAGTGCTCTTTTATATGCCTTCCTAACCATAATATTTAGTTTTTGTTCCTCGCTCTGGCTTAGATTCAGAAACGGGGTTGCATACGCAATCCTGCTGATAATAAACGAGCGTGTTAGGCGAAAGAGGCCGTGCCCCACACTCTTATCTTTGAGTGAAATTCTACGAAAGATTCCAGTTACCTGAGACACATAGTTGGCTAACTTGTTTATGACTATATTGTTTTTTTTCCATTCTCTAGGAGAAGGAAGCATAATACTTTGATTACTGGCACACTTGGTACCCTATTTCCCCACACCAGCACCTCCCCTGGCGGGTAGAGTTTTAGCAGGCGTCATTATTTAATTTTTTGTTCCTTCGATGTGAGTATAAAAATTGCAGACTTAAGCGGAGAGCAGGACTGTCCTCTGGCAAGAACGCATTCTTCTACCGTCTATAGCGATATCGTCAGCTTGCGTGTTATGTTGGATCCCCTCTATTTGTTTTAGGAGAGGGGAGAGTTTCCTCAGAGTAAAATTGAACAACACGGGGGAGAGAACAGATCCTTGTGGCGTTCCTCCATCCTCCATCGGCAATGATTCAGCCTTGAGATCTAAGAATTTGGTGGTAGTCTGTCTGCCCGAAAGGAAGTTCTTAACGCACCTGAAGCATTTCACTCCAACGTTGGAATCGTTCAGACCTTCGAGTACTGCCCTTCGTTCAACATTATCGAAAGCCTTCATGAGGTCCAGCCCGAGAATCGCTCTTGTGCCGGTCTGTTCTCCCTTATCTAGGACGCTGTGTTTCAAGTGAAGCATGACGTCCTGAGTGCTGAGACCCGGCCTATACCCAACCATTTCGTCTGGCCAGAGCCCTTCTCTTTCTATATATTTAGAGAGTCTTTTCTGCACTACCTTCTCCATCAGCTTCCCCAAGAAGGTAGTGAGGAAGATGGGTCTCATACTATTCAAGTCCGCAGGTTTGCCTGGTTTGGGAATAAGGACTAGGTTTGACTGCTTCCATTCCTTTAGTAACTCCCCGACCCAAATCGTGTTCGTTATTTCAGTCATATACCTGATCGAATTGCCTTCTAGATCCTTAAGTGTGGTATTGGCTATTCCATCTGGACCCTAGGCTGAACGCTTCTTTAGCTCGGCCAAGACCGCTCTTACCTCTGCCTTTGAGAAAGGTTCATGGAGTTTCGCATTGGGCATGCCCAAGTACTCCGGGGGGAGCTTGCTCAGTTCTTGGTTGATGTATACATTTCTAATGCGATCCAGCAGTTTCTCGTTTGAGCTCTCAAAGCTGTGCTTAGAAGCAATCTGTGTTACCCTAGTTTGTCGCATCGAACGACTATGATCTATTAGGTTACGCAAGATAGCCCAGGTTTTTGAGAGACCCATATTCTACCCTAACTCATCGCACAGGTCCATCCAGCCCTGTTCACATAGTCAGGCCGCATGTTTTTTGATCAACCTATTTTGCCTGGCCAGTTCTCTGCGTAGGTGCCTATTACATCACTGTTTCATTAGCTCGTCGTCCAGCTCTTTCTTCCGAGGTATCATATTAAATAATTGGCAATCCATTTCGGAAGGGTCGCCCGACATCTTAGCTTCCTCAGTAGCTTCCTTAAGATGCTAGTGTGGGACCCTGCGGCCCCTTTTATTGTTTAAAACCACGCGCGCTTTTTTATGTTTGTACTGATGTTTGTCCGGGCAGCGGGACTGCGCATGATCGAGCTGGGAATCGTGGGGGCGGATTGTTATCGGCGAGGAAGCGAAGGTAGATAAGCATGTCGAAAGCAAGGCTCGTGGCTTTTTTCTCGGCGGGAGACCAGCGTGGGGCGACCAGCGTGCGTCAAGGGTTAGCGGAATGTGCTCGGATGACGGTACCAAGATCTGCGAGAAGAAGACGGAAGCAGTGCCTGGAGGAGTAGCTTAGGCGTATTTGCGTGAGTTGTTGCCACGCGACGAGCAATGTTTCTTGTGCCGCCGTTAGTGCTTTGGCCCTTTGCTCGCCCTATTCGCTCCGCAGTGTGTTTCCTCTCGCCGTGGTTAGCCCTGACATTCTTTCTACTTTATCTTTGGTTTTCTATTGTCGCGAGCATGAACAACATGTTTACAGCTCAGTAGCGCCAAATGTTGTTTCTTTTTATTGAATGCTTTTTCGTTTATCCGGAATAAACCGGTGTTTTTAAACGAGACTGGATTTGTCACTCGTTGGGCGAGACCATGACCCGCGGACCCTTTTTCTGAAGGCGAGGCCTTCAACCTCCACAATTTTGTTTTCGCTTCTTTCACGCTGGGACCATTAAACACGGCCTTTTGTGCAAACTGCCGAGCTTCAAATACTAGGTATGCTAATGCAAAGCAACGGCTTTAACACTGCTACATTCTCCACACTCACTACCACTACATATCATATCGCCCGCCTAATCAAACGAATAACTATCAATTGCCGTGGAATGCGCGAGCGTGACCTCAAAACCATGGTAGAGGCATCAGCTTCGGGCTGTCGAGGAGGCCCGCGCGGCGGAGGAGAGCTTCGGGCTCTCTGTGCCGACGTGAGAGCTGCCCTCTACACCTGGCGCCTAGCCGAGTGTCCTTCAGGACCCTTACTGTGGGAAATAGTTTTACCAAACCAAATCAATTTATCACAAGCCACATTCTCTACTCGCTACCGTACTTATATCAAACAAAAACAGAGACAGACAAGGTTTCTATGGTTATTGGTAAAAGTGCAAATTGGTCTAGAGGAAAGAAAAGGCGTAGTACTTTTCACACTTCTGGGTGGACAGCTGACCTCACCGTAAGGAAAAGGAGGAAGAAAAGAGTGGAAGAAGATAGAAAACGGCGGCCATAGTGGGGAACTCCGAAATTATTTCGACAACCAGCGGATCTTTCATCGCAGGTGTACTAATTCCATACCGTGCAAAGAAGCCTTGTTTGTACTGGTGAAGAGAAAAGGACATTTTCGTAAGAAACTACAGGCAACACCGTTTTGTGCTAGCCTGTATTCAAAGCAGACTTAGTCAGTTGTATAGTTAGACACTGCAATGGTTCTAGACCAAGAGAGTACGCAGAGGGAAACACTAATTGGGACTGGATACATGATTATTTAAGAAAACAAAAACACGTTTTATCATTCCCTCGAATCACGCTGAACGTAATCCTCGGCCAACAACAAGTGGGGATGCAAGCACTCACAGTCTTGGAAAGTGTTTTGATATATTTCGCTGATTCTAAAGCATGACCAGATAACTTACATGGTTTAGATGACGACACACAATCACCAATAGATCTATGAAGGAAGATCAAATGGCATGGCTCGTATGGCAGAAATACTAGCCTTTCAACACAATGCGATGTCCGCGCAACCTCTCGCAACAAAGCCTCTCCACTGGACATTTGTTGTCAGTATAAAATTTTCCAACCGAGCGCGTCACCTGATATAAACAATCTCAGAACATATTTGAAAGGAAATAACCTTTGTCCATGACTATATCTTCTTCGGAGTGTCTTATAGAAATGGTGTTGTTGAAAGGGGTATACATTTCAAAGGTCTATTTTTCACTCTTTTTATGCCCGTAGTCGTGTTAAACTAAAGTTATGGTCAATGACATCGCTTCCTTTTATATATCTTCTTTGTGCGTTCCCGTCTCCCCGTTAGCCAAAACACAGGCTTCTAATAAATTCGTATCTGATGCAGTAAGTGAGACAAAATGCTGATAATCAGGTTTGCTGATCCTAGTATAACGTGCGGAAGCACTAGTTTGGCGTAGTTTATCTTGGTAGATGTAGAGGACGTTTTCGCTATCTTCCCGCCCGATGTTCAAACTGCAAAATCTGGGCCGCACACCACAACGCTTCTATCTCTCCGCGAGCTTGCTGCGACAGTGCCAACGTTACGCAAAGCCCCACCCTCACTTTCGCGTTGGTGCTTATGGTTCCCGAAAAAATTTCTAGGGCGACGTTCCACTACTTTGCCGCTGCTGGTTTAAATTTTTTTAGTTGCTTAGCAAGACAATATGAGCAGCGATTCATAGATTACTGCAGTATTATGTCTTAATTTTCCCGAACTGTTCCAAATTGCTGTCTTAGAATTTCAATTTTAGTAGCAAGGTTAAACAATGTCTATTTACTGAAGCGGCATTGCAGACTATGAAGAGGGCGATAGTAGGGAATTGGCTTATTTGAGGCAACTGATGTTCTTTAACAGAAACCGAGATTTCCGTCCTTTCAAAATAAAGCATTTGACCTAAGCGACATTTATGGGGAATAAAATCCAAAGGGAAATAGAAAAAATGAACATCTGTGCCGCTTCAATAAGTTTTTGTTAAGAGATAATTACTAATTGATGTGTATAAGTAATGCAAAGTATGAATTTCGGGCTTTTCAATGTAGGCTGAATGTTAATTCTCACTGAATTCCAATGTTTTATGTGGTTTGAGTATAAGACATACGGCAAGCTAGTTAGAAGGATTATCGTACAGAACACGTAAGACAGGATGGGTATTTTTCAGAAACATAATACCAAAGAAAAAGAGTGAGAATTCAGAGTTAAGAAATTTATTGAACGACTCTGTACCAAAGAGAAGGAAGCACCCGAACATGCAGTGCCCGCACGTATTGCGTTTTGCGGAAATATACGAATGAGGACTCAATGCATTCTCATTGTTTGCCAGTTACATACTATAACACTCCCTTTGAACAACTACAGTTACTGTCTAAAGGAGTTCAATTTGTACGCACGAGCTTTTTTGTCACCTAACTGCGTTTGAATGCAAACGAAGTTGGAGTCGTGGGCCGGCTGTCACTTCGCGGTCTGCGTCCCTGAGAGGCTCAAGGCCATCCATAAAGACCCCTTAATCTTCGTACGAAGCAGCGACGCGCGTCCACGTGTCGTACTGCCTTTTCATATGCTGGGATTTAGGGAAATGGCAGCTCTGCAGCAGAGACTCGAAGAAGAAGGTTCTTTATTCATTCAGCTGTGGACAGATGTCCAAGCGCTACCTGGTCACTTCCTTTATTCTGCTATGCAAACAGGAGAAGCAGTCCAAGTCTCGTAACACTGAGTAGCTCCAGTACCTCTAACACACGATGCTGCTGCCCTCACATTAAACAATAATTCTCTATTTTACTCAATGAACGCAGAAAATCTATATTCAACTTGAACGCGGCCTGAGTTTTCAGCACGAATTTAAAACGTCCACTGCAAATATTCCTGAAATGAGACGCGTTCAGAAAGTTTACTCGAAACTGAAGCAAATTTTAGGCGTTATCCAACCATGCGAACTTATGATATGAACATGGGGAAAAAAAAATCCTGTTTAAATCACAAGTCAACCACATTTATTTCCCTTCGACCGGGTTAAGTGGAGAAATATGGGAGAGGCCTTCACCCTGCAGTGGGTATAATCAGGCTGATGATGATGATGATGATGATGATGATGATGATGATGATGATGATGATGATGATGAACCACAAAGGCCCAAGATGCTTCGATGTGGCTCTGTTTATCACTGAAAGGGTCAAGGAAGCGGTGAGGTCTGCGCTGTTACTGCCATTCTGAACACTATTAAAAAGTTGAAAAATTTCTTGACTATGCACTTTCCTCGTGTGGTCGCAATATGCGGCATCCTTTGTTGCCTTAGTCTAATACTGACACTATTTGTCTTATGTCTAACCTAAAGCATTGATATGGAAGTGTGCAGTACGCGCTAGAAGGGGTACCTGCTAATAAAAAGGCACCCCCACAATGCACTGTGTAAAAATAGAATCACAGCTGAAAATTAGGTCTTGGTGGCCAGGTGGTCAGGACGCAATTCTATTTTTCTTCAAGTACAACATTCAGAATGTTCGAAAGTAAGTCGTATTCAGCGGAAGATTGGAGAACAATTTGCCGACGATTACGTTATTTCCTAATGCGGAATTTGAGCGCAGCTCGTCAGCTGTTTCACCTTTTTCGATAGATTGAGGCAAAGATTTCGAGCAATACATGTGGCTACTATTACAGACAACTATTTTATTTTTCACACATATGCCGTCGAGAAACACTCCACTAACAGTTCTTGACTGGCATGAAGGAAGCTTTGTGGTTAGAGAAATGAAGAGATCAATGAAGTTATCGGGAGGTTGCGGGAGGCAGCACGTGGGCCCATAGAAACGTTGCGCGGTGAAAAGACTAGTGCTACAACCTACAGACGAGAAGAAAGAGCATTCGCAAATATCTTAAACTGACTTGAAAACACTGTAGCCAAAGTTAGCAAGTGCCTCATCGAATTTCTACTATAAGTTTTAAAGAACAAAATTTCCCGACGATTACGTTACTTCCTAATGCGAAATTTGAGCGCTGCTCGTCAGCTGTTTCACCTTTTCCGATGATTGAGGCAAAGATTTCGAGCAAGACATGTATGTACTATTACAGACAAGTATTTTATTTTTCACACATATTTCTTCAAAAAACACCCCATTAACAGTTCTTGACGGTCATGAAGGAAGTTTTGGGGTCGGAGAAATGAACAGAGCAATTAAGTTATCGGCAAGTTGCGGGAGGCAGCGCGTGGCCCCATAGAAACGTCGCGTGGGGAATAGACTAATACCACAAGCAGACGGGAAGAAAAGCCTTCGCAAATATCTTAAACCGACTTGAAAACGCTGTAGCCAAAGTTAGCAAGTGTCTCGTTGAATTTCTAGCAATATATGTTTTAAAGAAAAATGAGGGCGGGCTAGACCCAGGCCAGGCCTTCCTCGAAAGCCAACGCACGATCGGCTAGGGATCTGGACTATCAAACTAGCTATATATACGCAAACTACATCAAAATATCATGTTTTTCTCTGTGAGTGTGTGCATTTTCGGTTAGTGCACATGCTACCCTGCAGTTAGGTGTTGGCGCTCGCATTATTAATGAATTATCTTAACAGTGTGTACCATGTGTGGTCACGTCTTCCACTTGAGCTCTGAAGCGTTCCTTTCATAATTGATTCACAGGAATGGAAAAGCGCAGTATCTGTCACACTTGCTTCTGTGGAAACCTGAATCATGCAGTAAGGGAAGGAAGGAAGGTGGGAGCGAACTTGGAGATGATTACTATGGAAAGGCGCAGTATCTGTCACAATTGTTTCATTGGGCACCTGAATCGCGCCGTAAGGGAAGGCAGGAAGTGGAGGTGGTTATGAGGGACAACGCCGACGCCGGGAAAATCAGGAATGGGCGCCAAATAGCTGCGCTCTAAAAATAAAAAGATTGGCTGTGGTTTGACCAATATCCATCCCGAATAGAATTGCGGAAGCAAGATCTGCGGCGAACGCGGCGGCGGCAGCGGTACCACTGAGTCCCCGCGGCGCGGAGGAGTCGGCAGTAGTAGCCCCGGCGCGCCAGCTGTGCACCATGTGACGTCACTCCATCCTAGCGAATGCGCAGCTGGCGCGGCGGTACGTCTGAGTCGCCCGCGCAGTGAAGGAGTCACGGCTGCTCCGACGCGGCTCTCCAGCTGTGATCCGTGTGTCGTCACTCGCTCCCCGCGCATGCGCACCTTGGCTCATCGGGGATACCAAAAATGGCTCGGCGCCTAGCATAGTGTTGCTTCCGCAGCAAAATAAATGTGCTTCTTACGCATATTTTAGTGTCGGATAGCTTTTAACCTAGCACGACAAAATTTTGGATGTTGCCACCTGACCGACTTTACTGTTACTGTGGCAACACTGAAACTTTTCTCTACCTGGTTGTATTCTGAGGCGATGTGATTACCGTATGTGTTCTGTCTATGACCAAGCACAAGGTCTGAGTGAAAGCTGATTGATTGTAATGAAAAGGTAATAAAACTTTTCTGAAACGAAGATATGAAAATGAAGTCTGAAGGTGTCTGTACGCACCATGGCTTGTTATACCAACTAAGCCCACAATTCAGCCCGGACACTTTGCAGCAGTACATTGCTGTCTGAACACATATTGGCTAATTACACCTTCCCAAGCTTAATTAGGTTCGATTCGGCTTAGTTAAGCTCAATAGGACTAACTCAGCTCATTTAATTAGTGCGAAAGCTCTTCTCGATTTCGCAAATAAAACTTCTACGGTTTTTATTGCATACGGTCAGCCTTGGTATTAGGCCATAGGCAGACGTGGGTTGTGCAGTGCAAAAAAAATCAACAGCAATACAATGCTTCATTAAGTCGAGCAAATAATTAAGAGTTGCTACAACACATACAAGGCAAAAACAAAATAAACATTTACGACAATGTGAAATGCTGGTTTCTGTTATGGAAAGAATCTAGAAATGAAGACCTGGTAGGACTCTCAACCACACTTGCAGGGAGGTCGCTCCAGGTGCACATTGGTCGAGGAAAAAAAGAGGCTTTCAACCCGTTTGTTTTGCATAAAACATTGGTTACTTTTGTGAATTAAAAGAACAAGTTTTACACTTGGCGACTGACTGAAAATAAGCATTTTGTGTGTATTTCAAGTTTGTTATGATAAATCAAATAAAACAGATTCATTAATTCGTGATGCCATCTCGCCTGCAAGCTCTCTAAATTGGTAATCGGTAAAAGTGCTGATGATGATGTTTTCCTACCATAACAAGTATAAAAAAAAACCTGACTAATTGATGGTGGACATTGGATTGAAGTTCGGTAATATTTAGCATTGTAGTGGATCCCATACTTCTGTGGCGTATTCTAAAATGGATGTAGTGAAAGATTTGAATGCAATAGTCTTATTTCTGTTGGCGATTTTCCAAGGGTTCTCTTTAAAAAGATTCGAGAGCACTGCAGAATCTGTAGTGGAAAGCCTGAGCGTTGCTGCTTTACACGTAAATTGCACGCCTCTTCTCTAAAACAACCAGCATTCCGTTCAACGCATCAGAGATCACCGGACTTCCATAATTGGTTTAAAGTAAAGGAAAGGCGCTGTATCTTTCACACGCGGAATGCTGACGCATCTCGTGGATGATTCTCGCCAACGCCAGATTGTCACCATGAGCCTAAAAATCTTCACCCTAATATCCAGACTGTTCCATTGATTTGTTTACTGTGCACATGATACTTCAAAGGATTAATTTTCCGCGTCACAGTTATAGTTAGCTTTCTTCTATAACTGGTGCACATTTGTCAGTACAGCAACGAGGCCTGATTGAATTTCACGGAAATTTATATTTAATTGGTCCTGATTGTCTTGGCTGTAAATTTTATGATAGTGGATAGAATCATCGGTGAACAAGCTTACTTGAACTGAAATATCGGAAACAGTGTCATTTGTAAGCAGTAAAGGAGTAGTGGTCCCAGGCGGTTCCTAATGTCAACCATATTTTCCCATAAACATTTTTGCGACTTGCCTCGTGGCGGCTGAAAAATACTCACCAAAAAATACTTCACCTTTTTGTCTGTATTGAAGCAGGTTCGAAGAATGTTCATTATTTTCAAGGTAATCGAAAAGTTTAAGAGCCACTGGCCGTGGTTTGCTTGGTTTCTTTCTGTCCATCCTGTTGTATTCCTTCTACGAAAAATAAATGCACGCCAAGTCTATTTTAGAACAAGTCATCGACCTCTCTTGAACTGTGACAAAGGCATTTCTTCTGCGCTCTCAGGAATGCTGGGCGCGATAAGGTCATTTCTTCTGCTTCTGTCTTCAATGGCAACTAATTTAAAGAGTTTTAATTACTTTTTTCGTATCAGTCATCCTTGTGTCTATCTCCATCCCAATTGGTACTGATTCTTGAACCTGGTTTAGCTTTGCCTCGATTGCGTCCAGCCTTCACTGGAAACTATTCTCGCCATTCAGGAGTTGCAACTGTAGCTCCTGAGTGTTCGGTTCCGGATTACTCTCAACGTCGCTACAGATCATCCGAAAATAGAGCAGAATATCTTACACGTGCTAGTACACTGCACAAACACTCTTGGGATACGCCAGTAGACTCAGACAACGGTTACCAGCTTTAAAGTGGAAAAAATTATTACTTACCTGCACGAAAAGCCCGAAAGGGTTTGTCACAGTGTTGACGGCTGGCCCGCTGACGTGCCTACTAAAAAATATTTCTCGTTTTCAAGATAAACAGATATTGTTAGCACTACCCATTCAACAACTATTACTATTACATTTGCTACCTTATGTCCTCCTCTTCCTGATAACAATACCTCCACTGCTGCTACTACAGATACTAATTATGGAGAGAGAGAAAGAGAGAGAGAAAAGCAACTTTTATTGCCAAAACAGTAATTAATCATTAAGGCATGTCAGCCTGACGTGGCCCCCAGGTGGGGGCGAATCTCTGGGCCCACGAGACAAGCGCCAGCTGCGTCTTCCTGCCTGAGCACATAGGAGGTTGGTCCCAGCTCTTCTCGGAGGAGAACCTCTACGAATTATAATATTTATGATGATGATGATGATGATCACCATACGATTATACACATGTTAGTGACACTTGGAACGACTAAAATAAGCAATGCTCCTACCGCTGTTAATACGACTTCCACTTATCTTCCTCATTCTACTAATATGGCTAGCAGCTATTACATTTCATGCTGCGGAGCTGTACGTACTACGACGTTTTCTGACACAGCAATTTTTCTTGACGAAGCCCCGATGATTTATAAACTGCGAACCGTGCGTTTACGCCAGAACTCTGGCGAAGCTATGAGCGCTGTCACACAAAGAATCGTCTCAGACGGTGAGGGTCTTTCGGCGTTTTACTCTTAGCCATTTAAGACTTTTCTTTTTGAACGTCTTCCTTCCGGGGCTGCATCTCTGTCTACCCAGTCATGTCTGAAAGGCAAGTGGGTCCTTTCCACCAGCCCCGAACCGGCTTGTGTTGAAAGACGCTTCCATTCTGCTGCTCAGATCAATTTGGCTGCCACCGAAACTTTCGAAAGCAAAACAGAGAAAGAAGCTCTCCATCAGAGACCCCAAGAGAAACTGCCGTCAATAAATTGACTGAGACGAGAAGCGCCTGGAATAAAATAACAAGCGCCTGTATCGAGGCAACGAAGGCTAAATGATCACATGGGCATTACAACACGCCGGAATTGTAACCTTGCGTCATCTATGCGGCCGCCGTCATCACGTGAATCGGGTACTAGGCTGCTATGTATTGAAATAAAGATGTGCCTTCCGGGCTGCTGTGATCGTCCACAGTTCTTCGGCCTTGAGTGGCTTCTGCACCGACTTCAATGGCGGTCGATATAGGCTGGATGCATGGAGTAACATCGCTGACAAAAAAAAAATAATCTGCTATTCGTCATTGGGGTTTCAGTGAGGACCTAAGGTGTTAAAATGTAGGTAAACATGTCCAAAATCTTGGATCAGCCTATATTCAACTGTCCACAATGCGGGAATCATGCAGATAGCCGTCCTAATATAAGGTATGGTTTGGCTTGTAGGGTTTAGCGTCCTAAAGCGACTCAGGATATATGAGAGACGCCGCAGTGAAGGGTTCTGGAAATATCGATCACCTGGGGTTTATTAACGTATACTGACATCGCACAGCACACGGGCGCCTTGCTATTCGCCTCCGTCGAAAATCGGCCGCCGCGGCAAGGATTCGATACCGCGTCCTTAGGAACAGTAGTCGAGCGCCCACGGCGGCTTTGCCTTTAATAAAGCCCCAGATATAGCAGAAATAGTAAACTACATAGACGACAAAGTAAAGCCATTCAAATTACCGCTTAAATGATTTTTGGAGAAAAAACTCAAAGCAGCGAACGTGGGGATTTATCACACGTACGTTTATGACTATTCATCTTCCATAAAACTATGTAATATGAAAGCTTTCTTTTGAACAGCTGTATTTCATTAAGACGTCAAACCACGTTGTCTTCTGGAGAAACATTAATTCTTAAATGTACTTTGGTACTTTGCCAGTATAACCAAAGTTTCACAAGGGGCATGCAGTACCTCAAACATTGAGGCTAGCTACACTTCATTTCTTCCTCTGGCCCTTCCTCTCATATTTAGTTACAACTTCAGAGAACAGCATTAAGTTAAAAAGAATTCGTCTCATCAAACTAATCTTCGTATTCTTACTCCCTTTTATCCCCATTCATGGCCATGAGCCTTCTCATTCAATAAAGGACATTCAATCAATAAATCTCAGCTTTTCCGCAATTCTTGTGTTCTAATGCGATCTTCAGTCGACTCTATAGCTTTCCCTCGAAAATGATGCATGAGCGTGTCAGTTTTTGTGTGCTCGTTAATTCATTCATTAAAATGTTCATTCATTAATCCTTAGAACAAAGGAACGCGATTTTCGTTAAGGAGAAGAATTTTTCTATGTTCCTCTTTTAGATGCATTTCGTTCAAGTTGTGCATGCAATACTGGAGGCATACGAGATGCGTAGATCATAAGTAAACTAAATTAAGCACAGAAGTAAACGCATTATGCATGTATATGTGTGCTACTAAATGCGGGCACTAAAGCCACATCTCGATAACGCGAACAGTTTTCTTCCGAACAGAACTGTCCATGCAGCGAGCTGCTTGATATGACGAATCATGACAAAAAACAGGAGCACATACCAGAGAATATTTACAATGATTAAGTATCCCCGATGCGTATTTCTATATGCGGGTGCGGAAGTAACTGAACGAAATTTGAGACCTATAGTGCTTTTTTTTTTTTTTGGCTGTCATTAGCTTACAAATTTGATACAGTTTGAATTGCCTGGTGGTTGCAGGAGGCAAAGCCTGATTGCACTTCTATAAAAACAGAATCGGTATAGCACAATTCACTATTACACACATGTTCCCTGTCCGCTGACCGTGAGTGAACAGGGCTTTCCGGGTGGTAAAATCGGCACGCAAAGCTTTCATGGTAACCAATTATTCAACAAACTAAAGAAACGCGTAGATCTGGCTGCTTAACGTTATAATGGAAGGAATCATTACACAAGTTAAAAATGCAGAAACATTACAATCTGCAGCTTAGCAAATCATCTAGATGCCGGAAACACACAAAAAAAAAATGAAAGCAAAGACATTTCCGTTCCGTAATCAATCTAGGGGTATGCCGGTTTGCAGAAACAACGGAACCAAATTAGCCTTTAACAAAAGGCTGCCAAATTCGTTTATGGTAAGTACCACCGCATCGACACTCCCTCTGAGCTTCCTGTACGTGCATAACTTAGCCCTACTAGTACCCGATCGTAACATGCACCCCATAATTTATTTAACTTGTCTTGACTGCATGGAGCCCTCCTATTTACCGTAACAGTTAACTTGCTCTCTGAAAACTAGCAAATGCTAAAAAGTTGGCATTTCAAGTATTTATTTGGATACCCAGCACAAAGAGACGCAATTCGGTTCCCCACTTCTCCACAAGCAGTCCGGAATAGATTTTTTTTTTTGCTGATAGTTAAAGTATTTTCTTGTCAACTAGGAAGGCAGTGAAGAAAGTCCAGTCAGCACACAGGCTTTTACGACAAGCTCTGAGAGACATAAGCGGGTTCGACGTTCGTCCGTTCGCACTGTCGAGGTATTGACGAGCTTGCGGTTATTGCCCTTTGTCAACGACATCCTTTGCGCCCATGGCTGCTGGTCAACTCATTAGTTCACCACCCACAGACTAATCTTCAAAGGGCGGCCATTCTAGTTTTCTCAAATCGAAGGCATGAATGGAGGACAGTCGCAACGGTGATGTTAACAAAGCAACATGCATTATAGAATTAGGTGTCGAGACAAAACACTATTAATCTCAATGAAAACATAAGAGAGAAAATCAATACAGGTACGGTTAAAGAGAGAGAGAGAGAGAGATGTATTCCTAAGGAGAGCAACAAACTTGTTACATAGACAGTAGGTCCTAGAGCAGATTACGGTGCGGTGAATGAAAAGGAGGGGACGGAGGGTGGCTGCTCCTGGCCCTGATGGGGCTGGGACAGGTAGGTCACCGCCGCTTGCGGTGGGGGCTAGCCTGCCACCGAATTTTTGTCTGTTGTAGACCATCATTGCACCCACCACCGCTTCAGTGGTGGACGACGGCTGTTGCGGCGCGTGTCTTTCTTGTTTTTCTTCTCTATTTTCTCATCTGTCCTTACGAGGCAGCGGAGGTGGCTCAGCTACAGAGCCAGTTGCAGATCCGTGAATTTTATTTTTTAATAAGCCTTAAAGGGTATGTCGCGATAACGCAAGCGACCACCCAAGTTATTATGCTCAGCTTTAACGAAGCCACGTGAACGTCCTTGCCTGGTCTGAGAGTAGCATGTCTGACTCGGCATCCAAGAGCACTGGATGTTGAATCTTATTCTCCCTTCTCACTTCCAACGAGCAACCCGAGTTGGTAGCTCCTTCCAACTTTCGAATATGATTCCCGCACAAGCTATCGCAGAGTCTGTGCCCGTCCATGCTGGGCGCCCCCTGCCAACGCCATGCCAGTAATTTTCACTCACAGCGCTGCCACCGACGTCGAGACTAACTCCAAAGGTAGGAAGGTGCACGAATCAACCATCCAGTGTTCTTGGATGCAGTCATGCCCGCTACTCCTAGGCCACGCGGGTACGCTGATACGGCATGGTTAAAAGGAGGCTGTTTATGTCGTGGGGCAGCCGTCATACCATTAAAAAGATTAGGTATCGCTCACAATTTTTTGTGGTTTCTGAAGCATGACGATGTGAAACTTAAGTTTCTAGGACTACTCCGAGGCTACGCATTTCTAAGCTCTCGTCATCGCAAAGTAACCTTCCTCATCATCCTGCTTCTGCCATAGCAAATTATAAGAATGGATTCTGTGGCAACCACCCTCCATTTTTTGCCGACTATTGGAATACCTCTACAACAAAGCGAAACCCAGGAACGCACGCTTGATATATGTTGCTGTTAGAATGACCTTACAACACATGCTGCATATTTCCACTTGGCAGAGAATGGAGAACGCTTGCATATCAGACCAGCAGCCGTGCGTTGGGCATTCTTCCTCTCCATCAGACAGTGAGAAAGAAAAGAAGCACAAAAAATGAAACATAAATATGTGATAGCCGAAGTACTGCGATGTTTGAAGGACCACGGGGCCTCTTTTCGTTTTAGCAAATTTTGAGAACGTGTGCAGCTACTTGTGAAGAACCAGCACAAAAGAAAAGAATACCGACCAACACAGCGCTGACTAACAGCCGGAAGTTTCTATTACTCTTTTTTCTTCCTCAAACAGAGGTCAATCCCGCATGTCGATCTTAAAAATTCCACATCATCCATTCGTCTAAAACGCGATATTAAACTTAACTGTCTCTATACACCGGACATTGGACGTATATATACCGTCATCGGACCACATCTTTATGTTCCAACTGCCCCTCCAACTGTCTGTCTGAATGCCCATCATCCATACAATCATCACAATACACCTTACTGTCTCTTGTTCGCGTAGTGTTTGGCTCGCCTTGAACCAGTTGCAAGACGAGCTGGAAACTTAACTTCTAACAGGGCTGTAAATAAACTGCCTTCTGTTTCTCCTTCTCTGCCCAGTTCAGTCACTCGTATGTGAAAGACGATTACAGAATTCCCCGTATTCCGCTGGTGGCTGAAATCAATCAGACGCACTCAGCTAGCTTGTGGCTGAATGTCCACAACTTAGGCTGTTTAGTTGTGCCAGTTGTATTACTCCAACGTTTATAGATTATAGTCCTTCATAGAGCCGCTTTGGCGCGTTACACCCCATAATCTATAACCTAACCCATCACAGTTTACAACCGTCAGAGTGAGTAGCCCTATATCTCACTTTCCTACAGGTTCCTGATTTTTTGGTTCTGCTACCACTGAATACTTGCTTCTCGCAATTCGGTTGGTAAATCCTGCTACCGGTTTGAAATTATTCTTTCGACGGCCTTGAGCGTTTAATTATAAGAATTCGCTGCGAAATCCAAATGACGTGAGCGGCCCGTGCAGTGACGCATGGTAAAGTGGCCATAGTACAAATATCGATGATGAAATCCTACAACCGTTCTCCTCAATCGACATACATTTGCAAAGCATGCATTCACTTCTTTAGCACTCAAGGTATTATAATCACTGATTACCACGCAGAGTTCAGCCCCGAAGCCACAATGCAGCATTCAAGTATAGTAGTGATGTGTAACATTCTAGAATAGCCATTCATTGACACCTCCTTCTTTCATTCAGCACGTTTCGTAGAAGATTCAAGTCAATGAAAAATCAACTACACCTACGTCGGGAATCAATTATCCACAGATTGCCAGCCTCGGCGGGCGCCTGGTCTGTCCGATCGTAATCTTGTCGCTATATTGCGTAACAGCATCCTTTCTTCTACCATGGTAGCGAAACTTTACGCGCCACATTCCGGGATTATTAGCATCCTATTTCGTCGCGGATATCACGACACGAAGCATAAAGGTGTTAAAAATAGCGCAGCGGTAGCCCTCGGATCTAACAGCGTACTTGTGCATCGCCACTAATTAATAAGGAGCCTGGAAGGGATGACGCTGCACACACGAGTACGCCTAACGGGCTCAGTAACCCTCATGTGTGCCACGGGCGCTTCGAAGTGTTTCTTATAGGGGCTCCTTAATAAAGCAGCATCGTGACTGTAGCCAACTGGATAATCGTGAGAATGGGACGCCCCTGTCTCGCCTTTTCTGTGTCGAATTCAATCTCAATGGGCGTGATGTAAGCGGAGATTTAAGCGCCGCGTGATATCCCAATGTCGCCTCTGACTGCACAGAATACGTGACCGCGGCGATAAACTCGGAATAATCGACGCTGAGCCGAGATATTTAGGTGAACCTGAGCAGCTCGCAGGGAGTGCATGGTGAAGCTCCTTCTAAACCGAAAGGCACCATGTTGTACAGTAGCTTTCGATGAAGTCAGCAGTGACGTCCAGTAATGATGTTGGTTCATCGCAATCTCTCAAGCCGCAAAATTCATCGGCCTAATTTTTAGATTATGAAGCTAGTCACTTAGGCATCTTCCTCGCATGAAGCAGCCGAGCGGTCTGATCCTTAGTGCCAAGTGAGCTCATGTTTTCCAAACGCAAACTTCTCTTGGTGGTCCTGGTGCTCGGGTATTCCTTGCTGCTAACTTCGTTAGCTTGCTACTAAGGTAGTTCCAAAGCAAAATAAATTCAAGAAAGCAAACTGGTTATCTGAAGAGGCTTTGCAAATAGCTGAGGAAAGGAAGATGGCAAAAGTTACGGGGGAAAAAGAAAGATACAAGGTTCTCAATGCGGATTTTCAGAAAATAGCAAGGAGAGATAAGAATGCTTCCTGAACATGCAGTGCCTAGCAGTTGAGGACAACTACCAATTAAGGAACACAAGAGCTCTGTATAAGACAATCAAAGATATCAAAGGAAGCTTCTGTGCTAAGCTGGGCGTGATAAAGGACAAGCGAGGCAAGGACCTCACTGAAGCCTCAGAGATTAAGAAGAGGTGGCAGGAATACACAGAAGAACTGTACAAGAAGGACCCGAATGTGCAAACCCAACATAAGACGGTTGTGATTACTGATTTCGAGCCGGGCATCCTGAAGAGTGAAGTTGAATGGGCCTTAGCCAGCCTTGCTAAGAACAAAGCTAGCGGAATTGATGGAATTCCAGCTGAGTTGCTTCAAAACCTCAACCATGACGTTGTTAACATTCTGCATACATTATATCAGAAGATTTGGACAACCCTGCACTGGCCACAGGATTGGAGGAGGTCAGTTTACATCCCCATTCCAAAGAAAGGCAGTGCCAAAGATTGTTCCAACTACCGCACGATCGCGCTTATTTCGCATGCTAGCAAGGTGATGTTGAAAATCCTCCAAGGTAGGCTGCAGCAGTATGTGGACCGGGAGCTTCCGGACGTGCAAGCTGGGTTTCGCAAGGGCAGAGGAACTAGAGACCAAATTGCCAACCTTCGCTGGATCATGGAAAAAGCAAGAGAGTTCCAGAAACCCATCTACTTCTGCTTTATTGATTATGTGAAAGCGTTTGACTGCGTATATCACAGCAGATTGTGGCAAGCTCTCCAAGAGATGGGAGTTCCAATTCACCTCATCTGTATCCTCAGGAACCTCTATGAAGGGCAAGAGGCCACAGTTAGAACTGGGCATGGTCTTACTGGTTGGTTTCCGATTGAGAAAGGAGTGAGGCAAGGCTGCATACTGTCGCCCTGCCTATTTAACCTATATGCAGAGTGCATCATGAGGAAGGCCGGTCTGGACGAGTCTTCAGCTGCAGTGAAGATTGCTGGAAAACGTATCAACAACCTTAGATATGCGGATGATACCACTTTAATGGCAGGAAGTGAAGTGGAACTCAAGAGACTTCTGATGCGCGCACAAGAAGAGAGTAAGAAGTTCGGGCTTAAACTGAACATTAAAAAGACAAAGATCATGGCGTCTTGCCCTATCAAGTCCTGGAGCATCAAGGGACAAGAAGTAGAAGCTGTGACAGATTTTCTCTTCTTGGGCTCCAAGATTTCCTCGGAAGGAGACTGCAGCCATGAAATTAGGAGACGCCTGCTTCTGGGAAAGAAAGCAATGGTTAGCCTTGACCGCCTAGTAAAGAGCAGAGACATTAGTCTGCCAACCAAGATCCGTATAACTCGTGCTATGGTCTTTCCAGTTGTGATGTATGGATGCGAGAGTTGAACTGTGAAGAGGGCCGACCGCCGAAGAATTGACGCGTTTGAATTGTGGTGCTGGCGAAGACTCTTGAGAGTTCCTTGGACTGCCAGAAGATCAAATCAGTCGATATTGTCGACCATAAACCCTGACTGCTCATTGGAGGGTCGAATTCTGAAGTTAAAGCTCAGCTACTTTGGTCATCTGATGAGAAGAGAGGAGTCGCTGGAGAAAGATTTGATGTTGGGAAAGGTTGAGGGTCGCCGGAGAAGGAGTAGGCAGCGAAAACGATGGTTAGATGGCATCCTCGAGGCACTGCAGATGAAGGTATCTGATGTTAGGAAGATAGTAAGAGACCGGAAAGCGTGGCGTGACATGGTCCATAGGGTCGCGAAGAGTCGGACACGACTGAACGACTGAACTGACTAACTGAACTTCGTTAGCAAAGGTTTCGACTGCACCTAGAGGAGACTTAAGGATCTTGGGCGCTGCAATGCGCAAGACTTGAAATCACCATTAATGACAACACGCGACTAATAGGCTTGGATAAGCGGATTAGGCTTGCATCTGATGCTTCTCTGGTTCTCCCCGTAACGCTGCTAGAACAATCAACCATACAAAAGTTAAGTACTTGGACTCGAAATGTTAAAATTTTTGAACTCCTCACCGCACAATTGAAAAATTATTCTGAATAAGAATTGAACTACATTAGTATAGCTGTACACCTAAAATCTAGTTCACTAAACAACTTTCATTACTATAAACTGGTCGCAAAAAGTGATGTTTTTAAATCGCATTTACTCACAAAAATAATGTATTTAGTCAAACGATTTGTTGGTGTTCACAAATAAAGAAAAAGAAAGCAAACAAGTTAATAAAACCACCACCTTTTTGTTTGGTTTCTTTTGTGGGGTTTAACGTCACGAAGCAACTCAAGCTATGAGAGACGCCATAATGGAGGGCCCCTGAAATTTCAGCCGCCTTAACGTGCACTGACATCGCACAGCACACGGGCGCCTTGCTTTTCGCCTCCAATGAAAAGCGGCCGCCGCGGCCGGGATTCGATTCCTCATCCTTGGGCACAGTCAAGCGCCTTAACCAGTGCACCACCACGGCGGTGCCCACCAACTTTCTTTCTGCCAAATTATATCCTAGTAGGTCATTCCCTCCTCACATGTCGCCCCGCCGGGGTCGCGCAGTGATTACGGCGCTCGACTACTGTTCCCAAGGATTCGGGATCGAATCCCAGCCTCGGCGGCCGCTTTTCGTTGGCTGCAAAAAGCAAGCGCCCGTGTGCTCTGCGATGTCAGTGCACGTTAAAGAACCCCAGGTGGTCGAAATTTCTGGAGCCCTCCACTACGGCGTCTTTCATAGCCTGAGTCGCTTTGGGACGTTAAACCCCATAAACCAAACGAAACCAAACCTCCTCACATGTCATTAAAGAGCTGAAGCCAAGAAAACAGTGAAAAGTATGGACAAACAACTGTCACTCACTTAGCTCGAAAAGCTACAGGCAGTATTTAACTGGACTTAAACGAATTAAGCCGTGCGAAAGCACTCTTTGACATGATTTCTAATGGTTTTTCTTGGTGGTTCGGCATTGCGAGACTTGAACATAGTTTTGTAAAGCGTTAGACGTTTGTAGTAGGTTTGGGTTTTCGGGAAGAAAAGGTGCACTATCTGTCACATTTCTATTGAACACGTACAATTGTGCATTTACAATTAGCGGCATGATATATAATGTTCTTAAGTAGTTGGTTCGAATACTTACTGCAACATAGCCCCTAACTTGTCTGGCAGATGGATGCTTAATGGTATGCAAAATAGTATGCCAGCTTCTTGAATGTTGTACAAAGCACGGTTGTGCCACAATATTGATGCGTTGTCACATTATATTTGCATTGCCACTTCGCGTCAACAGTTTCTGTTCACACTTTGTGCTCACTACACAGATGAGGAAGCCAAGTTTCTGCCTTGAAAGAAACGAGCGGGTAACTCCAACGTCTTGGTGCGCGGAGCTGTGCGGACGTTTGAAGCTTCGAAATCAGGTTATTTACTGTCTCAGTGATCCCAAGTATCGACCTAACCAGCCTGCGGTCACTAATGTTCGCTTCAGTGGAATTTGAACCTGTTCTCCATCGCCCCGCTTGGCGAAGAACGTAACCAAGCACCAATTTTCCCTTAGCAATGCAACCTTGGGAGTTACTTCGTGTGCTCCAGATATATTTGGAAGTTCTATGTGCACTATCTGCGTCATGTCGGTCACTCAAGCATGAACAAGTTTGCATCCTGCAGCTTAAGGATGCTCGGGAAATCATCTTTGCCGGTTATCGCTCGAATAGCCGCAAGAAAGCAGAGAACACCGGCAGCCTCAGAAGTGCAGTCATAAGCACTTCTCGCTGCTGTTATGCGATTTGTGGGAGTTCAAAAGGGGTACAACACACCCAGTATCCGCTGAAGCAAAGTGTAGGTGCGCATTTTAAATAAAGGTTTTTCTAAACTTGTTAAAAAGATTTTCGGCGAAATACCTGCCACAAAACAAGCCTTAAAACTACTCTTATTGAAAAGAGTTCCTCTGGTGAAATCTATTCCAGTGAAATTCTCAACATATATTATGAGGTTTTTTTTTATCCTGGAATTGTATTCAGCGCATGCTTTTGCGTATTCTATGTAGACTGCCATACTGCACGTTGCATCTGGGAGCCGTATTCGCCGAGTCCTATTATTGATTTAAAAGCTTCCAACTAGAGGTGCATATGTTCCTGTTTCGAATCCCTGCCACACGATAGCCTTCAACGTTATCAGGAAATGCATACTATATGCAAGAATAACTCGGATGACATCGCTCTGTATGCTTTACGGAAAAAGATTACATCACAGTTTTGAACGGATGTTGGGAAAACTGGCGCCACATGGTGTTAGGTCAATGGTAATTATACATACATGAACGACCCGTGTAGAGTTGATTGAGGCCTCAAAGTGCGCTAAAATAACCATATTCTGTGTAGACCAGGAAAGTGTTATAGTCAGGCAATGAATACAGCCAAGGATGCTTGCAGGCTCAGTGGAAGCGCGGTCAATTGACATAAATGTTTGGGGTTTTGGTATGGTGAATGTGAAAGAAAGCAGTATTATGTGGTTATTGACTGCAACAAATTATCTCGGACTCCACTTCAGAACTATAGGGAGAGTGACCCATACTGGTGGTAACAGACAGATGCATTGCGCATTGCAGAACAAGACTGAAAAATTGGCCTAATTCTGTTCTTATTCTGGAAATATTTACGTCAGTGGCCGAGTCGGCCCTAAGGAAGAGCACGGTAAGTGCAGAAAAGCGTGATGGCAAGCAATCATACAAGAGAAGCAAACGTGTGACTGTTATTTCCTGTCTGCATGTAATTTCTCACTCCCAGAAAAAAACAAAAACAAAAAAAGTTGCGAATAAAGCTGGTATTGTGGTGTTTTCTGCAGCTGATCGGATAGCAAGCTTGGACCGAACTGTGAATGAAGCGAAGGCCAAGGTGGCCAAGTGCACAGTTGCGAGTAAAAAAAAAAAGATTATCACAATCACCGAATTGCTGGAATGACAACGCGAGGCGCTGCGGTTCACAAAGAGGCTGATAACGAGATTACCGGGCCATTCCCATTCTTCAGTAATAGAGGATCCACCGAACTTCATTTTTGCTGACATAAAAGAAAGAAAAACAAGGCATCGTTGGTAACCATGACTAAGATAAAAAGCATTGCATCATGCACACTCGCGTATACATCGAGTACACCCCTGATGGGGAGTACAAGTAGGTCACCGCCGCTTGCCTGCCACCTAATTTTTATCTGTTGTAGGCCGTCATTGCACCCGCCACCGCTTAGGTGGTGGACGATGGATGTTGTTGCGGCGCGCGTCTTTCTCTCCCTCTTTCTTTTCTTCCTTCTCTAGTTTCTCTTCTGTCTGCACGAGGCAGCGGAGGTGGCTCAGCTACAGAGTCAGTAGCAGGCCCGTGCATTTTTTTTGCTTCTTCCTACAGCCACAACAACAACAACAGCACAGTCGCGTAGGGGCTGCTTGCACTTTGACGCTCGGGATAAAAGTTCCTTCCACCCTCCCCCTCTCTACTACAAAAATGAGAAAGGCCCGATAAGGATTCCTGCTAGCCGCAATGCCGCGTGGTGAGATATCATAGCTCCGCGGTCACCAGTCTTTTGTGCTAATATTTTTTGCTCGCGACTGTACTGCGTGGCATCGGCTACACTTCGCCCCTTGTGATAAGGTGGTTACCTGCATATACCTCTGCTTTGCGGTGGGCAGTACGCAGGGAAAACTGGACGCTGTATATATCCATAACATAACACTGTTACAAAGGTTTAAAAGTAGTTTCTGGGCGCCTCGGAACTCGCTGCCTGGATTGTGAACGACTAAAGAAAGGAGAAAAACAGTTCCTGCTGCGGTATTATTAAACAGCTGTGATCGCACAAAAAGCAAAACAACACAAAACGGGACAGAACAATGAAGGTATTAATCGAGGCTGAAACAAAATTAAAACAGGAAATCCATGCGTCAGTTCTTCTTCGTTAGTGCGCCTACAAAAAGAGCTCTATCATTAGGGGGAGAGATAACCGCTGCTGATTTTGTGTGTGTGCTTTCTGCTATGTTCAGGATTCCTTCTTTGTGTTGTATCTTTCCTTGCCGGCGACACCTGTGTATTTTTATTATTATTCTGACTGATAAAGAAAAAGCTAAAGAAACTTTAGCTGACAGTCAGCGCTGTGATCGTCAGCCTTCTCCTCTCTTGTTCCTGTCTTTGTTTACGCTGTTCCGCACAAGATGCTTCACCAACTAACCTGCCTAAATGTTTTGATTGCCGAGTGCATGCTGGCAGTGACTTTAACAGCGAGTGAAAATAACTGTTTGTTGAGTGTTTTAAATATCAATTATTTAACAGTTCACCATTACTAAAGTAATGGGCCATTTCAAATGTTTGCAAGAATAAAATAACGATAGGAAATTTGCAGCAGAAAAGACGTATAACGACAAGCTTATGCTCGCACTCTATATATATGCCCATGAGTTGCTCGCTCATGTCAGTCGCGCATGTCAGATGGTACGGTACGCAGTAATGTTCTCTTGCAGAAATTATGACTTCTTTAGAAAAACATACCCTGTTATGTGATAGAGCCCGTATTGTACGGGTCCGTCACTTTGCTCTTTGCATAATATCGTGCTACGCTTCTTTTTTTTTTTACGTAATGACGCACAAGATGCCAACAAGCGGCACCAATGAACAGAGGTTCGTTCATGGGCTGTATCACAATTGCGTCTCCCCCCCCCCCTTTTTTTTTTCAATTAGTTCTTGTGGTGTGTATTGCGGCCAGGGAGAGAAGAACACACCAGTCTCATGAAAGCACGTGTCACAGGTTTCCAGCCTAACCGTATGCGTTTTGATGCAATATAACTATTATCTTCACAACGTACTGCTGGCAATAAAAAGTAATTGTGATGAACTTTGTAATATGTAATTCGTCAATGAAATTGCACTGCCAGTTAACTTCAGGGACGAATTGCAGAATATGATAAATTACATACGGCGGGCAGAGCTGGGCGAAGAAAGCTGAAGTAGCGTTCAACAATCTGAGAGCGAAACAAGGATATACATTAGTTCGCGAATCTCTGGAAGTCAAAAAGGTGTGCATCTAATTAGGACATGTACTGATCATAGATCCGAACTTCGAGAATGAAGTAGCAATCATATTAAAAATGGGATGGAGCGCGTAATTTTTCAGTTCCTCTTATATCATGATTGGCATGCTTCTAGTATCTCTGAAGAGGAAAATATATGACTGCGGAACCTTACCGCTACTCCCCCAATGCGCAGAAAAGTGGAGCAGAACGAAAGCCTTAAGCTAAAATTGAGGACAACGCAGGAACGTCCACGGGAGCTTAAAACGTCTGAACCCGCAAACGAAACTGACAAAATCCTCTCAGTTGCTGATCTCCCACACAAAACGGAGAGTTGAGCTACTTGGTGCAACATTTTTAAAACACACAGCGCAACAGACCAAGGACAAGCGAGTAGTATTACTCGCTTGTCTTTCGTTTGTTGCGCTGTGTGTTTAAAAAAATCTTTCACACGTGGTGCGTTTCACCAAACAAAGGAATAACGTGAGTCTTGTTAGCGTTATGGCAAAAACTGTTTCGAGGCACTCGGTGCAACCGTGTTCCTGCGTACCTCAAGCTGAAAGGATTTAGAAAAATGACGCTGGGTTTAGTCACTTTGGAAACTAAAGGAATTGGTCAAGCGTTATTAGTCCCTCAAATTCTAGCTAGTAATCTCTCACAAATTGGCTGTGGTGTAAAGGAGCAGAAGCCATACCCGCTCCTCACTAAGTCAGCAATGGTTGTCGCAAATACCAATTTCTGTGAAGTCGCAGTTTACCACTTTTTAAGGCTGTATAAAAGAGCCTAAGAACGTCTTCCAGTTGGCCGTTATTTTCATTGGGGAAATATGATACTAGCAGAAGTGGCACATTTCAGAACTACAGCTGTTTAAAATTTCTTAGTTTTTCACAGGAAATGTTTTTTTTCTTTTCTTTTGTGGAGCATGCTACCAAAATGTGGACGGAAAGGCTACGTCACACCACTGATGAAATCATAATTTGTTTCTACAGTAGGCTTTATGAACGCAATTTTGCAAGCGGCCTTCATATCCTCTAAACCGAGTGTTTGCGAGCCCGTGTCCGTGGTCTCTTATCGTTTGTTTTGCTGGCTTCCGTCAGGAATTGAAATCTCAGTTGCTTCTCGCGTCTTGCCAAGTTGAACATCCGCCATTTGTAAAGGTCAAGCGGCTTGTTTATGGACTACATCTGCGGGCTTTAGTGTTCGCATGGACTTCCTGATACGATCACGACCGCAACATAAAGCGGCGGCTGCGGGACGTTGTTTGTTTGTATTCACGGAGGGGCTTCGAAAGACGAATGCTCTGCCAGCTCTCTTTTCTCTTTCTTTTTCTCTTTTTCTTTGTTTTTAAATAAAGTTTTCTCTCTCTCTGCCAGCTGTTATGCAGCCACATCGCGGATGTTTAAGAGCGCAGATTTATGTGATAGGTAGGTCATTCTTTTCTTTATTACTGTTGTGAGAAAACATGAAAACTTATAGCATAGTCACTGTTATGCGTGTAGCATGCGCTTAAATAAGGAACGCTAGAACGTAGATAGTTAAACTTGATCGTCAAGCTCCTCTTACCCACACCGGCCAATGCAGGTTGGTAGAATTCATTCTTCGCTACCTTGTTAAGTTTTATTTCTATGTTATATGTCAATATATGTCTACAGTATCAAATTCAGCACAGAATAAACATATACGGCCATAAATTGACATAATCAGCTAAGCACATATGCCAGTTGGTTTCATTTCGTGACGTAGTGAAGCCAACACAAATTTATTGCAGCTCATGGCTTATTCTTTTTTGTAAGCACTTCTTATAGTAACAGTGACGAGCAAGGGGTATGTGATTGGGGTGAATCAGGACGCATTCAGCACCACAGCAAAAACCCATAGAAAGTAGCTCTCGTTTGAGTTGTGCCGGAGAGAAATCATCTGCTGAGCATAGAGTTATGGACGTTATCACAAGCCGCATTATCGATTTCCACGGATGTGACGAAAAAGATTAAGCATTTCACGTGCAGCACTTTTGTCATTCGCAATAATGGCCTTATCAATGCGCAAAAATTAATCACAAAGAATCGATGTCACACTTTTGTTTATTGGAAAACCTTTGTTGCTTCGAAAACCCCATACATTTAATAACTTCTCGCTCTCACAGGCGCACTGTTCGGCTTCCAAACGAATCCAAGTGCCTCAAAATATCCTAATATATTTTATCCGATACCAATATTTTCTTTCTGGCACGACCTTTCGCATATATCTATACAGCGGACTCTCAGGTTTCGTATTCCAATGCAATGCAAATACTTACCCGCTGTCTACAGATAGAGCTCTAGAGAACGGCGTATGGAGCAATCCTGCGTCAAAAGAAATTTCGTGATACACACAAAGGCGGCCGAAATCAGAAATAGAATCTACATTGTCTTAGACAACGTACTTGGTTGTGCAAACGAATACTGATGGGCTAGAACAACTTTTATCCCGTCTATCGCGACACTTGCTAGTGCAGGGAATGGATGCTTTTTTTAAAGCTCCTCTACGTAACCCCCAAGCGACAAAGACAGGTGATTATTTCTATGCTTTGCTCATTACTTGGCCTTCATTTGTGTATTTTCTTTTGCTGCATGTTTTGTTCATTAACTGTCAGTAAACAAAGAACTGATGTCCAGCGTCAATTTCTTCGTGAATCAATGTTCTGCACGGGGTCTCTAAGACAGAGGAAATGAACTGATTCTTGCTGAATTTTGAATTAGACGTTCTGGTAGACCCTAGAATACGCAAATATAGACCACTACTGAAGGTGTCTTTATATAGAGTTTACGCAGAGTTTTGGCTCTTGCCGCCTCCTTTCCATTCATGGAGATTTTCTAAATGTGGAGCTGTGAAGTTTTCTTATTCATTTTGATGTCAACTGGGAAACAATATTTTCAATATCCCGGCGTTGTTACGGGCTACATTGGCTTTACTGTCCTTTTCACTTTATATATATATAGGAGAAATGAGGGTGCTCGTTATAATACATGAAGGAAAGAAGCCAACAGTCGGCGAGGCCAAGGAAAGCGTTGGGGATGGTACTTTTGTCTTTTTTTTTTAATGTTTGCTTAGATAACCACAGAAATTAGTAATGTAATCTGTTTAGGGGAAAGATAATTGGATAATTAAACACAAAGTAGAAGAAAAAGACAGAGGAAATGAACTGATTCTTGCTGAATTTTGAATTAGACGTTCTGGTAGACCCTGGAATACGCAAATATAGACCACTACTGAAGGTGTCTTTATATAGAGTTTATGCAGAGTTTTGGCTCTTGCCGCCTCTCAACGTTTACGCAGAGTTTTGGCTCTTGCCGCCTCTCACTCTCAACGTTCGTATACAGACAACATAAATACCCAAGCAAGTAGCAGGGGGGACAGCGGCCGATGTAGCTCAGTTGGAAGAGCACCGGACGCGATATTCGGAGGTCGTGGGTTCGGTCCCCACCATCGGCACGTTGTTTTTTCTTCTACTTTGTGTTTAATTATCTAATTATATTTCCCCTAAACAGATTAAATTACTAATTTCTGTGGTTATCTAAGCAAACATTAAAAAAAAAGACAAAAGTACCATCCCCAACGCTTTCCTTGGCCTCGCCGACTGTTGGCTTCTTTCCTTCATGTATTATAACGAGCACCCTCATTTCTCCTTAATTGATCTGCTTGTAGTTTACAAGGGTCTCGGTTCTGGCAGTCTTGAAGCCATAGGTAGCGTAAGAGGGTTCTAGCACAGCTTTCGCCCTCGCTCTTGATCACATGCTACGTGACGCTGGCGGTAACAAAGGACGTTCTACGTCCGCCGCTATGGCTGAGGGTGGCGCTGGTGAACACTCTCAACGTTCGTATACAGACAACATAAATACCCAAGCAAGTAGCAGGGGGGAACAGCGGCCGATGTAGCTCAGTTGGAAGAGCACCGGACGCGATATTCGGGGGTCGTGCGTTCGGTCCCCACCATCGGCACGTTGTTTTTTCTTCTACTGTGTGTTTAATTATCTAATTATCTTTCCCCTAAACAGATTACATTACTAATTTCTGTGGTTATCTAAGCAAACATTAAAAAAAAAGACAAAAGTACCATTCCCGACGCTTTCCTTGGCCTCGCCGACTGTTGGCTTCTTTCCTTCACATATATATATATATATATATATATATATATATATATATATATATATATATATATATATATATATATATATATATATATATATATATATATATATATATATATATATATATTATGTTGCCGCTCACGACAATCTCATCAATGATGTCACAGCATCCGATGGCCCAGCTATCCTGGAATGGAAGCATGCTACCATTTCACCTACTCTGTAATCTTGCATTTCGTTTGTAACTAGTTTATGCGTAATTGTTGCCTTACTACGCTAAAGCTCAATATCTGAAGCGAAATTCACTTGCGAGTTCTGTACATAATTTGGGTCAGATTAATTTCTCGACAGAACAGTTGAGTTAAAGAAAGACGTATAGGCATATCCAATTCAATTTTGTCAAGCTTTGTAGCGGTAAGTGTTGCCAAACCTGCTGTAAGTACTTCCTCGTTGCCTAATGTTAGGAGGGTCAAATGTGCGTTTGTCTTCCTGGCGTATTCCATCTACCCCTCCGGGCCCGATGGCACACCCGGAAGCAAAACCGAGACAGCCGTAAGCTTTGGCGAGGCTCGGTTTGATTAGCGAGAGCTAATTGCCTACCTGCTTATAGAGAACCCTCATTCCCCCGCTACGCGTGGCCAACTGCACCCAAGACAGCGCCTCACGAGCACCCTTGCGACGTGAGAATAACGTCCAATCCGAGACACAAGTTGTGGTCGAACTCGAATCATTGGCCCGTAGCAAAGGCCACGCGTACTCTATTTCAAAGAACCTGTTGCTCCGGGACGGTAAGGGCACCCATTCTATTACGGGATGTAAACAGTGTGCCGCCTATTCTTTCAAGGGCTAACAAGCGGTGTCGTTCCTTCTTGTGTTCCTGCCGCGGAAAGGCTGGGGAGAAGCAGCGGTTTCTGTGCGGAGCGCGCTGCACAGGCGAGCAGTTTGTTAATCGGGTTCTCTTGCGGCAGCGTCTTGCCCGTCGCGGAACTGGCTTGTAGCCGCTTTGTTCTTCGCTTGTCGGCGCCGGGCTCGTTAGGCACACCGGAACCGTTCGGTAAACGGTGCTCTCTGGGCGAGCTCTGACAAGATCATTTGTCTAGCAGGGATGTGTGTTCCCTTCGACGTGGTTGCGTCAGGAGAGTGAGCGTGGAGCCACCTTTTGGAAGGGCGGGAACTGGATTCAGTGTCATGGTGTGAACTCTGGGCACCGCCACTTTTCTTCCTGGGTTTCTTCATGGAAGCAGCTGGGAACAGGCAATAGTGATGTCGCTTTGTTGCCTCTGTAAACATGAATGTATGAGCAAGAAACTTTGAAATGTGCTTGAAAATTAACACTCAGCCTAACCTGAAATGCCCTAAGCCCGGTAGTCAGATCCTCAGCGTGGATACACATCTTAGTACCGTACGCCCATAATTTTTAATGATGACTTTCTTTTTATTATCGAGTCCGACAGAAATATTCGCTTTCAGGATTAACCAAGGCGGACATTTGTCAAGGCCAGACCACTCGTTAGAAGTGGTCTGGCCGCGTGGTGTCTGCCGCACTTAGGGAGTATGTAGTTGGCTGGTACTGCGACATTGACTGTAGACGGCGGAAAGCAATCACCAGACATTGGAACAGTGATAAAGCCTTAAATGAATTCTGCTCACCTTTAAACAAAGGCGCACAATTTGAAACCAAACGAGGGCAATCTACCTTCATAAACAGCATTTCTTCGCTATCCCCTTATAACGTATTCGTATAAGCAAACTGACATCTATGACTTTATAGAAATCAAGGTCTCCGTAGCAGGCAGAAATAGTTTCGTTCTCATGACTTGCCGACCCCGACATCACGGACGTCCCACTGTTTACTCAGTTCTTTGGAGGGGGATTCTAAATCTGGTCTTCTCAATACAACGCATACATATGAAACATATGAACAGAATTAGCTGAAAAGAGCAAAACATTTATTCGCACCTGTACCACCTCCTTGCGCATCGGTATATTCCGAGCCTTCTGACACGATGGCCTTCTGACGTGCCCACCGTCCGTACGTACATCAGAAGCAGCTACAACAAAAAAGGAAGAAAATAAGTTTTAATACGAAATGATCAAATTTCAGAGTAAAGATGATGCCGTCGCGCTTCAAGAAATTCTTTGACCGGCTGAGATTTAACTTCCTCTTGTTTCGTCGCAGACACTGCTCGCTAATCAGCATTCGGCCAGGTCACGTGATCTTGGGGCGGCATAAACATATCATCTAGTCAGGGAATGTCATGGCTTAATTGGCGTTTACCCACCAAGTGACAGTTGACATGAGAGGGATGTAAGGTCATCCACCTTAAGACAACCTCAGTCAAGCAATATTAAAAAGAGCTGCGGTATAAACTACCAAATGACAAATTAATAAACCAACAATTAGTAACGATATATTATTTATATAGTAGTGTTGCCGCATAACCTTAACACACTTAAGCATCCCCTGGGATTAAGGACGTAGACTGCAAATTTGGGTGAATGCGCAAAAACAACCATTTTTTTTTTTTTTTCAAACTCTAGCGCTATGATGGTAACTCGCGGAAACTTAGACTTCGCTCGCTTTCTTTATCCCCTAGGCATTGTACTCTCTTCTGATTGGCTTTCCTGCAGTGTTCACGCGAGGCTTCCGCCCTCTTGCCTGGACAGTAATATTAATATGCGGCTGCATACCAGGAACTCGCCCAATTATTCCCGACGTTGCAACAACGAGGTCAATCGCGCATGTCGCAACTGAAAGTCGTTGCTCTGGCAAACAATGGCAAGCCGCTCCTTTGAGCGCCACTTCAATTCGTGTATTATGCGCCCCAGCGGACTCATTATGTTGCCAGAGGTTTCATTTACGACCGTCACCGCCGATTACGCCATTCATGCTGCACATACTGTGAAGTAATTACCTATGCTGGGTAACCATGCTCACGTAAGCATTATTTAACCACTTAAGCAAGTACTCCTAGGGTCACGTCCTTCCTACATTTTGCGGTACACCTGGCCGTTCACCTGGTCGTTGCAACGTTAGAGTTAATGAGTACCGTTGCTAAAAAAAAAGGAAAAAGAAAAGAGCGATCAGCGGTCCTGCCACGGCTCGCCTCGCCTTGTCAGATGGAGGGGAGGGTGCATTGGGTGCAGCCCTCCTATGAGGGTACAAACCTCAACCAACAACCATCATCATCCTACGGCAACCCCGGGCAAAGCCCCCCACACCACAGGGGTGGGGAGGTTTTTGTTTAGGGGAGCGGGCGTTATCCCAGCCAAGGGGTTCATGCAATCTCGATTCGCTCCGCCAAGGCGGGTTCGCAGTGGCAGTGCACCGCCCACGAAACGCCCCGGCGGATTGAAGCCTGACGCGAGCAAGACTCCTAATAACAGACTTCTATTCTTCAATTTTCTTCCTTGAATATGATCACTGGGTGTCCCCATTCTTCATAAAATTTCTTTGCGCCAAGGTGCCGCATTTCTCGCTGGAGGTGGAACCAAAACTTCGTTCTTTCACACTCCCAACTTCTTTCACGCTCATGACTGTATTACCCCCCCCCCCCCCCCCCCAAGAAAACAATTGTGCGCGCGCGTGCATTTTCTGCGACTAAAAAAAAATATACAGAGCCAGTTACCGAACATACGGTTCATGTCCAGTGTGTGGATGAATTCAAAAATATTTGCGAAAACGAAATTTTAAATTTCAGTCACAGCTTGTGGTCGCTTTACTTTTTTATCACGCAAAACTTTGGACCTATATACCAGGTGTGGAAACGCTATTCAGTGGCATCAAGGAGAACTTAACAAGAGAGATCTCATTTCCGTTTCTAAGAAGTACAGCGAATTCTTCAACGGAAAGAGTGCCCAAATGCAGCTTAGAATATTCAACCAAGACATCTGCTTCTGCTACTCAGTCAACGGTGCATAAATTATAAGTCAAGCTCAAGTCCTGACAAAACGTACAAATTATGAAAACAGTGACGCGGGCGCATGGACACATTGAGATATATTCTTGCAGAAATACCTTTGCGCTGGCAACTAGTGATGGATGGCCCCCCGTGTTTACTACACACTTCACCTTTTTAAGACAGATTAATTGAAGTAGTCTTATTCTTTGCCTGCAACACACTTAAGCTGTTGGAAGCTTTGCGCCGTAAATTGAATAAATAAGCAACCTATCATACTTCCGACTTTGTCAAGAAGCAAGGCACACTGAATATTGCCTCATATATCATACGCATACGAATGAAGACCGGTGCGCTCATTAACGGCACCATGGGGAATTCTATTTTCTGAGTGTTTTCAGTGCGAGCATAATATAAATACTGGAGCAATAAAAACAAATATTTTGCGCAAGCTTTGGAATTTCCACCTACATATTGTATCATTTGTTCACTAGAGCTTTCTTAGCGTCAAGCTGCACACAGCGATCGTGAACGACAGGTGCATTCTATATAGACCTTCTCACCACCTTGAAAAAAGACATTTTCGAGTACCTCGCACTCATTTCCCACTTCCTAGACTTCCGCGAGGCACGCGTTCCTTCCGTGGAGTTCAACAAGAAAGGCGGTGTCAAGCGTTCACCTTCAACAGCCAGCAGGCCAGAAGCAACAGCGTCGTTATTCATCGAAGCACTCACGGTTTCCAGACAGGCAAATGGAAAGGGAGGCAGGCGAAGGTAAGGCGGCCAGGCGAACGATGCGAGCGGCCACCGGGGCCAGATATTTATCATCGCCCACAACCGGGCCACGCGGATTCTTCTTCTTGCTGGCAACGAAGCTCGCTCGTGTAAACAGCAGGCAGCCACCCCATTGACCGTTCGCCACAGAGATCGCTGGAAGACCGGCGAAAGACCCCCTCCCCCCCCCCCCCCCCCCCCCGCTCCCCTCGACCTTTCCTGCTGTTTTTGTTGGTGCCAGTTCAAGGAGAGAAAAGTCTGTTGGATGCTTAGGCAAAACGAGTGCTTTTACTTCAGACGTCTTGGCATTTTCAACCAGGGGGTCCATGGGAAGTCTGCACGGGATCTTTCCACGTTGATTTCCACTCCATCGCGGTCAGTGAATGCACTGAATAGCAATTACGTACTAAGAAATCACTGTGTTTTCCAAAATTTTACTCAAATCAACTATTACTTTTTTTTTTTAATCCCGTGAAAAATAATTTAATCCAATGAATATGCCCGGTCAGCCTAAAAATGTCACTCGTTACTTTCGGGTCAATTTTTTTGAAGATTTGTTTGTTTTGGGCGCAGCATGATCAAGGCTATGAATATTTACGAAGCTGTAGAGCACTACCTTGAACCCAGTGTATAGTGGCTTACTAACTTAGGCCTTCGGTAGTGCAGCCACGAGGCCGCGAGCTCTAATGTCAGCTACGGATACCGCATTTTTATTGGTATGAAGAGCTAAAAAAGCAATTTTTTTTTTAATGTCAGTATGAGTGGTCAAAATTAATCTATGAACAGCCGCAGGAGTGTCTCTCGTATCCAGTGTGAAGCGTTTCAAGGTAAACTTACATACCACACCAGCTTTTACTTGTGGCTTTTTAAAGTACGCTGGAGATCGCTGTAAATTTGATTATCGCGGGAACAATATTTAAAAATGATTTGCATCCAAGTGAATTCCCACGGTGAGGTCGACTTATTACTTGTCAGCGCCTCAGTGGTAACGCAAATAGGACTTAAAAACACGAACAGGAAAATATGTATTGTTATACCTCCGCGAACTCGGCTTCAAGCATTGCTTCGGTGATGGCGATGGCGAGATTTTCCTGTAGTCCATTTCATCATAATCATCAGCCGGGCTATACCCACTGCAGGGCGAAAGCCTTTCCCTTATTCGTCCAATTAACCCAGCCATGTGCTAGCCGCATCCACTTCCCGCTTGCGAACTTTTTAACTTCACCCGCACCTAACTTTCTACACTTTATTTACAGTGATGCATTCCACTCATGCAATCAGCAGCCAGCAAATATCCTAAACCAGCAGGATAAATTTGGTACGCCAGAATCGCGAACCATGATTGACGTATCGTTTGCGAATTCATCAGCAATTCGAAGGATTTCACGCGATATCTAAACGAAAGGGATAGGAGAAAAGAGGTAGGGTAAACTTTGGCATCTACTCCGTAGATCAGTAGAACCCGTATGAGATGCGCCCGTCGTGAATTCTAACTCCACAACAAAACAAGGAAGCAACAGGATGCAACACAAAGCCGGCACCGACTTGGAGCTAAGCCAGGCTTCCCTGCTCACTACGCATAGCGGCCAATGACCCTCACGCAAGCGAGGTGACCTTGCTCGTTGGCACGTGGCCGTGGGGTCATTTTCATCGGATACAAGACTAGCTATCCTTCGGTCAGCCCTGTATGCTTTACTTTTCCAACTGCTTGTGCGTTACCACTTCGCTCGAACAATCCGCATTTGAAGGCTCAGTGAAAGTTCGGTGTGCATTTAAGAGCAACCTTTTCGAAAGCGTCCTCCTGGCTGGATTCTCAGCTGGTTAGACATTTAAAGAAGCAAAATTTTATATTCTAGACTTTTAAAGCAGACATTAATAAAAAGACTAGCGCATTTAACACGGACACAGACATAGAAGAAGATAGGATGTCTGGGTTCGTGGTAAATGCGCTACACTATATTTTATTAATGATGGCACACCAACTAGCCCAGCTTTCTTCCGTGTCTAAAACAGACACCTTGCACAAACCTAACGCTAACGCAGCAAGTGAACTAAACTTTTGAACGTTAAAAAGAGTTTCTGATGCATAGTAAAGACTTTTTTTCATAATGCTTAAAGGTTAAATGGTAATAGAAAATGTCTTTAAATTTATTTTATCCTTAAAGAAACTCACTTGTTGCTTCACTTCATGCCCTAATATTTCTAAAAGCTGCAACGTTTTAAGAAAATTGACATTTTTAAAGCTATCAGTTTTGCTTCATACAGTTCACAAAAAGCTGCATCTTATTTCTGAAGTTCTCGCAGAAAAAAAAAGCAGTCTCTTTAAGACCACGTTTCTAATTATACGTTCGGAAAACTTGCCTAATGATATCTACACAACATATTTTACACTGAATCTGACACCTTCTTGCAAGCATGTTTACGGTCTTCATCTCTTTCGGTGTCTCCGCTCTTCGGACTGGGTCCCATCACCATTACAAATGTTAAGTAACCTTCTATTACATCTATTGAATTTCAAATTTATTTTATTTTATTTGTTTGCTTCTTAGGGCAGCGTACATGTATTTCCCACGAGGGAAGACAAAATTAGGTGCTGAACCTTCTGGCTGGGTCTTGACCTCGCATGGGTACAGCAGCAGGAGAGGTATTGCGCTATACAATAAGAAAACACTAAGTTTGTAGCAATATTCGCCACAACACCCGATGATTTAACAGCTGTTGTAAACAAACATAAGTATGAATAATAACATGCACTGAATCATGCAGAAAATATATAGAAATATAACAGAAAAGAGTTGTTTCCAACCGAATAACATAACAGCCCATAAAACGGATCAGGAAATACCTTTGATGCGCAATGTGCACACACAGCTGTACAGGTGCAGGCAAAAGTAAATGGAGCATGTCATCCTCTTCTGTGTAATTTTACGCATTACCTATTTGAAACTGGGAACCATGTTGTGAGGAAGATGGCGGTCGACGCCAGTGCGCTTTAATTTGAACAAATTATGTTTTCGTATGTCCGGCACAGAATGTGCGATTGCAATTAGAACTAAAAAGCGTGCTCTGCTTACTTTTGTCCGCAGGGGCACATCAGTGCGCGCTGGTTGATCACAACGTTAATAGCAGCCGCTAGCTGTGGCCATCTCGGAGCTCTCTGGAAAGCTTGCAGCTGATGGAAATGTTTAATTGCGCATAACGCAGAAACGTTTTGTAGAATTTTCTTCATTTTTTTTTATGTTTTGGAAAATTATCTTTTCCCAAGTATCGGAGCGTGGCCCATACTCAGCGCGACCCTTAGTCGAGGCTATGCCTTGTAGATGTTCAATTTTCTGACTTTATATACGCATGATAGACTGAGTCACACATACTCCATCAGGACCTAATGTATTAAGAGATTTTTCTCTGCGAGCATTAGCCAAATCCAAAAACCTAAAAAAAAAAATCTAGAATGTAATCGAACGGCACCCACGTCCACGCAGCTTTTATTTAAAAGAGTTTTGATACTTAAAGGGTATGAAGGCGTCAGAAAAAAAAAATATACTCACTCAAATTAAGGACCAAGGATAACACTGACACTAACAACGCCGGTATTTAAGGAATGGACAACAGGATTTTGGGCAAGTAATTTCTTTGTGTTATGCCTGGAGGTGACAAAAAGAACTTCTTTGTGTTCTTTGTGACAATTCTAGCCTTATAGTTGTCAAGTTGACTGCTGATGTACTAAGGCATGTCATTCCACTATGTTCGATTACCAATGCCTCCTTAATTTCGCGAAACCAGTTTGTGTTTACTATTTCCAATCACTGTGATTTGTCTAATTCCCACTTCGTATTTGTGGTCTCAATGATGCAGTGCTAGGCTTGTTGGACGGCGCTCCGTTGAGTGAATTGATGTGTTCAGAACTAGCTCTCTGAATGGCCCGACGTCTTTACAGCTATGTACCAATTAGCCGGCTCAGGTACAAGCAGTTCTGGCTAACGATGGGGTTCAATGCTCTGAAGATCCTGGTGATGAGCGCATGCTCAGAAAGTCTTGACATGGGCTTTTTTTTTTTTTTATTGGCAGTGGGAAATTATTTTGAACACAGTTTTTGAACATCGTAAGATTTAACCATAGTTACCAAAATATCCGCATGTCCCCCTCAACACGTTTAATTTTCTGCTTTTGACTGCGAAAAAAGAAAAGCCGCTTATACTGCTTATCCGTGATTGTCTTAGCTGATTGGTACGAGCGTACAAGAAATTTTAAAAGCAAACTTTTGCCCCATCAGAAGGTTAAGCTACCCCCAACAAAATACGTATCACAGTACCTTAAAATATTATTCACTAGTTCAAAAATAAAATGTGTTGTACAAGAAACCTGGACTTGAGCCAAATCGTGCCACAGCCGCTCGTAAGTGACAACTCCTTATATCATGGATTATTTCGAGCATGACATCATTCTTTTTATTTCTGCGCGCTGCTTTCTGATCCACTCCAGAAAATTCGAAGATATTAGCAAGATAGTTTCAGCCCAAAAGATAACGAAAAGAGTATTAGCCCCGTCATCGAGCAAGAAAGCATGTACATCAGCTACATTCAGTAATAAAGCGCTAATCTGGGTTAGTTTTTAATGACCTTCTGAATATTAGCAGTCTACACTTATGCTACTGATAGTATATTTATGGTGCTACAGTAGAGCAGAATCTATTCTAGATCACATATGTGATCTGAAATGTCTGTAGAGACGTTTTATGCAACTAGTTTGCTTGTATGTAGCATTACATGTAAAAACAAAATGAAAAACCTGTCAGGTTAGCGCTTTTGACCTAACTCTTCACGTTGTACGTCCTTGGGTTGGTGAAGCACCAAAATGTCTATATTTCGCAAATGAATGTCGTAAGTACTTTTAACGCACTAATATGATGCCTTGTTGTAGAGAAAGCCCGGCTACGGCGTTACCTTCGTTCTGAGCAGAAAAAAACAACAACAACAAAACTATCGTACACTGACTGGTCATCAGGCTGCGTGACGTCACAAAGCCACGTGGCATGACAATAATGGAGGTACTGCCAACTCGGGCTCTGTCTTTGCGATCGGACATGACATAGGGATTCCTACCCTTCACAACCCTTGTATCGCTAGGTAGTGCGACTTTATATCGGTGTCTGATTACTTTTTATGTTATGTGGTAGCGTACGACTGTGCTGTAATGGGTATTTGTGGGATAATACAGGCTCAACTTAAAATATTACTTATTAAACGGGCATTAGAATGGATTTGTCGGCAAATAGGAACTTTTAACGTGGGGTCGTGTCGTGCCCTTAAAGTCGAGTCCTAAGTGCACTCATCTTTATGCTCAGTTGACAGCATGATCATATTGAGCAATATTTTTACAAAGCGATCTTAAATAATTATAGCAGCAATAAAACGTATGGAGCAAAAATCCTTCGAAAGTAGAGGTTCGCACAAAAAAAAAGGCAAAACTAAAGTTGCATGCGGGTATTACTGAAATTATTGGCGAACCTTCTTTAGAACATCGCGGTGGAAAGTTGCGTTTCCCTGCAAGACATTAGTCTCACAGCTTGAATAGCATTTTAACTTATGTGTTTAAGATATATTTTTGTTTTTCTCAGTTTCAGTTCAAGTAGAGTTGCCTCGTTTGGAAAACAAAGGAAAAGCTGCTTTTATTCTTTGATCAGATATTAGACCTTGTTCGTTCCTGCTGCACTGGAAGTTAGTACATATTGAAGTTAGCACATACATTACGCGTGCGGAATAAATGAAATATTTACAGTTTACGTAATTTCCCTGTGGCTGAAGTAGATATGACGGTTATATCGTCCTGTCGCAGCCTAGCAATATCAGATGTCGTGTACAAAATAAATGTAGCCTCCCACTTTATAAAGTGCACGGTTGTTGAAAACGTGTCCAGGAGAATCATTTATTCCAGCAAGTCATCTTGTACAATAGTTTCTTCGTATGATACTGCTGATCACGCTGATACTACTGTTATGATCTGATAACTATTTCAGACAATGTGATTTGCTTCGAGGTCTCGCTGATTTTTAGACTCTGTGAGAGAACAAACTGTACTTTTTTTTTTATCCGTGCGTAATGCTATAGTACGCAGTTTTGTACACGCGTCAGATTAATTACTTTCATAATCTTAACTAGAATACCAATTACCCCGCCGCTGTACCAGCGCTGGATTGTTGAACTCAAGGACACGGGATCGGATCCCGGTCACGGTGGCTGCTTTTTGATCGAGGCGAGAAGCAAAGCGCCTACATACTGTTCGATATTATTCACTCAAACGAAAATGAAGAAAGCAGTGAGAACTCTGTCCGTTTCTCTTCTTCAAGCTAATGTCAAAAACTGAGGACGAGTGATCAGAAGGCCCATCCAGGTTCCTCATGCCATGTAGAGGTGGGCAAGCGATTAAGAATTAGTCATAAATAGTAGGCTCTACCCATGCCTTCCGAGATATCTGGAATACTAAAAAAAAAACCTCTGCAGATATGCGTTTTTAGTATATGACAATGAAATTCATTTCCGGGCCCTTCTAACACTATTTAAGCAGATTGGCTGGCCATTTAGACCCTAACGCCGAAGGGAAATGAGAGGGAATAATTCAAGTATTCACACCCCTTTCCTTTGCGCGCGCGGGCTGAAGCAAGCATGGCGAGGTTGAGTTTTAATACGACAGTCAAAACATATATTAAGGCATCGACTGGCGTTTTAAGAAAAAGGTGAGGCTGTGCAGTAGCAATTAATCTGGCTGAGAGGGTGTTAGAATGATTGCCACTGGTTGCAAGGGTTATGCTCCCATTGGTTTCATTTCAAGTGCTTCCAAGCGCAAGTGAATCTTTTCTGGAAGACAATGTTCATAACAGTGGCGTTTCGCAAAGCGAAACCAGGAAGTAAAAAACAAGGTAAGCAAAAAGAAATGCATTGACGTTTATTGATAGCGTCACAGTCTCAAAAATGGCAGCCACAGAAACTGTAAGCAAACAAGTGAATCCCAAGTGAACATGTATCTCAGAGATTAGAGTAGCCATCTCCGACGAACAAGAGGGTTGTACGTCATTGGTAATATTAAGCTATGGCATACAATTGAGAATATATGTTTATCACAAACACAGGATCATAATATTAAGACTCGTGGTGTTGTCAATGCTTAGGTTTTGTTCCCATAGCAATACTCTCTCTGAGCTCAATTTGCGAGCTGAGGATCGCGAAAAAAAATCTGTTGGCACCATATTTGCACGATACACACATGAAACTGCAACCGACAGAAGCATAATAAACAGGAAATCAATAATTAATTTACACTAAATCTATATCACAGTCTGGCAGTGATGACTGACCACTGCACTCATGGCACGAAAAGGTGAACGTGTCAAGCTATGGTCACCGTCATTATATTGCTGTACAAACGGTTTCCACCACTTTTTGCCGGCCTGGTGTTTTCACTCGAAGTCCGCATCTTAGCGACTAGAACATTTTGTTGTCGTGAAACATTATATGTACAGTTATAGACAGGGAGTATTGTTTACAGCTAAATAAATGCAGTTCTGGAAATGTAGTGCCACGACGGCGTCGTTTCACAATTTTCAACATTTATACACTGAAGCTAATGTTGCACAGGTGAACACGATCGAACAACATGCAAACAGCAATACTAATTAGGCTATTTTCAGGTGTACAGCCTGAGAAAATGAAACGAACATCATGATGATAAAGTGCTGACTGCGGAGTTGTCTGGCTGACGAAACGTGCGCGCAATCGAATATCAGATTTTGTACGTCTGTTTGTTTTTATCGCAATCAAAAAACCCAAATGGGGCTATGGAAGTTAGACATTTATTGTATAGCGTCAGACGTAGTGACTCGTTGACTATTAAATATTTCGGCAAGCGAACGCAATTTCAAAGTCATGAAGGCCGCGGCTACTAGCGATATACTCATCTTTAAAATATATTGGGCTTAAAATTCCTTGCTCTTCGATACAGTTAACGAGTGGAAACGATTGAGCATTTGCAGAAAACAGACCACGATTTCAGATGCTACGGATACGCAGTGCGCTAGCCGGTCTTGGCACGAGCATGAAATAAGTATACGCGAGTTAGAAATGTAAAGAGTGTCCAAAACTTCGCTGAGTATGTTGTCGTCTTATGTACACAATCTGAGTCCTCCTTCCTTTTGAGGTAGTCTACAAGGACAGAGACGGCCTCTTCTTTCGTCGTTTCTCGTTCTTGCCGAAGACCGCATCCAGCATCTTCGACACTGTGACAACTGAGAGCCGCCGCCTGACTGGCGTCAATGACCGGAGGATCTTGGTGTCGAGGACTTGGCGGAGGATGCTCTGGAATGCCATACTGACACCCGTGTAGCTGTCAGCTGCGGAAACTTCGAAGAACTTGCACTGCACACGCAATGATAGCTGACGCCCGTCGTCGACTTGCACTTGGCGGATGTGGGACAGGTCACGCTTGTTGGCCACCAAAATGGTTGGTAGGCATGGAAACAGCTGCTGGACCTTTTCCAGGCAGCTGCTGGCCTCATCGAAGCTCCACCGGTCTTCGATGCTGTATACGACTACGACAGCGTCAGCCCAGCCCATCTTGTCCTCGGGAAAATTGTTCTCCTGAAACAGGCAAGAAAGGAAGAGAACCCTTGTTAGACGGGGCGCAAGGGTCATTGTTAATCTCTAAATTCGACACACATGCAAAGTATTGAGATTTCATCAAAGACGCGGGTTCTTTGTTGTTATCAGTGTAGTCTCAATGTGAGTTTTACAGGTCAGTTTTTCTATTTAACATTAGTTCATCTTTGGTTCTTTCGTACTCCTTGTGCTGGGCTTCGTATAGACTGCATCGCCTGTACTGAGGCCCAAAAGGAGCATTAGGTCTAACTTCTTTAAATAATTCAAGCAAATACTTGCATAAGTCACGGATCATATATTTGCACCCATAATTAGTGCATTACGTACTCTAGGAAGCAAAGCTGTTACCATAACAATATTTGTTTACGTTCAAACTGCCCGGCTTAAATAATCACTCTACAGCTGAGAAGTGAGGGCGGAGAGTGTTGAAGCAGTAAAACCTTCATAAAATGCGCCGCAAACTTGATGATCTGTGTGCAAGTCCTCATACTATGTTTCTTAAAAGAGAACAAACTCTTAAAAAAGACTTTGTCTAAGGTTTTGACGCCAACTTAAGTGCACAGTGTTAATAACATGTCCCTTGCTTCCCATGTGCAATGCTTGTGCACCGTGCTGAAGATGTACTACTGACTTGCCACCCAACATTAAGCACAAGATTTGCTCAAATATAATGGTCAGCAAGGCTGTTTACCTCATATCGCGATGTGTCGAGTATCTCCAGCTCGCATTTGCGGTTGTCCACGAGCACTGTGTGCCTGTAGAGAAGGTCCTTCATGGAGCTGTACTCGCTGATGAAGCGCCTGGTCAGGAATCTCACAGTGATGGCTGTAACAAGATTTAAAAAAGTCAGTTATGCGAAAAAAACGAACTGCAACAGCTTTCCAAAACATGTAGGCCCACAAAATCACTGACATCGAAACCTAAGCGAAGACCCGCGATATGCGCACGTCGTATACAATTAAGGCAGCCCAAACGAGCAGAATATAATGAAGGAGTATGATTAGTTTTTTAGGAGGTAGATGTCAACTTCCTGACACGCTCGATGGTGGTATGGGGCCAGAGGAAAATAAATCCACCGAGAAAAGCTGGCCTACTAACAAAAGCTGTTCTGTATGAAAGTAAGAGGGAAGGCAATAGCCGAGTTTTATCATGCAAATCATCTCGCACTAATCATTCCTTTGCAGTGATGTCGTATGTGCCAAGAGTTGATGTATTTAAATTTTCGTTTCTGTCTAAAACAATCATTGAATGGAACAACCTTGACCGAAGCGTATTTGAAAAAACTTGTTCTTTAGAAACTTTTGAGAAAGAGTTGGAAATTTGTTGTGCCGCTTAAATGTACATTGCCCACCCTGTAACAGCCCGGAAGGGCTAACAGTACTTGCAATATATATATATATATATATATATATATATATATATATATATATATATATATATATATATATATATATATATATATATATATATATATATATATATATAATTGAAAAAAAAACTTCATCAAAAAATGCAAACGAGAACCAGTTGCGAACCATGGCGACAAGCTAAAACTTTCCTCCAACACAATAAAAGCAAGCAAAGCTTTCTTACAAGCAACTAAGCGTCCCGCCGACGTACAGTACATCGTTTGGCCGCGGAGTCCTTACCACCGTAGGACGCTTACATTACCTCATTTTACGACAGTGAACGGACCGCGGCTAAACATGACCACACCGAGACTATATACAGCCTGGGACTGGAAATGGCGGAAAAGACATGGCTGCACATTTTTGTGCCTCCCTATAGCCTCTCAACGGCCCGAAGGCAAAAGGCTGCTTAACGCGTCAAGCTATAATGAATAAAGCTTGCTTTTTTTTTTTTTTTTAATGTTCGAATCTGTCCAGACTTCACTGATAAACGGAATGTTCTTCTGAGGGCCAATCCGACTGATTACAAGGGTAACTTGGCATTCAGTAGCGTGTTTTGAAAGCATTAGAGTTCCTCAGGAAGTCAGCACATCGCGCGAAGCAAGCGCTATTCACTGTGCAATCAAGCAGTCATTACTGAGAAGTTGCGAAAAGTTTTGTTAACGCTCAACAAACCCTAAAGAACGAAACTTAGACAGCTGACCGCGCGCAACAGCTGATGGTCCGTCCTCGACCCGATGAAGATCAGACCTTCATCACCCTCGCCCGAACTACAGACCTGGCTGCTATACACCGGAGGACGAAGAGTGGAAGGGAAGGTACCATTGCACAACGACCTGACCAAGCGATACAGCATCTTAACAAGGCCCTGAAGATATGACGAAGACCACACCAGTCATGATTCTATAGCTGTCAATGGCGGAATAACTCGTCCAACATAGGCCCTGGCACTTAACTTGGACGGCCTACATAATGCGAAAGCAAATGTGAATCATACCAGCTTTTTTTCCGCATTTTCTTTTTCAGTATGCAGAAGACAGATTTAGTAATTCGGAAACCTTTCTTTTTTTTTTTTTTTTTTGGTTTTACTGACACTCCAAAAATCTGAAAGAGTGAGTCCTATCGTCGGCTTTTATAAAAAGCCAAATTAAGAACTACGATGACAGCCAACAAGGCGTAGTGCAAGAGATATTCCTGAGAACGAGACGACAGTTCTGTGTAACCAACTCAAGAACGCCTGAAGAAATCGCGTAAACATCTGCATGCCTTTCCCCGCTAAACCTCACTTCGTAGCCCTTCAATGAGACGGGAGAAGGCGCGAGTCCTCACTGACCTGATTTTCCGACACTCCGCTTTCCAACGACGACGACCCGGATGGGTGACAGTCCACTGTTCTTGCGGGCCATTGCCGCGGTTCCTTGAGGCGACGTTTTCGAGATCTCTGAAGCGGATCCGCGATGTCGATTTCCACCGCACAAGTTCAGCGAAAGCCGGTTTGCAGTGAGTCCGGTAAACGCCACTCAGTGACCCCGACAAGGGACGCGCACGCTCGACAACCGAGAAAACTATCCGGAGCCGAAAGACCGCCACATGTACGACGACGAGCAATGGAACGAAACGCCGCACTCGTCTTGGAAGGCTCAGCTCCGTTGCTTGGAAGCGCTGTGAAGGCCGCGATGGTTGCGGTTGCGCTGATTTTATGGCGCGCTGCTTGTCACGTGATCACCCGCACGGGCCAATAGGCGGCGCTGTTGGTTCAAAGAGCGCGCTCTCGGGAACGAGTGGCCCGTGCCGCTTCGACCTATGGCGCTTCAACTCGACCCGGCGCCCTCCGCTTCCTCTTCAGTTTCTCCCTTGGAGTTGAACCTGTCTAGAGGCCTAACAACGAGCTTTGTTGTCCAGCTTTGCGCAGCGGGTTCGATTTGCCTTCGTCGAATTCGAAGGAAGCACCTGCGTTTGAGCGACTCCTGAAAGCAAGAAGAGCACAAAATATTGCTGCCAATCACCCCATCGAAAAACAATTTTATGGCCGTGAAGAAAGATAAACCAGTTCTTTGAAGCAAAACAGAACTATTCCACTCTTAAGTTTGGATTTATACAAACACAAAAAATGGTGGTTGCACTTCAGGGACTTAAGTTCGCGCAGTTCTCACCGCAATAGTGATCTGGCTCGAAGAGATTTTCTAAGCGGATAAGCAGTCATTGTTAGGTATATTTTTGTTTTTGACCGTAAACAATAAATCGCAAAGAACCGTGGTTCGTTCATTTATCTTTATATGAAATCAGTTTGCATCATTATTACCCATTATAAATGTTCCATATCAGAAGCACTGCATGTGACTGTTAAGATAGGTTTTGATAAGACCTAGACTGAGCAGTGGTAGTTATAAAATGCTAACTTGAGCGGCGTGCATATGAAGGATCATATGATAGCTGCTTTCTGTCAACATGCCAAGCTCTATGCATTTACTTTTTGATGTCACAGAAATTAAAGCACAGGCTTTTTTAAGACGGTTAAATTGCGAATGCTCTTTATCACCAAATACAGATTAAAACTCATTTAGTATCTTCTTGGATTACCCAAAAGAGCACAGCAGCATCCCGATATATCATTATCTCGCTAGCTGAAAGAGAGGGAAAAAATTGTGAAGTTTCAACCATCGTTGAACAAAGTTTCACGAGCGTTGACGATCGGTGCACTCGCTGCTGCCGCATCGATTTGACTCGCGTTCGCGCTTGGTGAGCTTCTCGGCAGCGGGCTAGTATGGTTTTTCTTTGTTCGATGGTCTCGGCAGGCTGTCTAGCACGGCTGCGGTCTCTGTCTTTAACGAAACGGCGTATGTGTATGACGTATTTACTTAGGTTAAATAAAGGAGCGCGCGAATATGAAACTTCATGAAGAGACGATGCTCAATGCACAGCATGACATTATTTCGCAGTGGGAGCTTGATGCTAACGGCCGTGTTTACTGTTCAGCACGCGAGTGTGCAGCAGTTTTACACGAGGAAAGTTCAAGGTCACAGCCGCACCATTCATTGATCTTAAGGTTAGTGCATGGGAAGAGTAGAGCTCACGAACTAATAAAATGAGAAGGGTTCAACGCTGATGAACTGAATGTGGAGTGAAAGCATTAGCTGCGCGTGACCGAGCGTTCTTATTTATCGTCTTCTTCTTCAACTTCTTCGTCTTCTTCTTCGTCTTCTTCTTCGTCTTCTTCTTCGTCTTCTTCTTTGTCTTCTTCTTCGTCTTTTCGTCTTCTTCTTCGCCTTCTTTTTCTTGTTCGTCTTCTCCTCCTCCTTTTTCGTCCTCTTTTTCTTCTTCACCTTCTTTTACTTCACCGTCGTCGTCGTCTTCTTCTTCTCGTACCTACGCCTCTTACGACGTAACTGCTGCCACTCGAGGTCTTGAAAATCTACTGGGGACCAGGCAGGACAGTGCAGTTAGAGCGCACAGCATAAACACGTGGTTGTGGGTTCGGCGCTAACTGCGGTGTCTCCCGGTTCGGGTGGAGAGGGCGCGGAGGCCATAAATCCCGAAACGCGGCGTAACACGGGCCTTGGGAGAACGCGCTGTTGACACGTCTTCCCGTGAAGACGCCTGTGTGTCCCTTTGAATCCACCGCCCGCGCGCAACCGGCCAAGGGCAGGGATCGGAATGTGTTGGCCTGAGGTTTGCGCGTGTGTGTTTTTATGTATTTTCGGAAGTGTAACCGTCGACGCCGTTGGGTTTTGCGACTGCTTGGCGCCTCTTGCGTGGGAGGATTTTGGAGAGGGAAAAGTTGCAGATGTATGTGTTTGTGTGCGCAACCACTCGCCGCTTAGTGCGTGCTTTGTGTGTGTTTTATTTGACATGCGTAGGAGAGGGTATGTGTGGCACAATGATTGGCCAGCCCATTTTAAAGGACTGCATGTTATTGGCCACAGAGTGGCGTACGTTGATTGGTCAACGGACAAAACTGGAATGTTGGACAGTTGGGCTCGGAGGAGAGTTGGGCTCGGACGAGAGTAGAGAGCAGACGGGTGGTTCGAGAGGGAGGCTAGGCTGACGGAGGTCTCAAGGGACTCCGGCCTAAAGTGTAGCAGGAGGCCAAGGTCTGATTCTGCTAGCCTCTGACCTCAGATCGTTCACCAGTCGCAGTTAGCCCTCTACGTTTGATGTCGCATCCGACGACATTTGTGTAAATACGCCAATTGTAAAAAGTGTAAATAAACGTGTACAGTCCGAGAAGAGAAGTCGTCATCTCCGCACCGCAATGTGTCACTGAGCCACGGACGCAGCGGTGGTCACCAACACCACTCGGTACGAGCGAAGGCAGCAGAAGAAACAGCAAGAACACCTGCCGTATAGGGAAGCCCATCCATTTCCCACGCCTTTCGAACATTTGAAATTAACTATAACATATTACAGGTTTTGTGAATCTGATCATTTAATGAAATGACCTTGCTCTGAAAACTCTCAATGCATCTCTCTAAGTAAACTGCCACTTACATTCTAGTGTTCCGCGCAAAGTTATACGCGCTGAGTACAAAGTTCACACACCTTGTCGGCCTCGTCATTTGTTCAATAACGTGTCAGTTATATTATGTAACATTGTTGTCTTGTACTTTTTAGAGTACTGATATATGTCGTGAACTAAAGGCTATTAAAACGTCACCAGAGAGCCATCGGATACTTCGGATGCTTTTATTGAATGAAGTCATCGGGTGCGAAACCAAATTTTAATTTTTGTAGTGCGATTCATTTATTGCGACATATTTCAGATGGTCCACTAGGCGAATTATGCAGGATATCCCGGGACAAGCGAGTGAAACAGCTGTCATTATTGATTGTTCGCCCTAGTTCTAGGCACGACTACTGTTCCCAAGGACGCGGGATCGAATCCCGGCCTCGGCGGCCGCTTTTCGATGGAGGCGAAAAGCAAGGCGCCCGTGTGCTGTGCGATGTCAGTGCACGTTAAAGAACCCCAGGTGGTCGAAATTTCCGGAGTTCTCCACTACGGCGTCTCTCATAGCCTGAGTCGCTTTGGGACGTTAAACCCCACAAACCAAACCAAACCAAACTGATTATTTGGGACTTTTAAATTCGCATTGTTTTTGTATGTTTTTAACTCCTCTAAGCATCTATGATTTCACATATTCAGGATGCTAAGTTTTCGCCGTTTTTAATGCAGAGTGTTTCTCTACGTCCGCGAATTCACATCATGTTTAAAAGTAAAGCCAGGAAATGCATGTTCAACGCCCATGAAAGCGGCTTGTTGGACTCTCTGCTAGCTTTAAGTCACTGTAGCTAACCATATCCGCCAGATTACAAGAAGAATAATTTGAAAAGAGCTTAGGAATGGCTTTTTTCTGGCTGATTATTTGCGTATTGTTTCATTTACTCTACTTCCTCATAACAAAATGACGTAAGACCGTATTTATATATAAATGAAATTAGCTCTGTGGTATGTTTGTACTTCTACGCACTTCTACGACTTCCGCTTATTTTGCAAGGAGACACTTTTGTGATGGGTCCACCTCTAGGTAAATGAATGCTTCCAAATGAAAGCCTCCAGGCAGGTTCGTAATTGTGTACATTCGGCAAAAAACGGGGCATGTGTTACGGACTCTAGGAAAAAAACAAATAATCTCTGTAGCCCAGTGCCTTTTCTTCTCTACTTGCTCCTATATGTGTACTTCGCCGAGGACTCTGATGTTGATTAGCTTCGGCTTCTCTGACAGTATTTTGCTTACTTCGCCGGCTAAAAGACATTGTAAATGTTTACAATTTGTGAGCACTTCTGCCCACAACTGACCTACTTTCTGACATTCGTACATAGGACGGAATAGCACATAGTAGTATTACTTTTTTTTCTTCAAAATCACAATAGTATTCTCCACAAAGCATCTATTCATCGCGTTTCTGTTCTATATATTTTTGTTGTGCTTTCTTTCCTTGTTCTACTTTCACGAAATCACTGCATACTGCATCTAAAAAAGGAAATGATATGTTACATCTGTCAGTATAGAGCAAATTGCCTCTAGTGGTCAGAGACTATGGCTTAAAAGATGTACGTAGTAGAATGTACATGCCCAAGAGTTTATTGTTTTTAACGATTATCGTCTTAATTCTTACGAATGGTATTTTTTTTTACTATCAGCAAAAAGCGAAGTTTAAAAAGACTTATATAAGCAATATCAAAAACAGTGTATGCCTTGACCTTTAGAGTTCACCTAAATTTGAATGCAATACTGCGTCAAATTTGAAAAAGCACTGCGATTATTACAAGAAACAAGTAAATGCTCTGATGGACATCAAAACTGTGGCTTTCACAGGCATGGGCGTATTATATGTTTTGTCCCATGTTAATGTGTACGCACACGTTTGTTAAATTCATTCTAATCACTTTAGCCACCAACCGCAGTATCTAAATTCTTGCTATCGGCAAGCTGCTGCAAGCACCTCACTAGCAAAAAAGCAAGGATGTGTCATGGTGTTAATGACAATTTTTACAATTCACTAAAATTTTACAACTATCTGCATAATAAAATTGACCACAAAAGAATTTCTATAATTCTATCTGAGGCATATACTTTCATCCAGACAAGTAGTACCGGATGGATCCTAGTTTGGACGTGCTCTCTGGATATTGAAGAACTCCGATCATCATTGAAAGTGGTTGGTTTTCGCAAACACTAATGGCTTGTATATCAGCGCTCCCATACAAGGTTGTGTGACCAAGCTCCCTCTTACTGCCGATTTATCATAAAGATATGCCCAAGTATCCAGCTGTGGTATGTTGCTATATGTGTCAGCAAAATAATAAAAATTTGCACTGGAGTGTCTTTAGCAGAAAGAAATTATCTCGCAACCCGCCTTACTAACGACGCCTATTCACTCAGGCCACAGAGACCATAAAAAAATCTCCATCTTATTCAACTGCACGTGAAGAAACTGACCTAAATGCGAGACTTTTATAGCGTGTCCGTCGATTTAAAACCGATGGGTAGCCTTTGGTGTGGTGCTGCTAACATGTAAACAACCTTTCAAAGGATTTCATGACGGCTTATGCCATGTAGTGTTCGCTCTACGTGGGGGGAGTATTGGCCACTTTATAAGAGTTTTTATGAAATCTTGAATAGCAAAGCTCACGGCAGTAAGTCGAGTATGGAAAAGGGAGAGGCTTGTTACGATAAGAATAAACCCAGCCTAGTGTTGCGCCTAGCGACAGTATATTTCTTTCACAGCGCTTCTTCTTCCTAAAGGAGGCTGTTACATCTTTCTGCTTTAGCATGAAATAAGTCTGTTAAACACCTGTGCTTGCTCTCTCAGTACGTGGAATAGGCAACGTGAAAATGTTTATTATGCGACTTCTCGCGCTGAAAAAGTTTTTAACGACCTTTATTAAGCCTATTCAAATTCTTATACTGCAAAATACTTCGCCTTGGAATCACGTAGGAAATATAAAAGCAGTGAACAAGCTTGGACACTATGCTACAGAGGTAATATAAACATAAAAAAAAGAAAAAGAAAATGGTCGTACGAATCGCACCAGCGCCCACTGTTAAATTTCTCATGTAGGTTGCGCCACTAAGCCCAGAAAGCAGTTTTCGATTAAGTTTGAGACGAATTTGGCAGCACAGAGACATTTCGTTCATTACTCGATCGTAGCGCTTGCGGACATTACACTTCCTGACAAACCCTGTATTGCTACCGTAACGTGCACCAACAAAGCTTGGGCAAGAATCGTTGTTTTCCCCCAATGGTTAAGTTGGCGTAGTCCCTTAATGCTTGTAGCAATACCTTAAGTAGTTACGGATACCTCGCTTATTACAAAGCATTACATTTGCTGAGGAAACTGCAGCCGAGGAGGTATCATCTGTATTACGCTTTTTCCCCCTATGCTGAAACTGAAGAAATATATATATAAAAAAAGAATAAAGTGTTCTGCGCAGACACAGGCATTTGCTTCTCGCGTGCTGGGGCTAATTTTTTGTATGGTTGGTTTTGTCAACGCGAAGCATATTTATATTCTATAAATTACTCAAAAACCCGCTGATTCTAATAGTTAAGTTCGCAGCAAACTGCATTACTGTTTCTTCGTAAGACTGAATAGTTTAAAACGAGCTTTAGGAGTTCACCAAGTAGAAATATGACTCAAACACAGGTCTGCGCTCAAGCAAACACACAAAAAAAGCGCTTTCATCTGGGGATATCAGTATGCATCAGAAACGAGGTAAATACTGCTTATTAAAAAACGTTACATTTCTTCGAAAAACTGCTGTCTAGGAAGAATAATCTGTAGTAGGCTTTTTTTTTCCTTGGCTAAAGCTGAAGAAATATAAAAAAATGAATCAAATTTTCTGTGCAGTAACAAGAATTTGCTTCTGGTCTGCTCCAGAAATTATTTACATGGTTGAATTTGTAAACGCTAAGCATATTTGTATTCTCTAAATTATGCGAAAACCAGCTGATTCTAATATATAAGTTGGTAGTCAACTGCATGTATTGTTTCTTTGCATGACTGAATAGTTGAAACCGAGCTTTATGCGTTCATCCAGGAGAAATATGACTGAAAGATAGGGCTTCGCTTGAGCAAACACAACGAAAGCACCCAGGTGACGTGCTCGTTCTTCTGGGAATATCGGTATGGATCAGGAACGAGATAAGTATTCATCTGCAACAACGTACACTGCAGAGTGTGTTTGCTACTGAACATGAGGAAACAAAAAATCGTGATAAAAGGTTCAGAAACCTTGCACGCTAAGAAACGTGTATAACTGCACATGCTATATAATTGTTCTGCCTTTGTCTCGTTTTTTTGTTTTTGTTTTGTTGCTCTGGTTTTTTGTCAGAAGCAGCTATCTATCGCCGGCATTACGGCTGCCTTCAGCCCACCTTATATAAGGAGACGTCTTTGTCACCAGCCGTGAATTGCTATTAGTACATTTATTTCTCAAGGAGCACATTTTACGAAGCTTTTGGTTTCACAAATTGATTCACTGTACACAGCAAGTGTGCATCATCCCCGCTGTGGTCTTTTCGGCATTCCGCCTGGTCCTCTTGATTGTCATCGATGACCAGTGCAGATTGTCAAGAAAATAGACAGGGTACCTTGAAAAGATGGAAAGGAAAATAGACACGGTACTTTCTCGTTCTGTAGCGCTAGCGTAATGCCGTTGTCGGCATATGCCCCCGAGTCAGGAAAAAGGTACAGGACAATACCATTTGAAAGCAAGAAATCAATTAGAGACGTTTTGTAATATGACAGCCAGAGAGAATCAGGCTATATTTTATCGGCAAAATTGAAGTTAGGAGCACATAAACTTGCTCCAAATTATTGTAAATGAAAGAAGGAAATCAAAACCACAGGTTTCCGTGGTCGTGAGAGAACATCGTAGAAAGTATAGCTTTGCCAAAATGAATTAATCAGTCCTCTCTTAAACAACATCAGAGGAGTTCGAAAAATCAATACCAACTCGTGCAAAGAAAATATGAAGCATCCGGAAAAAATAAAGTGTTTATTTTGCTCGTGCCGTATGAGGAACAAACAATCAGAGAAAGAAGCAACGTTCTACACTGCCTCTGGTCATCCTTCGCCTTCAACCGTCTGAAAACAATCTTATACGCCAGTAGTTCAAGCTTGCGGAACACAATATTATCATCTCCCCGCCTCGTGTTTTGCAAAGCCTTCCCTAGCCTTCTAGGAGGAAGAGTAGAAAAAATACAGACGATAACCGAGATTCATGAGTCGTGTATGAGTGAGCGTTAGTTTTGTGCTACATGAATAAATTATCGGCAATGTGCACAAATGAGAGGAATTCATTCTCGTTCCGGAATAATTCTTTTTCCCCCACCATGGTGGTGCAATAGATAGGGCGCTCAATTTCTGCGCCCAAGGACGCAAGATTGGATGCGCTCTCCCATGGAGGCGAAAAGCAAGGCGCCCGTGTACTGCGCGATGTCAGTATACCACGCAAAAGAACCCCAGGTGGTTTAAATTTCCGGAGCCATCCATTACGGCGTTTCTCAAACATTGAGTCGCTTTAGGACGTCAAGCCTCATGAACCAAACCAAACTAAATCAATTCTTTGTGCGGTGGCAATTTTCTTTCAGGAAACTCCCGACAAAGCAATACCTAGCCACCATGTCACCTTCATCTACCACCTGCCAGACTCATGCTCGTGGAGTTTCACACCCTGCGAGGCTTCAAATAGGGGGTGCCGCAAAGGTCCTGGTGTATTCGATTCGGATTTCCGTGCCATCTGGTCTGGTGAAGTCATGACCCGCAGACAAGTCAGTTCCAAGCTTTGTCACCATACCGAAAACTGCCCGCCAGAGTTTTTCAGGTCGCGAGTCTTCAAACAGTCGACGCCGACGCCGCTTGACAAATTTTCCTCGGCATGGGGTACTAATTAACATTCTCGTGTTAAAATTTCGACAGGGACATGATGGGAATTTTCAAAGCTGCGATGCTTTAACTGTTCGACGTCGCCCACGACGCCGCCTCAAGACATTTATTTTATTTTCGTCACAGCGGTACAAAGCTAATGCGTTCGAACAATGATAAAATCATGTGTGTGTGTGTGTGTGTGTGTGTGTGTGTGTGTGTGTGTGTGTGTGTGTGTGTGTGTGTGTGTGTGTGTGTGTGTGTGTGTGTGTGTGTGTGTGTGTGTGTGTGTGTGTGTGTGCGTGTGCGTGTGCGTGTGCGTGTGCGTGTGCGTGCGTGTGTGCGTGTGCGTGTGCGTGTGCGTGTGCGTGTGCGTGTGTGTGTGTGTGTGTGTGTGTGTGTGTGTGTGTGTGTGTGTGTGTGTGTGTGTGTGTGTGTGTGTGTGTGTGTGTGTGTGTGTGTGTGTGTGTGTGTGTGTGTGTGTGTGTGTGTGTGTGTGTGTGTGTGTGTGTGTGTGTGTGTGTGTGTGTTCTTAGAATTGCGCACATACGACAACACGGAGGAATATGGGACAGGCATTTGCCTTGCAGTGAGTATGCAGTCCGGCTGATGATTATGACTGTATCAGACATAGGCAAAGGTATACTGTCAAGCTACCACATTATGCGATATGACACCAGACATCTTGCCTTGTCGCGGTGGCGCAGTAAGATGCACGACTACTGTGCCTGAGTACCCCGGCTCAAACCCTACCACTGGCAGCTGCGTTTCGATGGAGGTGAAACGGAGAGACGTCCGTGTGCTGTGCGATGTCAGTGCACGTTAAAGATCCCCAGGATGTCGAAATTACTCCTCAGCCCTCCACTACGGCTCCTCTTTCTGTCCACTTTAACTGCTACCTTCCTCTCCTTGCTGCGCGGTTCAGATGTGCACAGAAAAAAGATTGACAGATATCGCGCCTTTCGTTTTCCGTTAACCAGCTTATTAATGCGAAAGCATTACTTCGCTATGTTCACAGATTTCTGTCCGCATAACGTGTCCACAAAATCACGTCCGCAGCAGTTGTGAGTAATGGAGAAGTGGTAGATGTTAATGAGTGGTGTCAATCGATAGAGGGTGGCGTAATGTCGTGTCCGAAAAATAATTAGGCAAATAAGTAATTAGGCAATTAATTAGAATAACTGGTTCACAGGAAAGGAAAGGCGCAGTATCTGTCACACATGTTTTGTGGACACCTGAATCGCGCCGTAAGGAAAGGGAGGAAGGTGGGAGTGAAAGCGGAAAGAGAGAAAGGGGTGCCGCAGTGGATGTGACGTCACGCAACCAAAAGAAAAGCCGAAAAATGGTATAGGAAGGGATTGGCGCGAATAAGACACAACCTGCCGGCCAGTGAGTGCCCGACTGTGACACCTGCTTGCTACGAGTGGCCAGAGGTAAGCTGACGATTTTTCGCTCATGATGCCGACGCTGATATAGTACTGACGCTATTTTCTATGAGGAATGGGGCCTTTAAGGTGCTGGCGTTAAGTTGGGTTACAAATATTTCTATAAAAACATTAGGAAGCCTTAACCGACATTCGAAACCAGGCCTAGGGGACAGAATTCTGGCTCTTATTTGTCACACAGACAAGAGCAAAGTTATTTGACGTCCAAATTGATTTTGTGTCCAGTTTTGCCCGACATACCAACCTCCAGGTTACAAATGTTAGCCCACAGGCTAGTCCGAAACATGAAAAAAAAAAAAGGAAAAAAAAAGCAGCGGTTCCTTAAGCTATAAATGAGAAAAGCAAATAAATAAATTACATCGCTATGCGCCTCTCCTTGTTCGCAGGTTAACGCGTGAGACGGGAAAAAAGCAGTCTTGGATTCTCGACCAGATCCTTGAAAAGAGAAGCCATAGGATTAATGAGCCTGAAAAGACAATTACCGCGGAGTTCCGGGAGGCTAGAAAAGGCGCTCTGTTAATGAAGCGTGCCCCGAGGGAAGTGCAGGATCATGGTACATTGTCCTTGATGTTTACAATCATTTCGTGAATAATTACTGCAATGGAAACTTGTGAGATCGAAGAGTCACGAAGGACGACGCCTGCTTTACACTCAAATGCCTTTTGCGAGATCTTCGGACTGTTCTTTAATAGAAAGGGTAATGCATGGCAACCTAAACACGATGGAATTGATTAATGGGAGTTACAACTCAGCCCAGGACATCATTTACATTATCGCTTTAAAGGTGCATTTGCAGCTGTTTGACTGAAAGGCTCTAAACAACTTCTTATGAGGCCTTATGTGGCTCCGAAAAGGAGAAGAAGCACCGCTGCTTCTGTTGAAGCGTATAGCTCGGGCTGCAAGAATTGGTGAGAGGAAGATTGTGGTAAGCAGGTGGTCGCAAGATGAAATAGGAAATAATTATTTGCAGGTCATTTATAGCGGTCTTCGTGATCATAATCATACGCTCTAATAGAGAGATTGCCCTAGTCCCTGGGAATTTTTAAGTGGCAGCATTGTAAATGCTTGAAGGGGAAAAGAAGGCAACGTTACCCGTGTCGAGGCTGCCATCTGTGTCAAGCCTAAAGGCTGTAATGAAACACCGTCGATAATGAAACATCAGACAGAGTGACTTAGTACTAACATTTCAGCGGCAGGTACAAGATAGCGATTGAGGTTTAGCGACGGTAGTGTCTTGCTGAAGCTACAAACAGCGGTAGGGGTCCTGGTTGTACAGTTATTGCTCTGAATAAAGGAAAGGAACAGAAAGTATAGCAGAATGATATCGCATATCCTTCCTGTCAGTCCATTGATAGTTTTTATATTATGAAAAGAGAAATGTTCTGCAACAGCGATGTATAGGCTGCGAAAAAATTTATGCTTGTGCTCACAATTCACTAGTCTCTCTTACCACACGCATGTTAATGAGGTAAATATACGTTGGTAAGGATTCAGTTAAGTGCTAGTGCGGTATGTAAAGGAAATAAAGTGCAGAACATTTGCCTTCTATATATTTCTAGTTGTGTTGCATCAACCTGACACCAACCTCTACGAACGTACTTCACATCTTAGGGCGCTTAGTAACAGCATACTTGGTACTCTGTACTGTACTGAATAATTTTATCATATGTGTGATTTTATAGAATGCAACTATCTCTTTCTGTGAAAGAATGGGATCAAGCAGACAGCGCGATACAGTTCCTATTATGATCGAAACTTTTGGAATGTACAGCGAGAGGAATTTATCAGGTTTGTAAATTTGCTTTAGATCTTCTTTGCCTTCCAAGAATTAATTGGTAGTAACTTATCGTAAACCCTGCTTGATGCAGTGCACACACATTTCTAAAGACGACAATACAGAAAATAGGGTTGATGATTCCATCATCTCATACTCTTTATCGTACAGTGCCATACCAATTCCATGCAAATGTCATGCATTGTCCTTCATCATGTACAATAGTTTTATAATAGTCATGATTTTGACTGATATTGTATCACAAATCTTATATCAAGGGAGTGTCTTCTGTAGGCGGTGCAATCAAAGAATTTAATATTTAATTTTAACAGTTTCACCACTTCTGAGTGAAGAACGCGTTGTCTTGTTTTGAGATATAGGAATACACAAGTCACAGTAGTGGCTAAACTACCACCTGTTTTTATTTCTCTGCTTTGAACGCTTTACTTTAGTAAAGAAACAGACTGAATCATGGTCCTATTTTATATTACGGAACAAGTTTTTTTTCTCTTTTATACTCAAATTTTCAACAGGTTACTTAAGAGGAAACGTTTACGCTTCTTAATAAAATGCTCAAAATATTTGAGCGTTCCGGCTGAGCTAGATGGTGTCCTCTACTTTTACAAACGGTGACAATGAACTTTTATAATCCACCCATACGTGCTTTTCTTAGTGCTTGCTATAGTAAATGGGCTTAAAGAATGTGTCCGCCGAACTCGACGAAGCAGAATGAAGGAGAACACCGAGCCAGCCGAATTTCACAGTGTCGGTTTATGCAACAACGCAAAAATGATGTCACAGGAACATTAATGCTATGCACTAAGGAAACCAACTGAATGCATTTTCAACGAAACAGAAATGCTTCTAAAAAACAGACATAAAAATCAGTGCACGTGGTCTAGAGAACTAATACTATAGGCAATGAAGGTAAATGAGCAGTGTACTATAGCGCCTCATTGTCCCGGTAAACATTGATCCCCATGTTATGAGGGCTCGCGTCCCCATTAAGTGACACCATGTCTTGATGGTTAGGTTTACACGTTAAATAACTAATTTACTAAATGATTCATTCAGTAAACGAATGCAAACTGACTTTAAAGTCCTTTAAAGGCCTATAGGTGAGTTACAACTTTTGTCGATTAGAACAAGATGTGTTGCCAAAGGACAATTTCTACAGGCACTGCATTGATAACTGTACTCCTTCTCCTGTCTTTGCCACGCTAAATTTTTAGCTGTACAGAGCCACCTCTACCAGCCTAAGTCCTACTTTTCTAGTCCACTTAGGAAGCTTTAAAAGCTATGCTCCATGCTCGTTGAGGAAGCATCGCACGTGGTTGCAAGTTAAACCAACTGGACAGTCGCGTCGCTAGTGTCGTCGCTCTTTCATCGCCCCGCATCAAAAGGAAAGCGTGGGCCCAAAGTCGACTACGTCACCACCCACTCCTTCTCACCGGTGCCATTTTCCAGGAACGCTATGTACACAGCTACACGTGCTTGGGGGCTATGATATTGCGACTGCCCTGTGAGGACAGATCAGAGTCGTAAAGGGAAAGGGGACGTCCCTATGCGGTCGTGCGAGGGTTATAAACAGTCTATAGTGAGCACGCGCCTTGCTTCATCACCCACAGGCTACGGTCGACACAAGAAGCCACCTAACGACTCTATTTAAAAGTGAGCTGGAAGGAGTGCTTCGGCCATTTTCATTTTTGCCCCTTTGGAGCTTGGCGTCCGACCCACTAACACGTGGTAGCAAGCGACCATGGCTAGCACTCTTCAGACGCTCGCGAGAAAAAGATGGGGATGAAATAAACGATAATAAATTGCACCCGTGAGTGCTGGCACACGGAGCGCTTTGAGGAAGAAAACATTATGAAACATGCACTGCAATTAAAATGATAAATATAATTATATCGATGCATTTTAAATTCAAAAAGCATGAAGGAAGGTTTAAAAGGCGCCTATAACATGGTTTGCCAATGTTATGGTTAGGAGAGATTAAAACAAAAGGTTTCAGTTTAATCCGCTATGCGTGATTTAGTTTAGTTTGGTTTATATAGGGTTTGACGCTATGGTTTTGGCGGTCAATGCTTATTTTTACTGTTAATTCGTACAAAACCCGCAGCGGTACTAGACGTTATAAAAGGGGAGGGGGGGGGGGGGTGCACTAAATATCCCAAAATAAAATCCCTAGTTTCGCGCCAAACTACATCCTCTGTCAATACGTGCCAGTTGTTTATCGTAAGCGGAAATAATGATTGTTTGAACAGATCAGCGGACATTGGCTACGTCGAATCTTCCATTTATGGTTATTCCGAAATGAAATATTGCGCGTTTGCTGCAAGTAATTTGAGGTGCTAATTCCTGCTTTATTGTGAAAAATTAAAAAAAAATACGATTTAAGTGTCAGATATTGCAACGTTTAATAAAGGGTACCAGCACAGTTCAAGTTTCATATTGGCAATACGGACAAATCGATTTAATTGCCTGCTAACAAACACCGAACAGCAAGAGACTGCAGTCTGCAGCGAAATCATAATATCGACAACTATAAAATCAGTTTGGTTTGTGCCATGATTCGAGAGCGTGAGCAATGGAACGTTATATGTCGGCAAAAACAACGCACACCGACCGAATGTGTTGTTTAAATGTCGTATTGCATTAAAAACCAGAGGTGCGTTGATAACCGGGAAGATCCAGTGAAAACGCAAGACGTAAGCCAGTAAGAAGAATTCAAAGGTCGAAGCTTGATTTTTGTTCCCTGCGCTTTCTCCGCCTATGAAGACCATTTGTCACATGGTTCCTAAAGTGCTTTCTTCAGAACTGCCAGCTGCACCACTGACCAGCATACGAACAAAATCACTTCTCTTTCTCATTGGGCACCGTCAAATTGCCATCGCTACTGTCTTTTTATGCTTGCCTGCATATGTTTATCACGATAAAAAACAACAGCGTTACGCGCTTCGCTCTACGCAATAATTTTCTACTACCTAAGGTCAGTACTAATTACGTGAAACAATGTCTTCAATTTTCGTTAGTATCATTTTGGAATTCTTTGAATTTTGACATTAAGCAAACTAATGCACTTTTTTTGTTCGAGTTCAAATTAAAAAATTTCTTCTTAATTTGTGATTTCTATGTTATTTAGCTTTTGCGTCACGGAATTTGTTAGTGCATTTTTTGTACCTTTTTCTGTATTCTAATTTTGTATCTAAATCTGTCTGCTATGCACTTTTTACTATGTATTTCGTTATTTATTTTTATCGTTGCTTCATATCATAACTTTCCTTTCAATAATATTACTCTTTAAGTTGCCTATCGAAATCTATTGCCATGAGAGGTCCCACCTGCGGTATTGTATACCATGGGACTTCTCGCTGTATATTCTTGTACATTGTTTTTTGATTTGAAAATAAACTTACAACTTCAACTTCTACTTCAACCTGTAGTAATCGCTTTATTTTTTATACATACGGGTGCGGTGACCAAACGCTACGAGTTCCGTTGAAGCCCTCAATAAAGGCACACAAGTCGCAAGCGCGGCCACACATTGACGGGTTTAGGTATAGCTGAAGCTTAGCAGCTTCGGCGTTGATTCTAATTGCCAAAATAATCAGCTGATACATATTCGATGCTATCTGAAATGTTTGTGACTCTTTACTAAAATTGGAAATAATTGCTCTCTCTGTTAGCAGAGCCTACTTACATGTATCATTGCAGGAATTTCACGTGGTAATCGAACAAAGATAACTTACATGCAATTGAAAGTGTGAACGTTCAAGCACTGGCTATGATACCAAAAAGCGCGATCGATTTTCACCTGTGGATCATAGTATCTCGTACCACATGCACTTGGGGCCAGTGGAAAGTCGGCAGATAAAAATAGGCTTTGTTACGAGGTAAAATTACGTCTTTTTTGCGTAATCACTATCCATCGGCCAACCGCGACATTTTGACTGACTTACGCAATACTGAACGTCTTTGCAATACTGGGTGCATAACTTGGAGAAATTAGTCTCCGAATGGAAAAAAAGAGGACCTTGAAAGTGGAAAGGTTTTGCAAATTGTCATAAGTTTTGTAGATTGATAGCAAACTGTGCGCAAAAGGAATGCCACTAAGTGTTTTTTTAAGTGTTTTTTGCGAAGTTTTTATTTATGTCAATCAAAAGCTTCTTGTTCAAAAAGTATACACGTGGTGACGATGGTGAGAATAAAAGTAGAAGCACTTTGAGACCAAATATTTGAATAGAAAACTCTTGTTGCCTGATAACAGGCACCGTCTGCAAATCCTTACATATGGGTCAAGAAAAATGGAATGTACAATTGCTCTATCCAAATCTCTGAGGACAGGGCATGATGCATCGCATGGCCAACCTGTGGTAGGGTTAATGACGGTGGCATATGGTGATATTTGTCAGAACAGCAGCGAGAGGTATTAAGTTGCAGATAGAAGAGGATCTCCCCCGCACCACTATTATATCGCGAGCTATTAAAACTACAATTTAGAGGACTATAAGATTATTAGAATATGCCAATGGCAGCGCAGTAACAATAGTAGCGGAGGCGTCGGTTCTGTGATTTCTTTTTCGTTAACATATTGAAAAATCACCAAGTAACACGGAAAAACAAAATCACTGGTAAGTTATTGAGAAGGCAAAAGATACGTTCCGTCAAGGTCATATAAATGAAGATAAACAGTTATATGACAATAGTTGAAGTTTTAGATCGGTAGCTACGGCCGTATAGTATGAAATATAAATAGTAAATTTCGTGTGTGCTACGTACCACATGAGGCCAAAATTAATGTGAACGCTTTCACTGCGGCGTCCTCCAGCAGTATATGTCGCTTTCGTACGTTACACCGCAACGTGGGACACGCACTATACCTACAATTCTGGTCCCCAGAGCTTTCGGGATTTATGGCCTCCGCGCCCTCTCCACCCGAACCGGGAGACACCGCAGTTAGCGCCGAACCCACAACCACGTGCTTATGCTGTGCGCTCTAACTGCACTGTCCTGCCTCCCTCGCGGCACGGGACGGAGAGAGCCGGCGGCGTCGCCCGCTGCCATGTGTTCTGGGCTCACTTCCGAGAAGCGGTCGTCTGCGCGACCGTCATAAATCTGCCCGCGTCAAGCTGCCCCTTGACCTTGGTCGCCCCTTCGGAATCTCGCTTCTGTGCGAAGCCCGCAAACTTAACTGTTATTTCGCTCCAAAACAGATCGATAGAGTGGTGAGTCTAACATTAACGGGAATCATCAGGCGTAGAATAGATCTGTTATAAGGAAGTGATTAGAGAACAGTGTTCACCGAAGAGCAGCCAAACGGCTACACAGGAAAGGTACACACCCATCTACGAAACTTCATAGTTAAAACAGGTTCGTTCTGGTAGGGCTCCAACTGCCTTTTCCGGATTTTCTTAAATAAGGGACCAAACCGTTCCCATTGTGACTTGGCGCTGAGGAGAATCCGCGTGGGTGCTGCGTTAACGCCTGCTGTCAAATCCTTCTGGAGCACCAATACTGCTCCCAAGAACTGCCCTTTGTGCCCAGCTCCCGCTACGAAAGCGACACTAGACCATTTCCTTACAACTTGTCCTGGTCTTCGCAGGGCCCGCAAGGTACACCTTAGAAGCCACGCTTAACACACTACCAGGTCGCCTGACAAGAGTATCGACCCATGGGCCACACAGAGAGTTGTTGGCATTTATTTGGGGCAACAGGGCTGCATCAATGTATTAGACCCTGATGCCGAAGGGCATATTTGCGCAATAAGAAAAAACTTGTTGATGAATACATTTTAGCCCCAGCAACAGATCTTCTGGCCATCTTGGTTAGCTCGGCAACAAAAAAAAAAAAAAAAAAAACAACATCCATGGTTAGCACTTAGAGCGACTGACCCGGACAGGCGGTGGCCCAGAGTTCGAAGCACAGACATGGAGAATGTTTTTCTTCTAGAAAGTTTGTGAGAAGCTGTCCTTTCTTAGCCTAATGAATTCGCATTGATAGATTATTGTGATTAATCACATATTAAAGACTAATAGACTATAAGGATTTGTAATTTAAACCGAAATTCTTCGACCGTTGCATGTTGGTGCTCAAGGACTGGGTACATTTTTTCATTCATCATTCGAGGGCATGCGTGTGTTGACACATTTGATTATTTTACCAAAGCAAAATAGAAATGGGAGTAGAAAGATCGTTCAAGCATGGCAGTGGGACCACTCCGATACACAAAATTGCAAAATTATATTCATTTTCGCAAAACATAGGTAGCTTGGAAATAATTTTGGCCACAGTAAAAAAAAAAAAAAAAAAAAAAAGAACACAGTGTACAAAAAATAATAAACAGTACTATAGCAATAAAAAGAAATTTGAACAGCGGAGAGCTGTTTTCCGCGCGATCAGCGCAGTCAAGCGTCGGTGCACTAGACGGAGAATCCGTATCCAGCTCCGATATGCGCCAGCTGTCGCTATGCGAATCGCGCTTTGTATAGTCGCCGCCATGGGGCTGAAATCTTGCCCTGCACTAGGAAGTTTAGTTTTGGCTGGCACTATCGCATATTGTGAGTGTTTTGAGTACATATCCCTCTTACGATCCCCCCTTAAACTCCTATATCCCTCTTAAGATCCCCCCTTCTGCTTGGCGATCGGCAACTTATACTTTAACCATATAGTCAATCACTCCGCTATACAGTGCAAACGAGCCAAATCATATACGAGAATGCGAGGCATTGTGACATAAAAAAAAAATGTGTTCTTAGAGGAGAGCAAACTTCGGGAGGACGGGGTCACCTTAGGCCGTATGATACGAAACAGAAAGGCTACGTAGTGCATTCAGTACATCAAACGATACAGCGTGTGCCTTTGTTTCTAGTTTGATCATATTCGCGATACAGGGCTCGATATAATTAATGCTGTTTTATTGACTACCTATTACCGCGACAAGCAGTCTATGCTTAGGATGTGGCCAAGCAAAATTGAAGGCAGAATAAATAATAGTTGAAAGCTGTACGCTGGATGTTCGAGCCACTTATACAGGAGTTGGGCTTAAAGAAAAAAAAAAAACACTGTGCCATTAGCTAACCATGGCGCATATGGGATTCTTAGTTTTCAAAGTTTCCATCGTAATTGATCTATTCATAATCGTTTTACCCATCAAATAGGATACGCTTAAGATAAATATAATGAAAAACGACAGTATTTTGAACTTATTCGCTCCTTTGATATACTGCTTCCTTGGTTGGCTGTCCTGACAGCGCATAACCCAAAAATAGGTTCTCGCATAGAAGAAGGCTTCATAGCCTTGGTGTTACGCACAGCAACGCCCCTGGAGAAAGGAGTTCTCGGAACCATCCTTGGCTCTGAAATCTTTGATTCTTTTTTTTTTTTTTTTTTCAAAGCAGACCTTTTCTTCTTCCCTTCTTAAGAAGGCACCTCTGCGCAAGCACCAGTATTGTTGTGCTTTATCGGGCATTGTCCCCAGGAGCCAGAGACATCCCGGTCAACATTCGGTAGCTTTCCACCGCTTCGAAACGCTCATTCTGTCTCCCATTCTCCCCTATGGGACATGCGGGGTTCATTTCATTGCCACGATCTGTGCGGTATTGGAATTCTTTACGGCAAGATCAAGGAGGTAAGAAATGAACAAAAAGGTCTTTGGCGCGATATTCCAAGAACACAGTATTGTTGCGGGGAGCGAACGTTACGCGAGAGACAATGACGTTTACACGATGCGCTTGTGATATGTGTATTTTGTTGAATAAATATAGTGAAAAGAAAAAAGGGCCCCAAGAGACCGGTTCGTTTGCTTATTCCTAAAGTCGCAATATTCTTTCCGTTCGCTGCTGCTCATCTAAACAGCAAAAACAACTTTTCCTTTTCCCTCTTTCACCTCTATTTCCTTCGACCTCACTTCATACTGCGAGAATTCAAATCGTACATAGTACATAATGATAAATCATATTACGTTGCCCCGATGTAATAAAGGTTTTGCAAAACGAGAATAATCACTAGTACATCTGCGCTTTGGTTATTTTTTTCTCAATTAATTTTCATAACTTGGTTTCTTATACAGACATTAATTACGAGGGAATATACCATTCTAATTCATCAGTACTATACACAGATTAGCCTTTTTCTGCTTCTGTAGACGGACAACGGGGAGCGCACTATCAAATAATAGTTTCGGATAAAACATTGATCCTCCACCTCTTTCTGGGCTTGTTAATCTTTGCCCAGAAGCAAAAAGGAAATCACTTTATGTTTGAAAATTTGAATTAAAGAACATCTTACTTTAATTTAAAATTTCTGGCGTCATTGCCGGGAACTCACTGCGACGGTTATTTGAAAGTGCAGGCAAGTGCGACCAGGTCTATCAGATTCGTTCAGAAAATTTGGTGTAGACGCATTCATTTCACCTGTATGCGATAGTATGAAACCACCGTGGACGTCTCACAAAGAACTGTTGCGTCACAACTTTGATAAGAAACCACGTGCTTATTTTTTTTCGACACGTTTTTTGCTATACTGGGTTACGGCAACAGCGCCATCTTTTTGACCGAACGAGGTATATACGCTCGGGCGTAAATCCTCCCTTTTCGTTGGACATAATCCTTGCCGTTATAATGTTGTACAGGCTAGTGGCACAGGTCAACTTCAATTTCTCCTCTGCGTCGAGTTCATAGAAAAAAAAAGGCAAAAGAGTGGAAACGTTTTTTTGTGCTGTAAAACGCACTCCTGAAAAGCGCTCTCAGCAACTTCCACTTTACAAAAGTAGTCGTTAAGCTGTGTTACTGCTCTATAAATGGCATTGCTGGATTACCGAAGCTGCGAGAAATTGGAAACTTTGTGCCACATTGTTAACTCGAGATCTCAACACTTGAGCATAACTACTTTAAACTCCTTCCTGATAAATATTTTTTTAACCTAAATGAATGCTAAATTAAACAGTGAAATCCATGGCCGACCTTCGTGTTACTTTATCGACAAGTTCCTTCCACTAAGAGGATTAGGTTTGCAGGTATAATTGTGAACTAGTGGTTTACTAAATTAGCTAAACAGTAGTTGTTGCAGAAAGTTAATAGCATCTTCCAAACGCAGGCAGGGCTTACCAAAACCATCCGCGGTCATACACTAGAGCATTAAAGCTTACAAATCTATCCGTGACATTTTTTTTTCTTTTTTTTTGGTGGGAGCAATGGAGCCAGTGCTGATGGAGGAATTCCTGTAATCGTTGATTGTCACACCTTCCAGCACTTAATAGGCTAACTGCTCGCTCATGGTGGCAAAACATTAGACTCATGCAGTAGCGGAACACATCCCCGGCCGGCTTGCAATGATAGCAGTAGTGAGGCAGATTATTGTAGTGAGTGGGTAGAGTTAAAAACGTCTCTGGAAGAAATACCCCCGGAGGATACGACCCTGAAAAAAACGTCCCTGGGAGAAAAGGCCCCTGAAGAAGCGGCCACTAGGAAAAAACTTCCCCAAGGCGAAGATTGGTCTTAAGGGTGACATTAAAAAAATGCGCATTTTATTCAATTCTTTCTAGGAAATCAGATAATTATGTAATCATCTAATGAAAACTGGGTCCTCTGAATGCGTAACATGTTTACAAGTACTGCGAAAAACAATGGTGAAAGCAATTTGGCTCTTTATACGTTGCATGGTTGCCAGCATCTCGTTAAGCAATCAATGCGACTGGTCTAATCAGCTTGGTAATATTGCGTATATATAAAAGTAAAATCTGACTAGTGCGTGGTAGTCTGGGGGACCACCCAAAACAGAATGCGTCACAACTTCCCAGGCCTTCCGGTGACGAAGTTCAAACCTTCCTCTGATGATGGTGTAGAATTCTTTGTGTATACTGCCAATGGTGATTGAGATACCGCATTGGAGAGCCGAAGCTTAACCTGTCTTGCATATGTCCACCCTAAATTACGGCATTAAGCTCATGGTCCCCTAAACCAGTGATCAGCTCGCCCTTTCCCTACAAAGAAAGCGAAGACGAGGCGCTGTCAGCGTGTTAACGCTGTAACCATTTTTGTTTTTATGAACGCCCCGCTTCCATTCTGCAGATGTAGGTGCTGTAGCATACATCTTTGGAGCTCGCCCTGCGAAACGCAGTATATATGTCCTATATCACAGACTACTGTCTTCGTATGGGGACATTTTTTCCATCCTTTTCAGAAAGGGCCATTTTTTTCGGGGACGTTTTTACTGGAACCCTGTGATGAGTGGTGAGATTGCAATGATGGCATTAGTGAGCAGTTGTGAGGACTCACCCGACACCAATTATAACGAGCACAGAGCATATCGAGGATCTGATTTTGCTTTAGGTTTCGCAAATGCACGAAGCCTGTCAACGGATTCATTAAGGGTGCTTTTCATTGGAGTTTGTTTTCTTTCCTGCATTTTGTGCTGGGACCACATCGACCTAGACTCACTGTAAACTCTTATCGAAAGGCTTACATTCGTCTTGAAGGTCTTCTCTGTTGAATAGAAGAGAACTCGTATAAGCTGGTGTGGAGAAACAAATAAAATGGAGGTTTTCCGGCAATTCTTCGTGCACTTCACGGGCTTGATTGGACTGAGTTCCCCCTTAATCAGAGAATAAAAGGTGATGGGAGACAGCCGAGAGACGGGTATTCACTGCCAGAAGGCAGCGAGCAGCCACTGCACGGTAAGGCGCTGCCGCGATAGATAATACACGTAATTAAAAGATTATATATGCAACAGCCCACAGCTTGTGCGAGCATGCAAGAAGTCTGACAATAAAATCAAGTCGGTGGTCTATCACATCATATCGGCCGATTTTATCACCGCGATAAGATATTCTGACGTGGTAACGCGGATGAGACCGAAAACATTCTTGATGGCATGGCGGGAATTTTCGGTTTGCCTAGCCCCTGTCAACTACCTAGAGCTTGGAACTCTTTGATAGTCAATCCTGTCTCACAAAAGACCATCGTGGCGTTTGTTAATTACCGAATTGTTCTACAGATTCAGTTGCTATAGCGGGTTGCAACGTCCTTCCAAACAGTTTTGTGAATCAAGGGATTTCCCTTTTTAGCATTAGCAGTGGGAAAATTAGAAACAAGAGAATTGCAAGCGGCGTGCCTGTGAGCTCGCTGTTGTGCGAAATGCTTTGAACTGCGTTCGCAAACTGAAGAGGAAGATGTTAAACTCGCCTGAAACGAAGGAATTAGTTCTAGTCAAAGACGCACTCTGCAATGAAGTTACGAAGAGCACTTAGAACTGCTTAAGTGCTGTCAGGGCGAAAGCGCAAGACTGAATAAGGTGGATTAAGAGGAAGATTAAGTTGATAAAGTGGACAAGAAATTAATTAGGCTATGTTATTACTAGTATATATCTGTAGGATCCCTGCAACTACGTTACTGTCTTGAGAACGTCACGCCAATTTTTCGATACCGCATTTTCTGGACGCCACCAACACCTGCATCACCGGATTCCAATGCTAATGGCGCAAATAAGGCTTTCACCTCGAAACGTTTTGCGCACGAAATGAATACAGCTGTTCCGAAAGTTCTAAGCGTTGTACGCGGCTTCATGGGCGTATTCCTGCCCTGAGTAGCCTGACGTGATCTTCCACAGGCTACGTCACCGGCTGGGGGGGGGGGGGGGGGGGGGGGCGGAGCGACAACGAATCATTCATGAACTCAAAACGAAATAAAGATTTTGTTTACATGACGCAGTCCCAAAGCAAAAGCCTTTCTCAAAGCGGTTGCTATTGTGTTTACCGAGCGTTTCAATCTGCGCCCCGTTTCTCTCACGGTTGAAATTGGTGTCTGTGTACATCTTTGTCTTCTTTTCTTTCCCTTTTGTTGCTGTTTTGATGTCCCCAGTGCTTCGGACTTTGTCACGCATCTACCGCACTGCAAAATTAGATTCAGGTCATAAAGTTTCTAGTTTTGTTACTCTTTTAGTTTACTTTTTCTTGAAAAACGATTTGCGGCGATTCTTGACCAAAACTGTTAATATCCGTAACACCTTCGTAAATATAGTGCGGAAAATCTTACGACGACTATCCACGGCTGCTTGATGTGTATTGAAGTGTGTATTAACCGCAACAGTTTTCTGTTGCGGTTTATAGCACTTCAGGAGTTGTCTTAAAAAAACTTTGTGTCGATTATTTTAGACGAAGTGACGGGCTGCTTAGATATGATCCCTTGGTTCGACTGTGCAGATTTCCCGCCTGCTTATCTCGCATGGCCTAAAATACATTAGGGTTGGGTACGAGTGTGCTACTAACGTGGAGCTCCGAATCAAATTGTGATCGAAGCAGCGATTTTTATTTATTTGTTACTTTTCTGCTTTAGAAGATTTTAACCGACATAGCTTCTCCAGTTGGTTAATCAAATTGTGAAAAATGTCATTGTTCTCTTCGCTTCTGAGGAGAAATGTTCCCCTTGTGTTAGGTGGACGGCTGCAACCTGCACGCATCAACCCCAAGTGTGAGTCACATGGGATATGACCTTCACTTTTCCAGAGTATGCCAATATACGGGGGTACCCACATGACAAATGCAACAAATTGGTGTATGACGCCAATTCCGTCTTGATTGTGCAAGTGTAGCTGGGATAAGCGGCAAGATGAGTATTGAAGGGAAGAGAATTGTAAAAAGATTTCGGAACATCCTTAAATGATGGTGGAATAGTTTACGCCACTCAACCTTAATATCGTATTAAGTACTGCTTTAACTCAACACATAGCAAGACCAGCTCTGAACCTGAACTATTGAGCGTTATTTGCATCTATACATGTAGAGATGACGGGTGTGCAGACAAAAAGCCAAATGAATTTGGCTTGAAGGGTCTGTACCCCCTACAGAAATGGCACTATACACAATAAGAAGAACGCAAAGATACAACAATAGAAAAGCACGGTAAAAATTCTCTAACAGTATTAAATATGGGTAAAAAATCAACGATAGTGTGCTGCAAGTAATTAAATTACAAAAAGCGTACAGTATAAGCCAATTCCAATTCCAATACATATAAAACAGAATTGAAATCTCTTTGTATAGATATAAAGTTATTAACAAGCAACGAAAACTGGCTAAGCATTCACGGCGTCAGTATACACTACAGCAAAGCAAAAAAGAAAAGCAATTCACAATGAGCTCATTTAAAAGGAGAAATAGATGTCTATTGGAGTTTCTAATAAATTTAACAATGATGGCAATGTGGAGTGTCACATTTGTTGACCGTAGTTTGTGCCCACTTTAGGACCGTACCATGTTTATGTGATGTCATGTGTGTCGTAGATGTTAGAATTCATTGACAATTGAGAGAAATGTTCGAAATATGAATCACTTTTCTTAGTGAGGTCGAACACATCATCGAAACCTCCATGCTCCAACACATCAACTGAATAAAATGTGTTAAGAACTATTGTAACACATTAAACCGTGTCACCGGAAGTGGAACATGAGAGCCTCATAGCTACGAAAATAAGTACATTAGCTAAAGCATTCCCAAGACTAAGGGGCAGTGGAAGAGCCAGTTTACGAGGGAAAATGTAAAACAACAAACTGCACATGCGCTAAATGTACAACGATATTTTTTTTTGTGTGTGTGAGCAAAAAGTGCCGTCTATGCTTCTGACTCATGTGACAAAATAATTTAAGCTAGAGTAACAAAGACCGAACAGGGCTAAAATGACCGAAGTAAATGTCATCCGATTCGTTTGTTTTTTTTTTTTTTTTGTCAACTCACGACTAGGCTGTAAATGCTACTCGTTCTCCTTCAACGTATTTATAGTTAGCTTCAACGCCTCCCCAGTCTGTCCACGTTTGTCCTCATCTATTCGCCCTGGCAACACCCGCTATGCGGGACCAGCAATGTCGAACAAAAATTGTGATTCCCACAACTCACTACTTACCGTAGACAGGAAGAGATTGCACTGGCCACCCCTTTTTTTTTATTATTCGACACTACTTCAAGAAGACTGAGTCAAATAATATAGCAACGAAAATGCGGCACGTGCCATAATGAGTATGTAAAGCTTCCTATAAGATAACAAGCTCGACCTCATGTGCAACCGCCAGTCGCCCGTCGGTCTGCGTGCATAGAAGGCTCTGGGAAGCCCAGTGAAAGGCTCTTCATTGGACCCCTTCTCTTGTTACTCCTCGCACTTTCGATGACCAAGCTTGAGGAGACGCAGCGACGGGTTCACAAAGCACTCCGTTCATCGACGCCGACTTCGAAGGGCGCAGCGGGTAAGACAGGGTCTCCAGTGAGGCATTGTTGCTATCCGGGTTGGTTGTCCAAACATACACTCACTCTTACACCCGTGGAAAAAGCCGTTGTATGCCCTAATGTTGGGATTAAGGCTGTCTGCTAATTGAATGCGTAAAAGGCTGTCAACGGGAAACCTCGGTTCCTGTGCTTCGAACTGACCCAAATGTTTCCGTGTTGTCAAAGGCACACTAACCTGACCAGAGTGGTCATGTTTATATCACGTGACCAGAACACCCAGAAAGTCATTGCCTTGTATTCCCTCAAGCCCTGTTTGTAGTGTTCGATACAGAGTAGCCGCAATCTGTTTTACGACGCTTACTGATTACCTGATTAGAGTCCAGCAGTTTCTTCTACCAGTACCGGGAAATGTTAGTGCACAGCCTCTCAAAAACATTGAATGCGCTCTATGTGAAAGGATGGATAATAATCTTTAAGTAAGCCGATTGAAGGGCAGCAGGCTCTTCCAGAAGCGCGGAGAGTACGTCGAACACACATGGTCGTCCGATAGCACAAGTTCCAGACCTAAAAACCTAAGTTTGTTGTCAGTAGGAAATTCTGGGGTCAATTGTAAGTCATTATGTTCAGTGCTGAACGTGTCAAAAATCCGAGCAACAGGTTGTTGGGCGTCATTTCTGCGATAAAGAGCTAAAAACTCGTCAACGTAACGCGTAACCCAGTCCTTCTCCGAAAACATTTTAGTTTTTTTTTCTTGATGAGTAAAAACATTCTGTGAGCGCTTTGAGCACTGACACAAAACATCTTGAGCAGCTGCACACGCCTAGCTGAGCCATAAAAGTTAAGTAAAATAAAAAATTAGGACGGATTCAGCGACTAAAGTAGTGAAAGGCGAAAGCCTGAGTGCCGCATTCTGCTACGCAGCTGGCACTAGTTCGTAATCAATCAATTAATTAATTACTGATTAAGTAGAAAATTTCGTTAATTACTTAGACATTCAATTATTCAATTATTAGTTAATAATAAATTGCGTATTTAAGCGCTGCTTGGTAATTAATTAATTATTAATTGATCATTGATTGATCAATATGCCCATATAAGGCATGCATTCACGCATACTGTGATGGTACTTCGTAATTGGTTGACACCTCTATGACGTCATCCCGCCTCGGCCAATCAGAACGCCGCAAAAGCGGGACACATTTTGTCCACGACAGCATGAGCCATTAAAGGTTTTCGCTTTAAAATGACAGGGCACTCTGTGTCCAGGACACTGTTCTTTCTTGCCACCTACGAATTTTTTCCTGAAACAAAGTATTTGTTGCGCGACCTGCGAGCTTTAGGCCGCATTTGTGTGGCATATTATTCACAAATCGCTTCTGCTACTCGTCTTCTGTAACATTGCTCAAATAATTCACGAAAAGCTTCCTCTCGAAAAGAAAAAGTTACAATAAGACTACTCGAGTACTCCAGCAATAGAACTAGAACTTATTATGCGCATCACTATGAAGTATGTCGCAGTGAGCACAGAAAAAAGTAAGTTAATGTCTGCTTGTATCTTCACAAAACTGCTCTCGATGCGTGGATATTAAATCATGTTGAAGGAAAGAAAGAAACAGCTCAAACAGACGGGACGTGTAGAAAGGCGAGACAGGCACATGAGCTGACTAACAACCAAATGGTTTATTGCGACACAAGGAGCAATATAAAGCAGAGAGCCAAAGCACATAAGAAAAATGAATTGCGACATAATCATGGTCCTGAGATACACACAGCAACTATCAAAACCGTCCCCGATTGAGGTAGGTAAGCTCTTGTGGGAATAGACCAACGGACGGTTGGCTGACACATGTGTCACCAAATTTGTGAATGTGAGAAGCCTCAGATATTAGGCATGAGGTCAGATCTTCATATTTGGCGATGATAGTGCTCTGGTTTAAAAACGCCTCACAGTCCTTTCAATCGGTGGAATGGATGACTGTGTTATTTCGGCGTGACTGGTTTTCTATGTCTGGCGAGTTCGCGTAGTCTATCGTTAACGCACCGTGCAGTTTATGTAAATTCGGCCGCATGAAAGCGGAATCTTGTAAACAACACCACCACAGCAGTTCACAAATTTGTTTTGTTTCTTTCCTCGTGCCTTCTTTCTACTTTCTTGGTTGACTTTATCTAGTAACTTATTCCTGGAGGAAAAAAGAAGCTTCACGCCGGCTTTGCTGACAATCTTTTTCAGGTTGTGCGAAACTTTATGCACATACAGTGTGCACGCCATGTTCTTATTATTTGAATCGCGCGAAACCTTCTGGATCCTGCTTTCTGATAGTATTGACTTTGCTACGCTTGAAAGGATTTTTGTCGGGTAGCCTGCAGTGGTGAGCCTAGTCATCTGTGCGTCAAAGCTGGTTTGAGTTTTCAGTTCAGTTCAGGCGTTCAGTCGTGTCCGACTCTTCGTGACCCTATGGACCATGTCACGCCACGCTTTCCGGTCTCTCACTATCTTCCTAACATCACATAACTTCATCTGCAGTGCCTCGAGGATGCCATCTAAACATCGCGTTTTATGTATGCATAACCTATACAAGGCTGCTTTCATGCAGGTTTTCACTATCCCGCGCTTTATAACCTTTGCGTAAGCCAATTGGAAGGGCAGAAGGCTCTTCCGGGTGCGCGGAGAGTACGTCCAACACACATGGTCGTCCGATAGCACAAGTTCCAGACCTAAAAACCTAAGTTTGTTGTCAGTAGGAAATTCTGGGGTCAATTGTAAGTCATTAAGTTCAGTGCTGAACGTGTCAAAAATCTGAGCAACAGGTTGTTGGGCGTCATTTTTGCGATAAAAAGCTAAAAAACCGTTAATATGTAACGCGTAACTTAAACAACGGTGTCACCATTTTATCACACGGCATGCATCATTTACTGCTTTGTATAAAAACAGATTAACGTCTTTAGGAAAAAATGGAACCAAAATTATAAACCACCGAAAATAAAAGCAGGCACTGAGATCAGTTATTGGTTCTTCAAAATTATCCGCCGGGTCAGATTGACCTTGAATCATCTTCTCGTAAAGCCATTTACCAGTCTAAGTGCCTGTAGCATGCAGTGCCCTCAAGCGGAAGGGATTAGGCGCTTAGTGGCATTCAAGCCTAACGTTTCCTCGCCGCTTTTCAGGTTAGGCATCTACGGAAATAAGCTCTTAACTTTTCATCCATGCATGCAACCCGAGCGGAAGTTCCCTGCGGCACTAACAAACTTAGGAACCGCACATGACATTCAGATTGAGCGATATAGCAAGTTGTCGGTCCCTGATAAGTGATGCGTTCGTTTCCACGGCAATTAATAAAGGTTCTGCACGTGTATTAATCGTTTGATCACAGAACGTTGGCTGTGAAGGGCATATTTAATATGCAATTAAGCCATGAGGGGAGCCATGCGCCTTGGGGATTTGACATTTAAGCGAGAGTGGGATTAGCAGGGCTCGCTTCAACTACTGCTGCTCTGCGACTAATCTTTTAGAAATAAACAAAATGAGAGTCGACAGCTCCTCTAGCTGCCTTGCAGGGTCTAAACGTCTGCTCAGAGCTTTTTCTTTGTTACTCTCGAAACTATATGCTCGCATCTGATTAGCATATGTATTTGAACCGTGCGTCTTAGGAGTTCTGACATTTAAGCGAGAGTGGGATTAGTCGGGCTCCGCTTCAGTGACTGCTGCTCTGCGACTGATCTTCAGAAATAAACAAAATGCAAGTCGACAGCTCCACCAGTTTTCTTGTTGAGTCTACACGTCCAATTAGAGCTTTTGTCTTTGTTACTCTCGGAACTATGCTCGTATTTGAATAGCATATTACTGCGAGAAAAAAAGAAAAGCAGACGGTCAGGACAAATTGGTTCATTGCCTATGATACGTTACTTAAAAACACAATAAAACACATTAAAAACACATTAAAACACAGATCTTTCGGAAAAAGTGCCGAGTGTTTTTATATTCTTGCCAGGTATGCAAAGCACGGGTTTAGACACACTTCGTATGCCTTTACTGCCGCATGCATAAATCAGCGCTCTGTAGATAATATCAGATTGTCCAAATTAATGCCCACTCTTCCATTGCAGCGCATCTTACAGCGAATAGCTCAAGCACACAAGGTACTTTGAGCTACATTTCTTTTCTTTTTTAAACTTGACCATTGAAAAGAAATGAAAGATTGCAGAAATAATTCCAATAGTGAAATGCCATCGAGTATATGAGAGTCTTCTTTTCACTGCCAGAGCTGCTGCACTGCTTCTAAGCCCTTCTCTCTACGTCATAATAGGGAAAACAGACGTACTCGGGCAGGTTCACAGCACCATTCGTCGCGGGTTCAAACTTACTAGTCTCGCATGTCACGTTTGCTCGACCCCCTGTCTCTACCGTGATGCATTCGGCGCTGAAGGGAACTAGCGTAAACACCATGCCCTCGAGGAGCGACAGCCTTTCACGGCAAAGAGGAGACAGTGACTAGCCTCGTCGGCTGCGAAGGGGCAAGGCATTCTGCTGTAGACGTCGGGTATGGTGCTCATTAACCCTGAAGCCGCATGCCACGCTGCCTTTAACCGGAACAGGGGAACTGCGCACTGTCGCCTCGCGACGGTTAAAAACCTACGCAGGCGTCCGCCTTGACGACTGTGGTGAAAGTCCAACCTTCCTAGAAAGACGACAGAGACATCACTTGAGCGATTAAACACACGCTTTCTTTGTCGACCGCGCCGCTAGTTCGTCTTCTTCCAAGCGACTGAAGCGTTTGCCCTTAAGGGTTGTTTCTCCGGACGCTCCTTGTGTTCGCTCAAATCTGTTGGCACGTTAGTGCAGCTCAACTGAAGTAGAAATGACTCTTGCTTTCAGATCTTGTCATCGCTGTTGTTGCTATTGAGTGGAAGTTTAACCACTGAAATGTCAACTTGCACTCAATATTAAACCAAGATACAAAATAGGTGTTTGCTTTACATCTCAACTAAGGTGGCCGAGAGTGGTTGATTATGCTGCATCCAGAGCTGGGAAAGCTCTGGGCCTTCTGCATCGAAATTTCCGATCTTTTCGGTTACTAGCGAAGAATTATTTTAAAAGTCCAATGTTATGTCAATCCTTGAATATGCCAGAACCTATTCGGGACCCACGAGTGGTAGGAGACAATGCCAAATTAGAAAGGGTTAAGAATGTAGCCGATTGATTCGTGTAACGGATTTACAGTAAAGATATTTGTATCTGCAGACTGGAAGAAAGAATGCAATGGGAGCGCTAGGAAATCTGTGAACGCAAGTTGAGAGTCAAATATCTTTCACTCGATTTATGATTCTTCTGTTCGTGCTTGAAATGGAGAAATATATACTAGCAACTAACCATACCTCTGACCACGTAGGTCAGAGCTTCAAAGTACTGGGGATTCCCTCATACTGATGCATTTCAATTGTCTTCTTTTTTTTTCTCCAAAATAATACGTGATTGGAGCAAACTGCCTTCAGAAACTGCCTGTACTGCATTCATTATGCTTTATTTTCTATGTTACAATGAAAATTTCAGGTTTGTCATTATGTGAGAATTTTGCCTTCCTCTAGCCGCACAGTTCATCGCTTCCAGTGTCCCTCCTGGACCTGTGAATGTTCTGCGCGACTCCAGATCTGCTCTGCAGCTCCTGACTATCTACCACGGCACCAACCTCTCGGTGAACATTCTCCGAGCCCGTCTCCTAGCCCTTCAGGACTCGGGGTATCAACTGGCCCTACATTGGGTTCCAGGACATACTGGAGTCCAGGGCAATGAAGAGGCGGATGCCCTGGCCAAAGCGGCGCACGACAACGGCGCCCCAGTCACTGAGGCTGTCACACCTTTTGACTTTTCAAGACCCCTCTTGAGAAGGTCGATAAGGTCTTTCCATCCTGACCGTCGTATTGCCGCTGGTGAACATCTCCAACGGCTCTCTGACAAACTTTCACGGAAGGACAAATCCCTCCTCCTACGACTTCGAATAGGCCTCACGTGGACTCCGTCCCGCATGTATGCCTGTGGCCGAGCTCCCAGCCCAGCCTGTCCCTCTTGCGGCAATACTGGCACACTGGGACACTTGCTCCTCGTGTGTCCAGCCTCCCTGGCCATCGCCAGAAACTTCTGAATGGCTATCGGAATCTTGGTCTCTCTGCTGATACGGAAGGGCAATTGCTCTTCCCAGCTCGGAACCAACTTTCTGCTCACCGGCTCCTCCTGATTTATCTGGAGGAGTCTGGCCTCAGCTCTGTTCTGTAGGCCTGCATGGGCCTATAGTGCTTCGTGCGGAAATGGCGGCGACATATGCGGCGTCAGCAACCTTCCCCTCCCCAACCTTCCCCTAATCCCAACTTCCCCTTCCCCCTGGTCACCAAGAGTGATGCCATAAAGATGGCTAACATAAGACGTGACCAGTACTCCCTCCCCAAAAATAAACCATAGTCACCACCACCACCTGCTCTCTTATGCGATGTTGACTTGTTTCCGTGGCTGACACTATAGCTTACGTTATGTTATCTCTTTATGCCCTGCGGTATAACGTTACTTAATGCTGTTTGAAAATATGTAAATACCATGTTGATTTATAAAGAGCCAAGGTAGAGGTTAGTACATCTAAAAGGATCGAATACGGGCTAGTTCCTGCCGTTGCGTAGAAAGAAGTAGACGCTGACGCGAACGCAATAGGTAGAGCGAAGTCAGAAATAAATAACAGGCTGCGACTAAAAAAAACCTCCATAAGTGAAGCATTTCGATGTCCACTTGCTTTGTCGTGTGGTTCTGCCTGTCTTTTATGAACTGCTTTACATGCTTGAGCTTATTAGCATAAAAGGAACCGGGTATATATCAACAGAATTCTTCCTTCTGCGGGGTCTCTAAGCGTTCTCGACGAACCCTCTAGCGAATAGCGGGAATCCATCAGATCATATCAGGATTACAGTTCAGGAAAATTCCGGATGCTTAAAAGCGCTGTTAACTGATAGATGTTTTATTATATTTTACTGCAAGGCCACGACTTTGGGCCAATATCGAACACCGATGAAACAGCGATGGCGATTCTCCTGCGGTGTTCGAGTCTCTTCGTCAGCCTAACACACACAGGCGGAGAAGCCCATCAGGAATTCCGCCGGGGAGCCAAGATGCTCCACTGTGAGGCGCTAATTAGAGCGCCTACTTTCGGCTCCCCCGCTGACCACGGCCGGCGGCGCCGCAGAGAGCGCAACAATGAGGTCACGAGCAGTATTTACGCAATGCGTGGTCCTGCTACAAACCCTCGCCTCGGGAGAGGCGTGAAAGGGGTGTGCACACTCCTCGTGCGAGACGTTGTGCGGCATGTTTACACATCGCCAGGGAAAGAGAGCGTGCCTTCTTCAGTATGTGGGGCGACGCTCGTCTTTCGTGTAAGCATGGCCGCGAATTCGGCTAGTGCGAAGCCACTTATTGGTGAACCATAGCTGTCCAACGCTAGGTTGATCTTATAAACTCTGTCCTGGTCGCCGGCGATGTGGACGGCCAACTTTTTCCAAAAGATGAGAGCCCTGTGAATGCTTGGCCTTACACGTTTTCGGTTCGATGCCAACAAATGGGTAACAGGAAATATAGGCAGGGTACTGTGTGTGTGACCAGTAAATTATTTCGTATTCGGCATTTGGGGTTTAATTTTTCCAAACAACATAGGCTATCAGAGTCGCTGTAGTGGAGAGTCCTGGACTTATTTCGGTCCCCTGGGGCGCTGATATCTCAAAGTACAGAGCGTCGCGTATCGCCTAATTTGAAATACAGATGAAACCGTCGTGCTCGGGCTCAGCAGTTCAGTGTCCTAACCAGTGAAACACCGTGGCTTAACCCTACGATTGGACCAGTCTAGCACAAGAGGTGCTACAGAACACCCTATGCAGCGGGTATTCTTCTACTTTTATTATCAGTGAGGTTAGAGCAAATGTAAGCAGCGGTAGAGCGATTCGAGAACCAGAAATTAAAACACCTAGGCGATGTTCGAAGGAAACCGAAGAGGAAATAATAATACACTAGAGAGTTTTGAGGATTTATAATATAATGTATACTATTCTAGTCTCTTATATTTTAGACTAATAGCAAGCAAAAAACGTGGTCGCACTTTCAAAGTTCAGTACTACAGTTCTATAATATAGATTCGAACATCAATATAAAACATATGGATATGGAATGGACATGCCGGCATAAAAAAAAAAAAAAAAAAAAAAAAAACATAACAAAAATGTCAAGGCTCATTCTCCCTAATTTCGCCCATTTAAAAATTAAACTGCACATACATTCAATAACAAAAAAAAAGAAGACTAAAATGACAATATTCATCTAACTACGCGCTACTCACCGAACACCCGCACTCCGAGCAAACATTAGGAGAATTTTGCTGGTCACAAGAGGAGATGTTCGAGCACTTTCGTAAAAGGCTCATTATAAAAAACACAACCTACCGTGATACTAACCACACTATACAAACATTCTTCAAGCGTGACTATGCGGCTAAGGACAACACTACCACAGCTGCGAGTATTAACACAATTTCATTTCCATGCATCAGCTTCGGATTTATACTACCAGAGCAAGACACAGTTCGCAGCCGCATCGACACAAACGAAAGTGAGGTTCCCACGCTAAATAAAACTTGCATGGGTGAACTCATCAGACAATGACCCAGAAGTTCTTTCATTTTCTTCCCATTTCAGTGTCCTTCCTTACGATCGCAAAGATAGCCACGCTGATGTGCTAACTGCTCACCGAAGCGTTCATTTCCATATCAATACTGATAGCAATTATAATACCCACCCATTGTTATCTGAGCCTTCTGAACCCGTACTTATATTCACTTGCCCTTTAATTGTGAGGCCATGTACTGCATTATAGGGCAAAATATTACGAAGTTCAGGACTCATGCGTAATCTTCAGCCTCCACTATATACATCTGCTATAAATGTATATAGTGGAGGCTGCCGGCGCAGATGAATAACTCTTATTGCTTATGTAAAGAGGTGCTTAATTACGACACTTTCTCAATCATCGTTTTGTTGGAGTTATCTAAAAAGATGACATAGGGCTTTATCTGAAAGCGAAAGCCAGGATATAGACCCGAGGTGAAATTATTTGTTCTAGAAACACTACTAACTTAGTGTTGCGGCCCATTTGCAGGACAGCTCGCATATAACTGTACTGGGCTGCAGCTGTTTCTAGCCTAATGAACATGCTTACGCAGTATGTTGTAGAAAAATTGAGGAGGGGGGGGTCTTGGTTTTCTGTCTTGAGCAGAAAGCAAATGCATTGAAATCGTTCTTATTTTTTTATTACATATTTATTGCCGCTTTTGACATGCTATTTATCACCAGCTTCAGCGCTGTAGAGTGACGCCAAGAAGTTTGGATTCTACACATCACAAAGAAATAAAAGGCAGGAGGCAAGACTCAGTCCTCTAAGCAACGTTTTCGTGATCAGACAATTGTTTTCACCGAGACATGCACAGGTCCTCTTGCCAAAACTTTGATTAGCGCGTTGGCACATCTCTGAATGGTTTCGACAGTCACACTTCCAGAGTCCTCTAAACAAACAATGCACTTCGCTAAGCAACTGAATAAAGAGTTTCAAGAACGTCGCGATAAGAAAATAAGGTTTGCAGCAGTAGCCTTAGTAGGCGATAAACAGCGTGGGAGCAATAAATACCTTTGCAGATACGTAAATTTTCTCTATTCCCTTTGTGTATGCGTCTCTGGTTAGGCTACTGTCTTATTTATGCCACTTGAGATTTAACGTCCCAAAACTGGTGTTTCGAGAGGCACCATACTGTGACTAGGGAATAGTTTAGGCCCTGGTGGTTCTTTGAGACCCGGCACACGCGGTAGTGTTTGCTTTTAGCCTTCATGGCAAAGCAGCCACTACGACGATGATTTATCTCTTCGACCTTGCGATCAGCTGCCGAACGTCATATTCATCACCGCGGCTGTAAGAGCGCAGTTTGAGGTTCAACCAACTTTCCCATTTGGTATTCCATCATAAAGGCGTGGTGGATATTCTAGGCGGTGTTTACATTGCTTTACATTGTGAGGTTACCTGTCAACCTCGTGAAGGTGAAAGCCTGTTAAGCACTGAAAGGAAGGAGGAAGGGGGTTACAGGGCCTGAGCTTCACTCTCTTCTACAAACGTCATAACCACTCTCACACGGCATCAACACGATCTGTGCTCCAACCGAGCAGCACAAAACTGAAGCGGGTTAACTGCCAGCCGAGAAACGCCGTCGCGAACAACCAACGCGCGCGCTCATGCAAGCGCCAGGGTAAGCGGAGGGGCGCTGGCTTTCCACCAGCAGAGCTACCTTGTACGTTCTTCAAAGCGGGCACATATAACCCAGCAGCAACACTTGACCTGGTGCGAACCTACCGTCCACCGTGAAGAGCGAGCCTGAAAGCGATAAAACCGCATACGCTGCTGTGAGAAAGAGAAATAGCACTTTGCCCTTTCGCCCGTGGGTCTAGAAGACATGAGCGGTTAATGTGCCCGGTCCTCTTCAAGCACGAGATAAAACCAGCCGAAGCTGCACGTGTGCATAGCCCTCGGTGGCCATTCCTGAGACACGCCCCCAAGACCTTTCTCTACTGCTTGGCTCATTCATTAGGGTCCTGACTGATTTCCCCTCAATCAGGGCCTTACAGGGCTATTTAGAGAAGTGCCTCAGAACGGGTTACTACATATAGGCGTATTGCATACAGCGTGACCTGTGGAGCCTGTTTAGTCGCTTATAGTTCAGTCAATAGCGGCAATCTGGGAACATTTAGGCGCCGGGCCATCGTTGTTCGACAAAAGAAGGCCAGCAGCTACTTTGAGAACCTAATTAAAAAGTTTTTGAGAAGGCGTTTCTTGGCTGCTTTTTCACTTAATTATGCAACATGTCGTAGCAAAAAGGGTTGAGGATTAGCCTCAGTTCACAAGTCAAGCCAACATTTTGACAAGGGGCCTTGTCTTCGCCTGGCCGCTGGCGTTCTACATGTCGGGTAGAAAGCAAAGTCCGATTGTGGAAACATTGGCTTGGCTTGTGAACTGTGGCTCCCCGTCAAACCTTGTTCACTTCTCCTTTTTCATACTGTGTAGCCGTCTCCTTCCTCTCGTTCTATCCTTGTTACAGCAAAACATTTGCGTCATAAAGTTTTTACTGTGGCACGAAGCGTCAGTATTCTCTCATTTCGCTGAGGTTTGTATGACTGACTCCGTGGGATCAAGGCGGCAACAGGCAGTTTTCCTGAAGTGAACATTGGCACAAGCAGCGAATTACCATTGAGAAGAATTCAAGCTTCTTTGAATATCGCACTTAACAGTCCCGCAGTACGTTTGATCCACATATATTTGTAGCGCATTATGATTAATGTTGCATTTTCCTTTTCCCGCTTATTGTTTGCGCATGCAACGACTGTGAAAAGCACCCCTTTAACTTACAACACCAAATTCACTTCCGTAGTGGCGGTTGAAGGTCAGTGATAGTGGCATCTGGTGCATGATACCGACTTAGCAGGCTTCCTGCCGGCCATGGTGATCTCATTTAAATGCCTTTAATGTTCGCATAATATAACAATGCTCGTGTGCTACATTTATGGGCCCTAAGCCAATCCTGAGTGACACGAACATATTAGAAGTCTTGCACTCAGACATGCCTCACAGCATCTCTGGTAATATGATAGGTCAGTGCTAACAACATAGTTTTACTTAACCACCTGTGAGGTAAGGAGGAGGAGAAGAACGAGGCAAAAGTCTGCCAACTCATGTTGTTGTTTTATTATTAGAAACCCGCAAAGTTTATAGGAGCCATGCTTGGCATGTTAGCTAAGACGTATGCAAAACTGAGATTTCTTGCAACATTATAACTATTTATCATCGCGAATTATAAAAACAAAGCCCCTTTGGTATAATAGTAGCCCGACGTCCGGGCCAAAACGGGACCTTTGGGCGAACGAAAAACTTAGGTTCTTGTGTTAGGATCACTTGAAGTGCAATCGATGGGTGCTTATGCCCTCTTCGTGAGGCAATTGCGCGTAACACAATGTGCATTGGATTCCCACGAAAATGAACCTGTGTTGCTCCACGATCCTTTGCAAACGATGCACTAGGTCCCAGTCACATTTGTTGCTTGCAAATCGCTGTGCAGAACGTTTTCCTTTCCCTAAAATATTGTGCGATTGAACACTGCCATCAGCATTCTCCTTCGAATATCAGTTGCGTTTTCTTCCTACCATATACAAGACATCTGGCGGATTTGCTGCAACTATAGCTTCGTCTTGTAAGGTGATAAGGTCAAAGCGGTGCTTGTCTCCAACTGCATTTTTGCTTCTTTTTTTATAGTATGCTCAGCAGAAATATCTCAAAAACTTAGCTCACTTCACTGCGAGCTGGCTGTTAACTTTCTTCAGTAATGTAGGCACGGAACTGCTATTGCAAAGTCTTCATGTTGAATGCAAGTCTCCTGTCCAGCTGTGCTTGGCAACGGAACATCAATATCGGGATCGTCCAGTGGCGCATGAGAGAAATATCTAAAAAGCACACTTCTGGTATTTATTGGTTATGTTGGTATGATTCCTGATCTTTCAAAGATGTGTTTGCGAGCTCATCTACATTTTGTACCGTACACGACTTCCAGTGTGGATTATTCAACAAAGGAGTTTTTTTTATGTAGAAAACACGTTCTACGAGCTCTTTTGAGGTGAAAGCCATTAACGGCTCAAACTGTCGGTCAAGATTCTGTCAGGCACTTCAGTCGCACACAAACTCAAAGGAAAACGGGATAACGCTAATGGTAAATGGGTACAAAATACCCTGGGAGAAACGATTAAAGTGCTGGGTCTTCGGATCCAGTCAAGCTGTAAGAACACCGAAACGACACAAAAGCTCGAATCGACTGTAGGCCAGACGTGTCGGCAATTCAAGAGAATAGCAAACAAACAGGCGGGAATAAAACAGGGGAACCTATTCAGACTAATTCATTCATTCGTAATCAGTACGATCACATATGTGGCACCATACCTACGACTGGTAAAAGCAGAAAAGAATAAGATTGAAATCGCAATTAGAAAAGGTGTCAAAACCGCCCTGGGCCTGCCCCCATACTCATCCACCCAGAAAATTATCAACATGTGGATTCCAAACACACTGGACGAGCTCATTGTGGCTACCAGAGTAGCACAGCAGCAACGACTCCTATGCAGCCGATAGGGACTAAAAATACCAGAAAAGCTAGGCTTCGAACCTCGAACAAGGTTGATACTGACTGAGGATATCCCAACAGACATAAGAAACAAAATAAGAATTCCACCACTCCCAAGGAACATGCATCCGGCACACCATGAGGGTAGAAGAAATGACAGAGCGAAAGCTCTACAGAAAAAATAGCGAACAGAAAGGGCGTGGTTTGCACGGACGCGGCGGAATACAAACACTGAACGGATTTCGTATCCCTAGCAACCAGGGTGGACGGGGACCATCTCTCGTGCTGCAGCATTCTACAGAGGGACGCAACAGCGGCTGAGGAGGTGGCCGTTGCACTGGCCCTATCTAATTTAACAGAATGTAAGGGTAATTGTAACCGATTACAAATCGGCTGTACGAAACTACAACGCAGGCAGGATATCCGCCGAAGCAGTTAAAATTCTTGCTGCCGGATCGCCACCGGTGGAGCTAATCTCGTCTGGACTCCGGCCCAAGAGGGCCTGCGCGAAAACGAGACACGCACTGGCCCGAGGACTTACACGCCGGGATACCAGTGCGGTCTCGTCGAGCCGAGAGCCCTTTCAGAGGGAGGAGCTGAAAGCATATCATGATATTCGAAATCATTACAGATTAGAAAGACAGACACTGCCTCGAGAAAACAAAATTCTAAGCAGAAAAGAAGACGTTATAAGGAGAAAGTTGCAGACGACGGTTTTTCCCAACCCACTCGCACTAAGCAGATAGCATCTGGCGATACAGGACTCATGATGCAAACACTGTAACGAAATTGCAGACATGATACACATGGTGTGGACATACCCTAGATACAACGAATCAGAGAGAAATTTGGAGTCCAGGGAGGCTTTAATGATCAGCCAGAACAAAGACTTCCAAAAAAACAAAACCACCCATCTGGCCCTGGACACCGCTGAATCCCAAGGGATTCCAGCCTGCTGAAAGGGGAGGAAGATTCCTTGACAGGTGTAAACAAAGCGACTCATCATCATTCTATCACACTATAGCTGTCAATCATTCCGACTTAGCGGCGCCGAGAAAGGGACAAACGTATTAAGATGAAGGCCTTTATAGGCTCATGAGTGTCCGTCTGCGAGAAGATTCCGTGGGATACCGCGATACTGTGACGTCCTCACTTGTGACATCATCTGTCATGACCGAATGTGACGTCATCATGACGTCGCGCTGGTCATGACCAACGACGCCACCAGGCGATTCACATATATGAAGCTGACCCCGCATCCGTGCTGCGCCCTGCATTTGGCGATTCTTTGAACGCCTTACCGCTTAGCATTCAGAAGCAGATGCAGTAAAGCCGGGAGCAGCATTTCATACAAAGGCCTCATGGCACTTTAGTGGTCCAAAGTGCTTTATTTACCTCTTGAGTTGCTGAAAGAATTGTTTTTTAAATCAAACCTGCTTCTTGCAGACACGTGTGAAAAGTTCGTCTCTGATTTTTTGCTCGCCTTAGAAGGGCAACTTTAGACGCAAGGAACGCCTTTCGCTGCAACGACAATAGAATTGTTTTCGCTTTTGGTTTTCTTTATTAAGGCGAATGCTTTTCTAGGCTCATGGAACAAAATCTCGTGTTTGATAGTTGTGCGCGAGATCTATCGACGCCTTCTTTAGGCGTTGGATCTGTGCACGAGATTCCGCGAGATGTGTTCTCCTTGTATAGCGTTCCTGCGATCTGCAATCCCAGACTTGAACACCCGCTGAGGAATGCCACGCTATAGGAGCGATGGTATGCCGTCCAAACTCGCACTTGCCGGAGAAAGTGTGACAGATACTGCGTCTTTTCTTTCCTGTAAACAAATATATATATATATATATATATATATATATATATATATATATATATATATGACCGCAACGAACGCCAGTAAGAGGCAGATAATAGGGGAGAAAGGGTAAGCTTTCGCCATTCTGCTCTTAAAAGACATGACATCTAAGAAACCCTTTAGTTTATTTTCCTTATTTACTTCTTAGTAGAGATAGAGAGGGTACACCTGCAGGTCAATAAGTTCAATGATATCAGCGCCAGACAAAAATCCATCATTATATCGAAATTTCCTCAGTCGTACCAGGTCGTAAAGAATGTTCACCCACTCAAGGGGGCTCTCTTCAGGCCCGATGTACTTCTCTAATAAACGAAACACCGTCGATGAAGTTATCATATTCTGAACGCAAACTGACTCCTGCATGACAAACTGCCATTCGCCTTCCTCGAACTGTGAAAGCTTCGGACCATAAACATAAACTGTATGCCTTCATCACTTTCAATAGGGAGCTATCTAATTCCATTCGAGGTTACAGGAAGTTGTTTCTTGAAGGGCACGCTGCGGAATAACCCAAGAAAGAAGGCCTACAAGCAAGCAATTAATTTTTTTTCCTGTTCACAACTGAAGAACAGCGTGGTAAAAGTAAGGCTGCACTTTCTTTTTAAACGTTTTACGTTAGCCAGCTCGAACTAAACTGGCATCTATTCAGGGTTCTCACTTTGGGCATTATAGCATGCTTTCAGGCATGTAGCGCTTTCTATGAAACACTCCATCACTGTTCGTTTGCATCCACTGGAAACCATAGACCATATTTTTCCTGACTGGTGGGATGCAGTATTCCTCTGGGACATATTGCCGAGGACTTTACGAATAAGCCCCCTAATTCAGTCCTGTAGTATATAGGTTTTGCCTGTTCATAGTGCATGTCCTGTGAATTTTGTTTGGCCGCCTCCGCAGTGTATGGAAAGCGAGAATGGCCTCATGCTTTCAAAAGCCTCCTTCTTGTTAGCCTGGCTGCATGCATCCCTGGTATCTTTTGTTTTGCACATGTGGGCAATCCTTGAAAAGGAGACAAAAAAGGCAGCTAGATGACGCAGTACGGACTAGCAGAGAGTGTAGGCTACTTCATTTTTCTGAGCGAGTAACTGTTGTCTTTTGCAACTTCGATGTACCTTTAATCAATTATAGCATCATGAAAATTACTTTCTAGGGCAATATAATTTTCCTACAGCGAGACACGACAACAAACCAAACGTACAAAAACGTAACTTGTCAATGTAATGCACAGCTATGTTGCTGTCCGGCATCAAAAGAACGTAAAGTCTGAGTTTCGTATCTTTTGGAGGCGCAAGTCACAACACAATTTTTCTCCAAAAATGTGGTTCGCATGATTCAAGTTTTTTAACCGCGCATTAATCAGACGCTTAACAATACTCGAGGGCGTTTTAACAAACATATTTACTCTACACGTTTGTACGTTAGGTGACGCTCGGCGAAACGTCTAATTTTCCCCGCCCTACGCTATACTTGTTTGTGCCATGGAGGCTTCAGATTTTGCTGAAGGAGCGAACAAACTCATCCCGTGCTTCCCCAAAGGACACGATGAGTTTTGGTATAGGCGGTGACTCACCTAACATTCATCATCATCTGCAAAGGCACACACTGCTTTAAAAAAGGTATACGACAATTTTAAAGCTCCAAGCCTATACCGTTTTTGTAGCGTAAGCTACTAGCGCCGCACCGTTGTTGTTGATGGCTCAATGGTTTGGTGCGGCTCAGAGAGTGTAACATCCCAAAGCGACTAAGACTAGTAGCGACGCAACAATGGAGTGCTCCAAATAATTTCGACCTGCTGAGGTTATTTTAACGTGCACTGACATCGCACGGTATACGGGCGTCTTGCTCTCCGCCTCTATCTGATAGCTGCCGCGGCCGAGATTTGATCTCCAATTGATGCTTCACGATACGTAGCCGGCGCATATCTTTTCAAACATTCTGCGAACCTGACAGCGGCAAAGGGGTTATTAATCGAACATTGTGCATGAACGCTCAGTCTGAAGAGTGTTTCCAGTGCGAGGGTTCGTTAGAAGGAAAGCTTTCGTTAAGCGGCCCGCACCGCATCTCCCTGCGTCAACGCTGATGTTTACGCATGTTTCTTGCTAACGTGTGGCTGCCCAAGCTCTGTAGCAATACGTAGAGCACCACATCATGAACGAACACGCGCGCCATTCTGAGATAGGAAATGGAAGTTCCTAAGTGTGATATGAGCGACCCGGTTGCTTTGGTACTGCGTGCTTCTTTCTCTCTAGGTGACACATATAACTGCAGGGCGTGCCTCAGGATGTGAGGACTTGCTCGTTCGTGGCTGCTCCTTTCCGCTGATAGGTTTGCAAACGACTCCCTCAGTGCAGCTTCGCATGAAAAAGGATAACGGTGAATAAGTGCTCAAATATCAACTGGCATATATTTATTGCAGTGCTTCAAATTGCTACATGCATTGCAATTGCACCCGGACTGAGCGTTTAGGCCAGAGAGGCACTGACGATAAAAACATCCTCAAAAACGAGAACATGAACAGATTTTCACTTTTGCGGACTGTTAGATGTTTTTTTTAAATGCCACCCGCTAAATTCACTTCCTATTTGCAAACTACCGCCGGGTGGATCTTGTCAACGGAAGGAGGCCACTATACACATTGACGGACTGCTCGTACTTTACGAAGATGGCTGCGTGCTCACCGATGTCATTAAGACATTCGATATATTAGGCTAACTTCAACAAAACAAGTTTACTGGCCGCTTTTCTCGTTCGATTTTTGTCTTCGCGGCCAAGATATTTTGTTCATGCAATACCGAAAACCTTGCTCTTGCGTCACAGATGACGTCGTTTCGTTTTATTTCGGATATCTTCCCATGGCCTTTACAGTCGTCATCCTTGCGCCACTCCGTTACTTCGTCCACCATTAGTCGATAATCACTCTGCTGGTGATTCTTTATACCCATCTAGCAAGCTGCTAGTCCTGAGAGAAAACCAAGAATCGTCGTCATTGCACGTGAAGATTACTGCCGGACGCGTCTGCAACCAGGTTAATCGCACGTGCCACTCATAAGCGACCTCCGTGACTAAGGAACGTTACGCCAAGGGGCCCTTCCCTCGAACACTCCCGCCGCCATTCCAAAGGCTCCAACTCTCTCCACGTGCGACGTGGGTGTGCCAACTTCGTCATTCGTTTGCTTCATATAATTCGCAGTTCGTTTATGCCTCGATGACACCGCATGTGGGTCAAGTCCGGTTCGCGTTCAGACATATTGGCGGGGTGATTCGAACAAGCAGCATGCGCACCTTGGTTGGGTGGAAGCGGACCAAATGTGAGTCACTCATAAATCACGTACGCCACCAAGCAACGAATAATACCGAAGTGCTTTATCTCTCTCCTGGCTATCTTTCCTCTGAGGAAACAGTGCGCGGTAGTCTATCGGACAATGCAGAGAAGCGGAAATGTGCCAGTCGGACCTGTTGAGGTTTGCTTGGTTGCTCTGCCATTTGTCGTATTGATGGCTTAAGTTATGGATGACGGCCCACACAGACTATCAATTCGCAACCACTCTCGGTAGGTTCCACCTCCACACTGAAATAACTTGCTAGTCAGGCGTTAAGCAACGACTCCGGACACCATTATTCATCGAGGGCTCAATATGTCATGTTCTCCACGGTACACGTGCTGCTCATATGGTAAGGAAGTAACTATACTCATTGACGTCCACCCAAGCGCAGCCATACAACTACAAATGGAATCTATACAGCTTCCTCAGAAACTTCGCAGTTAAAGAAAAACTCGTCTTGGTCCAAAGTTCGAACCCGGGACCCCCACCTCCCCGGGGCAGTCGCTCTACCAACTGTTGTTGGTGCTCGTATATGGCCGCAAAAACGTGGTAGCAGCCCAACTGTTACTGACAGAAGCAGGCAAGACCTTAGAAAGCACAAAAAAGGCTTTACTAACCGAGACGTTTGACTGCAGCATCTGTCAAGCCGACGCAAGAGTTAGTGGCACTCAGAGCATAGCAACCCAGAACTGCGCAAAAAAGAATGTTCTGTGCTTTCCCCAGCATTCGGACCATATGGAGTCAGTGAGAACGTAAAGATGGCGGCTCCCGGGCTCGCTTCTCCGTGAAAATTTTCCACCTAGCATTTCGCAATGAGAAACCGACAACGCTATTCCACCCCTTTTTTTACCTCTTGGTCTTGCCAGTTCATTTCCTTTCGGTCACTTGGGACTCGACATATGAGTCTGCTCGAAAGGTAGCCGCGCTGAAATCACGTCGCTTGGCTGGCTGTTTCCACAGAGCGATTCGTTGACTGCCGGCTGTATTTTACTTATCGGAAGGAGGCACTACTGGCCGACGCAAGGCGCAGCTCTTCTTGAATAAATGCATTCGGTGAATTTATGAAAATCTTGCTGCAGATTATTTTCGCAGTTCTTATTTTACGCGTTGTCAACTGGCGGTTAAGCTTAGGTGGACATAAACAAAGTCAAGAAGTAAGGCAAAAAAATCAAATAAATAAGAATGCGCGAAGTTTGTGAGCACATTCTTGTAATGACATTTGTGGCTTCAAAGCGCTTTGCAGGAGCACAGCACAAGCAGACGTTAATATACAGATATAAGGCGATTTATATTGATTTTGTACCAGTGTGCCCAGATGCTAAGTGAAGAAAATGTAGTCTTGTAATGACAAAGAGCATGGTTAAACGCTTCGTTGTACTTAGCAGTCACGTATTTGTATGAGTGTTTTATTATTTTTTATTTTGTTTACGTACGCTGAACTTGCACGTTAAAGAGCAATGGGTTTTCTTCCAACGTCTTACACAGCGCAAGAGGGACATTAGGCGTGCATAGCCATTGGGCCCGCAGTGGGATGGGATAAAAACGGCAACCTTTTGGAACGCGTTAAAGACGTGCAATAAGCGCCTACTGCAATTCTTTATGTCAGGGTCAACGGAAAGACTCCATACTGATCATCCTTGCACCCTTTTGGTTTGGTGCCGAAGGCGACGTCTGGCGAGTGTTTAACGAAGGAATATGCGCAGAGCCCGTAAGTCGCCGTCTCACCATGCGGACACCGCATTAAGGATGGCTGATTACCACTTACGTAATACGCCGCTCTTAGCACTCAAAATGTGAACTAGCGATAGGGGAGCGAACTTTCAGCCAAGGAATTTTCCAAGCAGAGCAGTCATATCTTTTTGCTCCCTTTTTGCTCCGAAACAAAACAGAGCAACCCCACATTCCGCAACTAAAAACATCTTTCCTTACTCATTACGCACACCTATTACCCCCCCCCCCCCCCCTCCCACAAGCTCTGATGAGCGCCTGTTGTAGAAATGAGAAAGCTTCTCCTTTTTAGCGGCTTCATCAAACACCGGAGAGTGTGGTGGTATCATCGCCCTTTCGTGCTTAGGAGGCGCTCAGCCGCTTTCGCCATCCTCACCAGATTACTATGCATCAATGTGCTTGTTAATTATCTGAGCGACTGAGGGCTTAATTTTCGTGGCAGTTAGGTGATATGAGCCCATGGGGGGGATATAGGATAGAGGACCGGTTGATGCGGTTGCAGGATCATGGGTGTTTTGGCGGTGAGCGTTGAATATTGTCATACACTTTCCTCACAGCTGCTGAAAAGGGAGTGTCTGCCATTGCATACACAGTTCGATCCGTATTTATGTATGTTATATTTTATTTATTTGCTCAGATTTTCTAAAGACCCACAGGGGTCATTACATCGGGGGACATAAGCCAGTACACAAGTCTTTGCGAAACAAGCAAAATGCTAATAGTGAAGTCGTGCACACACAGTCACAACACGCCCAGAAATATCATAAGGCAATTTCCTTATAAATATGCATAATACACCCGCTGTGACACGCATACAAAGAAAGAATACAGCGGTGGCGAATAAGTCAGCAGAGCGGTTCAATATATTTACAAGTGTGGTGATTCCAGGCAAGTTAGTAATGCTGACTGAAATAAATATTATTCTGTTATTATTGCGATTCTGGATGGCAATTCATTCCATTCTTTTATTGATAAGTTTAATGGCGGATGCTTGTACTTTTCCGTCCGTGCGAATATGAAGTTAACTTAATAGGCATGATCAACGCGATGTGACACATATGGACTGGTGTTAAAATATACGACCAGGCAAACGGAGTTTTACTGTGATACATTGCATGAAAAAACCCTAAATGGGTAATGTTCTGCGCACTGCGGTGATTCCATGCTAAGCGTTTCCTTCCAAGAAAAAATGCTTTTATATCGCGAATAGGAAGACAAGAGGAATCGAGCAGCTCTTTTTTTTTTTTTTGTTGTTGTTGTTGTTTACGGTTTCAGAATATTGGTTAGGGTGATTTGGTAAGGGTGCCAAGTGCCGTCCGTTCTGGCGCTACGATTTTATGACCCGCTGATATTGACCACACCGAATTTATTGCCTTAAGCGCATCATCGCCGTCTCTTTAGCTTTTTATACATATAAAAACAATTTAACGTGTTTGCATGTACCAAGCACTCGCAGCTGACGAACAATCTTCGTTTTCTTGACCGCTCATGTGATGTCACTATATATATATATATATATAAGTAGAGATTATTATAGAAGGGTGGGGAAAAAACACGAAATACAAGCATATAAACACAACTAAAATTCACAAAATTCATAACATTTACAGGCACTTTTCAAACATTACTGCACTATTCTGGGTAACATCTGCCGTTATCCGAGAGCACTCAGCCGGCTGTAGCCAGCCTACGAGTGCGCGCCGCCACTTTAATATTGGAGTGTTACACTGCAGCGTGTTGGTTGCCGTGATTGGGGAGCAAAAATGACTAAAAGAAATGTGTTAGTTTTAACAGCGATGCTGTTTAAGCTGGAGGATGTTCCGTCTACCGTGCGCAACTAAACGTGTTCGCAGTGATGACGTCACCATGACCGAACGTGACGTCATGACCGACTACTTCACCAGGCGATTCACGCTTATACGGAGCTGACCGATCCAGGCGTCCCTGCTGAAGTTTTCATTTGCCGCTTCCTCGAACGCCGCACCACACGGCATACAGAAGAAAGCAGGGCCCGCTTGCACAAAACGATCTTAAGACTGTCTTAGCTAAGTCCAGACTTAACTGGAGTCTAAAGAATAAGCTACTAGCATGGCCGCTTAAGACTGGAGTCAAGACTGGGCTTCAGTCCTGACTTGAATAGGTCGCTTGTATGATTACGACTCCAGTGCTGTCTTGGTTAAGACACAAGGACGCCAGGTGTCTAAGTGGATAAATAAGGGAAATACAGGGATGCGCTGGCACTGTCCCTGCTGTAAGATGTACACATTCCGTCAATTTTGCGTTGTGTAAAATTCGTGCCATTGCTTTTTGCGGCTTAAGATTGTGTTACGAGGAAAAAGGCCCCAAGTGGTTGCTGAGGCCGTTCTGGGAAGCCACTCTGGTGAACATGAACCCGAAGCGTTCGACGTTCGGAACACGAGCCGTCTTAAATAAGCTTGGTCTTTCTAAAGACACCATTTAAGTCTGGACTTAGCTCGGACTTTATCGTGCAAGCCGGCCCAGGAATCACCGGCGTTTCAAAGTTGTTTACAGGAAACAAAGGCGCAGTATCTCTCATACTTCTCCGCCGACGACAACAGATAAAAAGGATGATTATGATTCCGGAAGTATAATCGTGGATAACTTTTTCGAACCGGACGCAAACAGCATCGCTGCGTCATTAGTGTTACACGAGAAAGTAATCTGCCTTAATTTTTTTTTCCTGCGGCATTCTCGTTCTGTGTGCGTATACTTAGTTAAAATTTGCTTGGCTGACATTGCTCTCACGAAACTTCAAAGCATTTCGTCTGCATCTTACCAGCACGTCAGGAGCAGCTAGGTCCCTTCTTCAAAATCATTTCACAAGCAATATAGCAGTGCCTCTTTTCTTATAACATGGTGTATATTTCTTCCGAGTCTTCGATTTCTTCCTGCTTAATTTGATACTAAACTTTCGTGTTGCTGCTCCTTTGAGACCAGTGATCCGTTGATTCGCGGTAAAATTATTCCATTTCTTAACGGCTGATTAGGCCTATGGCTTGATGCAAAAAATCACGGACATGCCTCTCCATGTGGTAGCTGCCACACTGCGCGACAGTGCGCTGGCTAGTCCTTGAGTTGTGCGACGTCATGAGATCATATGACATGGCTGAGTCTAGACGCGCTGCCAACTCGGACTTCTTTGAGATCGGGCCCTCCGGGAGCTTTCGTTTCCGTGTTGGCAACCTTCCCTCAGGCCACGCAGGTACGTATGGTTGGTTAAAATTACGATTTATATCTATGCTGGGTACTCTAACATAATGTGGTGGATTTTCACTATATGCTAATAAGCATGTTCGGATAAGAGAGCTACAAGTCAAAGGATCCTCAGTGAAGTCGACAAACGGGAGCCATTAGCACAGTAGCGTCGTGTCCTTGAAGACGGAGCTTAAATGTGCTCCCAATTTTTTCTTCTTTTCTTGAACGTTCTCAACGTGCTTACAATTGTCCATGATGATGCCCATTAAAATGCTTCTCGGTGCAAGAAGTTCCGTGCTTGCCGCCCTTCACTTGCTTACACAAGAACACCGGTGCCCCATGTTGAACAATACAGGAAACATTTATTACACACTAGTGATCCACAAACTCAATGCCAACATTCGGAAGTGTTTGCCCAAACAAATCTAAGGAAAGGTTGAAACCTGAGCGACTTCATCTTATTCATATCAAAGGTAGCGCAAAAAAACGAGGACAAAGGATTGGAAGGGCACAACACGAGTGCTTGGTCCTCGTTTGTGTGTGTGGGTGCGTGCGTGCGTGCGTGTGTGTGTGTGTGTGTGTGTGTGTGTGCGTGCGTGCGTGCGTGCGTGCGTGCGTGTGTGTGTGTGTGTGTGTGTGTGTGTGTGTGTGTGTGTGTGTGTGTGTGTGTGTGTGTGTGTGTGTGTGTGTGTGTGTGTGTGTGTGTGTGTGTGTGTGTGTGTGTGTGTGTGTGTGTGTGTGTGTGTGTGTGTGTGTGTGTGTGTGTGTGTGTGTGTGTGTGTGTGTGTGTGTGTGTGTGTGTGTGTGTGTGTGTGTGTGTGTGTGTGTGTGTGTGTGTGTGTGTGTGTGTGTGTGTGTGTGTGTGTGTGTGTGTGTGTGTGTGTGTGTGTGTGTGTGTGTGTGTGTGTGTGTGTGTGTGTGTGTGTGTGTGTGTGTGTGTGTGTGTGTGTGTGTGTGTGTGTGTGTGTGTGTGTGTGTGTGTGTGTGTGTGTGTGTGTGTGTGTGTGTGTGTGTGTGTGTGTGTGTGTGTGTGTGTGTGTGTGTGTGTGTGTGTGTGTGTGTGTGTGTGTGTGTGTGTGTGTGTGTGTGTGTGTGTGTGTGTGTGTGTGTGTGTGTGTGTGTGTGTGTGTGTGTGTGTGTGTGTGTGTGTGTGTGTGTGTGTGTGTGTGTGTGTGTGTGTGTGTGTGTGTGTGTGTGTGTGTGTGTGTGTGTGTGTGTGTGTGTGTGTGTGTGTGTGTGTGTGTGTGTGTGTGTGTGTGTGTGTGTGTGTGTGTGTGTGTGTGTGTGTGTGTGTGTGTGTGTGTGTGTGTGTGTGTGTGTGTGTGTGTGTGTGTGTGTGTGTGTGTGTTTTGCACTACCTTCCATATGTCTAAGGCAAGGTGTCAGTTTTTACGCGGTCGGTTTATTTCGGCAGGCTATGAGATATTAACGACTGCCTCAACAGTGACGCTTCGGCCGATAACCATGGCTGCATTCTGCAATTTGCTTAAAATACGTAAATGCAGTAAGTTGTTTTGTTTTTGTTTTTTTTATATTTTTTTGCCGGAGTTAGACTTCAAGACACCGGAAGAACGTTTCGGGTAGGACGCAATGCGCATATCAATGTATGTATTTTGTCAACAGTACTGGTAGCCTTGTCAAGCAGAACATCCAAGCAATTAGGTCAAATTAATTATCA